>NC_031774.1:9056696-9116295 GCF_001522545.3 Parus major
CAGCTCTCCATCCTCCCAGAGCCACCCCAGCTCTCCCTGCTCCGGCCTCAGCACAGCCACAGCTCAGGATGTGGATTTGGGGGGTCTGGGGGGGTTTGGAGGGGGCTCCTGGCAGGTATGGGACAGCAGCATTGTCCAGCTGCCAGATTGTTTCTAATCACTTTGTAGTAATCAGTCAGGGAAATGTAATCACTGGATATGCTTGGGGTTTAATTAGCTTGCTTTCTGGAAATCCTTTGCCTGTTAGTCTGTGAAAAATTACAGCTGTCAACTAAAATTTGGGCAGGAATCCTCTGTAGAGCTTTTGGAAGCGATTCTTCCGAGGATGCCCAAATTTAGATTGAAGCTCCTGAAGTGTGATTGTCCTGAAAGTGAGGATGTTTAGCACTGGGTGGAATGGACAGGATGAGTTCCCTGAGAGCAGGATAAGTCTGCTGAGTTCCCTTGGCACATCCTGCTTTACCTCAGTAGGTGAACCAGGCTGTCACATCCACCCTTGCATGAAAGAGAGTAGCTAATACCTTAAGGCTCCTGGCTTATCGTAGGTTTGTCCAACAGATCCAGTAAATGTACACCCATTTCCTTTTAAAACAAAAAAAGCCTACACTAAGACCACTTATTTCCTTTCCCCTCCCTTTTACACAACTGTAGTGCTGTTTACTGCGAGCCCTTGCGAAATGCTAAATGGGAGTCAGGAATTCTGTGCAAGCAGATGCTCAAAAATGTTTGGCTTTTTGCTGGTTTTTCTCCTCCTTCTCTTCATCAGATGCTTTTGTGTCTGCATTAAGCACAGTTTATCCTCTTTTTTAAACAGGCTGAACGCCACATGCAAAAAAAAATTCCTTTTCATTGATTTAGGTAAATGACTCATTTGTGCTCTCACTAGTGCAAGTTGTATTTCAAGTCATGTGGAAGTAGCACAAAAGCCTGTGTCACACTCCTGCTTTTCTCTGGCAGTGTTTAATTATTGGAGGTGGCCCGTGTGGCCTGCGGACTGCCATAGAGCTCGCCTTCCTGGGAGCCAAGGTGGTGGTGGTGGAGAAGAGGGACACCTTCTCCAGGAACAACGTGCTGCACCTCTGGCCCTTCACCATCCACGACCTCCGGGGACTGGGAGCAAAGAAGTTCTATGGGAAGTTCTGTGCGGGATCTATTGATCACATCAGTGAGTACCTGAGGGCTCTGCTGGGGTGAGAGGTTTGCAGGACCAGAAGATTGCTGGGGACATTCTTGCTCAGGCAGAAAGTTCATCTGCCTTAACCAAGTGCAAGTGTGCACCCAGAGGGGAACAGAAATGGTCTCGTTTAAGCAAAGTGGCAGGAGAACAAGTTACAGTCTTACAGAGCAGATTGTTTTGTTAGTCTGGTATGGTTAAACACCAGGCTTTGATTATGGGGCGTGAAGAATATTGATATTTATTCCAGTATGTTGAAGGTGGACACAAATAGCAGAGTGCACTGTTTTACAGGGAAATAGCTGCAAAATTTTATATTCTAAAACATGCTGGTTAGCAGATGCTTTACAAATCACTAAGAGGCAAACCTCTACAAAAGCATTCTAAGAAACTGGACTGAAATGAGTTTTGCTGAGGAGGTTGTGCTGCGAGAGGAAAAGGAGGCGGAAGAGAAGAACATCCTGTGGTGGTTGCTGTGTTTGTGTTCATTACAGAAATGCCTGTGTTAGCAGTGAACCTCAGCTCTCAGCAGGCTGCTGCCACCTGGCCTTGCAGAGCTATCAAACACATCTCTGTCACTTCTCTCCACAGGTATTCGACAGCTTCAGCTCATCCTCTTCAAAGTTGCACTTATCCTGGGAGTCGAAATCCACGTGAACCTGGAATTTGTGAAAGTCCTGGAGCCTCCTGAAGATCAAGAAAACCAAAGTATTGTTTATCAGAATGCAGTGCTGTTCCCAGCAGCTGCTTTTTGTGCTGGCTGTTCCGTGAAGCCGTACAAGGCAGTCAAACTCTTTAAAGAATAAGAGATTTTGTCCCTTTTTATTGGGCCAGCCTTGCTGTGTGCACTCACAGGCATGAGTGATGCCAGTGTGACAGGGGGCTGGGACATCTGAGAGCTCAAACCAGGCTGACAAGCTGAGGTTTTGCTCTGTGCCTTCTGCCTTGTGTTTGAGGCTTTCTAGCCAGTCTGGTGTGGCTGCCCAGGATCTTCTTGCAAATACAGATTTTGATTGATAATGTAAATGTTGAGGATGGATGAAGTGCCCAGGGCCTCGTTTTGCATTCATGTTTGATGTAGCTCCCACTGGCACACAGAGTCTTATCAGCATTCTTATGCAAGATTTTTAAACAGTAGAAAAGGATTTCTCATTTTCTGATTTATTTTTTTTTAATATTAGTGTTTAGGATGTAGTGTCACTAAAATATTTTAAAATTTTACTTTAATTAAAACACTGTGGTATCTCTTCAAAGGGTCATATGGTGACAGTAGAACAGTTTATTGGTTTAAGTAGTTAGAGTATCCATAATTTTAAAATATGGACAGTAGTAACACTTTCACATGATCAGCTTTGTAAAATGATTAAGTTTGGCTTTGTGAGTATGCTTCCATTTAATCTCTGTTCAGAGGACAATTAAAAGCATTGAGGATGGAATGCTATTTTTATTTAGTAGCCATCTCTTCCTTGGTGCAGCCACATGTGTGTTCTGCCCTGGTGAGGTGGCTGTGGGGTTATTTCTGTGAGAAATGACTTGACATCTTCTTGTGGTGTGGCTGAGGGGAAGTTACTGCATTAGGGGATCCAGAGAATGAGAAATGCACCCTTTATCTCAGGGCCCTTTCCTCAGAGTCTGAAATCACCTCTCTGTCGTGATACTGAAGAATTAATAAATGTAATTTGTGTTTTCAGAGACAGGTTGGAGGGCTGAATTTCTCCCCATGGATCACCCTTTGTCAGAGTATGAATTTGATGTTATCATTGGTGCAGATGGCCGCAGGAACACGTTGGAAGGTGGGTGAATGTTTGTTTTTAACCTTATTTGTGGTCCTTAGGGTACACTGAAAGCTCTGAAAGTTGGAGGAGAACACAAAGCAGCAGAGTACCTTTGAATCCATGGAAGTGTGTGTGAAAGCTGTTACTTTATGTGGTACCCTTTGGTTTTGTTGTGAAGTCGTAGCTCAAAATAAAAGACATTTCATGTCATTACTGCTTCTGAGCTGTATCTGCACTGCCTACAGAGCACATTGTGGTGCCATGGGGCTAGCTGCAAGGTTGGGTAATTATACACTGATTTAACTGGAAGGAGGCTGACTAGATACGTGTCAGGAATTGCATAGCTTCTGCTGTAGTGCTGGGAATCTGCCCTGGGTGCTTGAGCTCATGACCAAAAGGTGATGGCCAGGTATTTAATGAAGGCAGCAGAGGCACTGCTTCTTTGTAAATAAGACTGAACTTGAGAAGCAGTTCCTTTAGAAACAACAGCAAAAGAGAATAAATAGCTCCAAGGTGTGTGGGAGGAGAGGGGGTAAATGTTTCCTGACCTGAGTCACTGCTGAGAATTCAGACCCACCTGAGCTGTGCTTCTTGGAGAGACACTGGATGAGCTGCTCCTCATCACAGGATCACACCTGATCCTTAATGATGTATTTCCCTTTTAACTCTCATTATATCCATGCTAGTTTCCCTTCTCTAACTACGCCTCTTGTTTTTATTAGCTTCAGAGTTTGTCTGCTTATTCTTTTATCTCCCAGCCACAATGTGCTTACAGTTAATTCCTCATAATGCTGTGCTGGAAATTTCCCTACATTGTTGTCCCCCATAAAAGACTGGTTAAATAGTCAGGTACCAGAAAAACCTAATTTTTCTTATCTCAGCTGCAGAGTCTGTTGAGAAGTTAATGTTTATCATCATGCCAGGATCTAGGGGAGTGATTGGTGCACTGGAGATATGTACAGAAGCTGGTGGTGTCATATCAGATCTATCCCAGTGAAATAATGACAGCATATCAAGAAGCACAGAGACAAAAATTCATAAGCAATTTATGTCTTCTTGTAAAATAACCTATTTTCTGAAGTCAGCTGCAGTGGGCTAAAGATACTGCAAGGATCCTCTGTCCTATTTCATGATTTAATTACAGATAAGGGGAGCATACAGATGGGAAAGCTTCAACGTGTGATTACAAGATTGTGGCTTAGGGGGCTTTTTTCTGTGAAAAGTGGGAGCAAAGATGAAGCAAGGAGCTTCTCAGTTGGTCTCCCCTTGGAAATACAACAGTTAAGCCACTGAATATTTTTCAATCCCAAATATCTGTTAAAAATCTCGTTAGCTGGTAGGGTGTGCACCTAAGCAGTGCTACAGAGGATTCTGATTTTCACATCATGCTCTGCTGCTTTTCACTGCTGATCTCTTGCATCTTTTTTCATGAGCTGTTTGTTACCACCTATGTAACAAATAGCTAACTTGCCATTTAGCATGTTAAAAATGTCTCCCTCCACTGAATATCACCTGTTCTATTTCCAGACATATCCAAAAAGTTGTCCATGTTTTTCTTTAGTCATAATTTTTCCATAACTTCTTCCCTTGGTTTCCACCCCCCCAACCATTTTTCAATGAGACTTCACCTTGAATGCAGTGCAGCTCCAGTTTTGCTGCTGAGAATGGGGAGAAAAGTCTCTTTACATTCAGGGGAGTTTTGGAGGCCTGGTGGAATCTACTGATGCCATGTTGTTTGCTGAGGTGTAGGAAAGATACTGAGCTGCCTTGAGCTGACCCTCCCTGAAAGTCCAGTCTGAAGTTTCCAGGGGTTTAATTCCTCTCTTTGCTCACCAGGCTTCAGGAGGAAGGAATTTCGTGGAAAGCTGGCTATTGCCATCACTGCCAATTTTATAAACAGAAATACAACTGCAGAAGCCAAGGTAGAAGAAATTAGTGGGGTTGCTTTCATCTTCAACCAGAAGTTCTTCCAGGACCTGAAAGAGGAAACGGGTGAGTGCATCCTCATTTGTTCCACTACCAAATACAAGAGGCAGCAGGGGAGCTCCATGTGCCAGGCCCCCCTCTTGTTACTGGTAACATCAGTTTTGAATAATGTGTATAAAAAATTTCCAAGTGATAAAATGCTGCTGATGTCAGAAGCTTGCAGATGGAGATGTCCATTTATGGTACAGTGGGATATTTTTTTAGCCTGGGTGTTGCCACATCATGGCTTGTTTTAGTGTTTAAATTTTTCTCAACTGCAAAAATGTCTGCTATGTTGAACAAATTTGGAAGAGCATTCTCAGGGCCCAGAGATTTTCCCTTAAGACATGATTTGTTTTGTTTCTATCTGTTCACATGCTGAACAGCTTAAACCCTTTGAAAAAGTCTCTGCCCTTCTGGGAGGAGTTTACTCTTGCTTTTTGATGTGTGGAGCTGATAAGCTGAGAAGAACTAGAATCTGCCATAAATACCAAAAATATAAACTGTGAAACACATCTTAATGGAAAGGGGTTTCAGAGTAATTGCAGTCACTGTCAGTGACTGCAATCAATCTATTCTATTCTATTCTATTCTATTCTATTCTATTCTATTCTATTCTATTCTATTCTATTCTATTCTATTCTATTCTATTCTATTCTATTCNTTCTATTCTATTCTATTCTATTCTATTCTATTCTATTCTATTCTATTCTATTCTATCCTATCCTATCCTATCCTATCCTATCCTATCCTATCCTATCCTATCCTATCCTATCCTATCCTATCCTATCCTATCCTATCCTATCCCATATAATCTATTCTATACAATCAATTCTATTCTTGATCTACAGCTGATTTTTAAATTATTATTATTGGAATTGAACCCAAGCCCCCTGGTTAGACCCAATGCCAGAGCCCCAAAAACCACTTTGTTCCCTTGGCACCCAGTTCTACCTCAGGAGCTGTTAATGCTGTAGCTAAGTGGCTGTTCCCTGAAAGAATAACTGCAAACTGCACTGAGGAAAACTCCTGTAGGGCGAGCCCAACCTCCTCTCTTGTTTTGTTTCATAGCATTTTGCCCAGTGATCCTTTGTCCCAGCTGGGAGAGTGGAGGCATCCCAAGAAGGGAAGGCACCTGCTGGGATCAATCCCAGGGGGTTGGTGAGTGACACAGGCAGGCAGGGCACTGCTCTTGCTGACAAATGTGTATCTCTTTGCAGGGATTGACCTGGAGAATATTGTCTACTATAAAGACAGCACGCATTATTTTGTGATGACAGCAAAAAAGCAGAGTCTTCTGGACAAAGGAGTGATTATTAATGTATGTAAAAGTGCTGGTTAAACCCTGCTCTGTTCACTTGGCACACTGTAAGCGTGAACATCTGCATAAACGTTGTTAGAGAGGGTGTTTATAGACTTAATCACTTCATTCAAGCTCAGGTCACTTGGATCTTACTCTGACATTTTTAGAACTTGCTTTTCCCTTCAGTCAGCTCAAAGTTTCTATAGAGAACTGAAAACAATGCTAACTAAATTAATCAGTTTTGAAGCTGGCTGAAATGGGATCTTGACTCACCTTGGAAATACGTGGTGGGATCATCACAGCAGAAAATAAAAACCTCAGTTATTTAAGGGTGAACTTAGCACAGCTATGACCAGTTTTATCAGGCAAATAGGGAAGCATAAAAACCTACCCTAAATTGCAAATTCTCTCAAGTGGGTGAAACATGATAGAAGAAGGCTATAAACATGATGGCCTGAGCTTTCAGGGTACTTGGGATTTTGAGGTATTTTTTAGCTTTTTTTTTTTCTTCTTTTGTAAAATACAGGCTTTATTTTCTTTTGTTTCTAAAAAGTGTTATGGCACCACTTAAATTTCCCTTCCTGGAAACTCAAGAGAGGTCAATTTTTCTTGCAAAGTAAGACAGTGCCAAAACAGCCAAGTGTAATTTCCTGAAGGAAGTACTTGTGGGGAACTGTCAGAAGGACTCTTGGCAACTTGGGAACCTTGTCATCAGGGCTTTCTGATGGGACCACTTAGCTCAGTGCCTTGGTTCCCTGCCCTTTTGGGGGCCAGGGCTCCCAGGGCAGAGCTGCTGTCCGTGACCAGCCAGGGTGGGACAGAGGAAGGGCAGAATCCCTTGGGGGAGTGGCTGGTGGGGCTGGTGTTTGAAGGTGGGAGCATTCCCAGGGGATCTGTGGGGAGTTTGGAGCAGAGGAGCAGCAGCTGTGGCTCATCAGAGATGTTTTCCTGACCTACTCAGCTCTGAGTGGAAAAATTAAACCAGCGTGGTCTGTCTGGAACAACTGGGCTAATAGCGGTTCTGAGGTATCATCTGTGATTAGGGGTCTCATCCATGATTAGGCTGGAAATAGAACCTGCCTGATTAATGATCACTGCCTTTAAGTAGGGTGACCTGTAAAGGCAGGGTCCTTCTCCACTCTGGCCAAAAACAACCCCAGCCCAAAAGCTAACAGCAGAAAAGCTGCTGTGATCCAGGTTTGACTGTGGTGTTGTTGCTGATCAGACCTGGGGGCTGAGCCCCCCACGTTACAGCAGCAGTGCTTCTGCTCTCTGGGGCTCCAGGTGTGGGCTGCACCTGTGCAGAAATGCATTGCAGTGATAATATATATTTTATATATGTATAAAAAGTGGATAACATCTTCTGATGGGAGGGAAGTAATGTTCTGAAAACATTGCACAACCCAGGAACTGGGAGGAGCTGAAACCTTCTCTTGCAGACAGAGCTGCTCGTTCAGCGTGGGCAAGGAGAGCTCTGTTTGGGGCAGTAGCTGTGCTTGGGCCTGGGCTTTTTGGAGGAGATGACAAGTGTCCCTTGTTGCTGTGAGCAGCAGAGCTCCAATCCAGAGAGGATGCTGGAGTCTCTCATCCTCCTCTCCTTGCAGGACTCCATTGATACCGAGCTGCTGCTCTGTGGGGAAAATGTGAACCAGAACAATTTGCTGTCCTACGCCAGAGAAGCTGCTGACTTTGCAACCAACTACCAGCTGCCTTCCTTGGATTTTGCAATTAACCACTATGGCCAGCCAGATGTAGCAATGTTTGATTTTACCTCCATGTATGCCTCTGAAAACGCTGCTCTGGTGAGAGAGAGGCACAGACACCAGCTCCTGGTGGCGCTTGTTGGAGATAGTTTGCTTGAGGTAAATCTTGGAATGCTTTCCAAACAGCATTTTCAGGGTTTTAAAGTTTTATTTCCTTAATCCAACCATTCAATTTATACTCCAGTATAAAATGTCCTCTTTCACGTGTCCTGAAACAGTGGTACCTCATTTGGAATAGACATTTTCCCCCATTTTTTCTTTTCTCCTTTTTTATGCCATAGTTTGTCATAGCTAATGCTTGGCTGGCAGCCTCTGGCTGAGATCCCATTTTGCTTTATGCAAGTTGTGTTGCTGTCTGAAAACTGTGAGCTCTGTGTCCTCAGCTTGGCTGCATGGCATCATTTAACTGAATTCCATCATAGACAAACACTTGATCCAAATTATTATTGCAGTCTCTTTGCCTTACTATGTTCCTTTTTTTTTTTTTCTTTCTGAAGTGAAAAGCTGCAACTTTTTTTTTTTATTTTAAACTCATGCTGACAGCCTGAGGCATTTGAAAAGAACAGTCCAAAGCAAATTTAGGAGGTGGGAAGGGCATCTTTTTATTTTCCTTGAATAATTCTTGAGTCTTCTTTTATATCTCAGCCTTTACCTTTTGAGGCTGAGAAATTTGTTTTTAAATATAGAAGTTTAAAAAAATGAAGAAGTGAGAAAAGTAATCTTTTTTTCCCTGCCCAAGGAGAGGCACATTTAAAACCTGTAAATGTTGCATTTTGACTCTTTCTGGGCTATTTTTCCAAGACAGTATGAAACCCTAGACTCCAGACTGACACTGGAAGTTAGTTCTGTAGTGAGAAATGTGCAGAGCTAAGGTGTGAATGCTTCTTGCAGCCCTTCTGGCCCATGGGCACTGGCTGTGCCAGAGGTTTCCTGGCTGCCTTTGACACGGCGTGGATGGTGAGGAGCTGGGCACAGGGCAAACCCCCGCTGGAGATCCTGGCTGAAAGGTGAGTGCTGCTCTTCCCCAGCACTGCAGAGCTCCCAGCTCTGCCAGAAGGCACTGGATGTCAGAGTGCTGTCAGGAGAAGTATTATTAGGGCTTAAATCACTGATTTATGTCACTTAAGTGTTATCCTTAAAGAAGTAAACCAAAGAGACCTCATATCAAAAACTCCAGCTATCTCAACACCTGGTTTTTTATCATCAAAATTTTAAAAAAAATCCTGAAGGGAGTCTAAATAAATTCTTCAACACTTAATAGCTTTCAGAGTTGGTCTCTGCCATTTTAACTCTGCAGTTTGGCTTAGTGGTGCTCTCTTGAGGCTGAGTGGCCAAGGAGGATTGTTAAAATGCTGCAGCAGAAGCTTTTTTTGACTGGAACAAGAAAATCTGTTGTTAAGTACAGCAGCAGTCCTGGTGTCACTGTGCTGTGGTGGTTGAGGCTGCTGACTCAGGTGCTGCTGGCAGCCACCCTGCTCTCTCTGCTGCAGTCCCAGGCTGTTCTGGGGCAGATGTGCAATAGGAAGAGCCATGGTGGTGGGAAGGCAAGTGGGAGCTTTACTGACTGCTGCACTTTGAGATAGAAGCCTGTGGGATGACTCAAACACAGCCTAGTCCCAAATGGAAAATTGAACAGCAGAGTAAAAAAAGCTGTGGTGGTTATAGGAATTGCAGGATGACAGGATTTAGTGCTCTTATGTGGTAAAGAAGTTACTCCTTGAGTAGCTGTTAAAGCAAAACCAGATGACTGGATGATGTAACCTCCTTTTTTTTCCTTTCCTTCTTTTTCTTGCTCACTTCCTGCCTCAGGAAAATGTGGGCATAAGCTCTAAGTGTCTGTCTTGTTTGTCCTTTTTCTGTCTGGCATCCTTCTGTTGAGTGGGGATAAGAAATGGGATGGATGCATTATGCATTTAGTCCATAACTCTTGTCCTGGCAGAACCAAAATAAGGTTCAGGCAGCTGCAAAAAACCCCTCAATCTCTTTATACAATAAATATTTATTTTAATGCATAACTCATGCATGTTTTTCCTCTGCAAGAGAGAGCATTTATCGACTCTTGCCTCAGACGACCCCTGAAAACATTAATAAGAACTTTGAGCAGTACACCATTGACCCAGGAACAAGATACCCCAACTTGAACTCGAGCTGTGTTCGACCTCACCAGGTCAGTACTTAAAAGGCTTGCTTGTGAAATCAGTTCTTTTTTTGTCAAGGGTAAATAGAGCTGCAAGGGGTGTGTGTAAACAAAATCTTCAGGAGAGTCCTTAATTTAGAACTAGCTGCTGATAAAGTTAACCTGGGCACAAAGCTGGTTTTTGGCTGAGGTTATGCTGGTTATCACTTCTCCTCACAGGTGAGACAGTTGTATGTTACCAACGAGCTGCAGCAGTGTCCTCTTGAAAGAGTGAGCTCCATCAGAAGATCAGTGAACCTCACAAGACAAGGTAAGTGACATCTCTGTCTGGCTTTACATTTGTGTTCTTCTGAGCACTCAGGAGCTGCCTGGAATGTTTGCTCTCCTGTTTCTGCAGAGTCAGATATTCGGCCTAACAAGCTTTTGACGTGGTGCCAGAAGCAGACAGAGGGATACCGAAATGTTCATGTCACTGACCTGAGCACCTCCTGGAAAAGTGGCCTTGCTCTGTGTGCCATCATCCATCGCTTCAGGCCTGACCTCATGTAGGTGACAGCTCTGGAGCTCCTTGGGGGAGGCATTTGCCAAAGGCTGGTGTAAGAGCAGCCAGAACAAGCCTGGCACTCTGCAGTGCCCTTGTGTGGCTGCAAGGAGGTGCAAACCTGGCTGGCTTTGGGGGTGGACAGGGTGGGGTTGGGTTGGCTTTGCTTCTCCTGTGTGTCCTTTCCCTTTAAAATGAAATAGATGTGCTTTCAGAGAGCCAGGAAGGCTTTGAACCCTGTGATTTCCCATCTTTGTGGGAGTCATGTGTCTGTTTAAAATGCAGTTTGGGGAGATGTGCAGAGATGTTCCTGGACCCCTGGAGACAGGTTTTAGTGTCTGTCTGAAAGCACAGCCACGAAGCACTGTCCTGAGTCCCAGAAATGCTGGCTGAGCCTGGAGTGGGGCATCCTCCACGTGTTGTACTGGCTGCTGTGACACTCAGCCAGGGAAATGCTGGGCTCTGGAGGTTGTGTACAGCTCTGTCCAGGACAGCACAGAGCCCTTTCACATGGGCACAGCAAGGGCTGGGCCCTGAAAATTACCTGTCCTAGGGGTTAAGGCAGCATTCCCCTTCTGGCACAGTTTCTGGGGTCCTGGTGCTGCACGACACAGCTTCACCCATGGGAATATTTTGGAATGTCCCATAGGTAGGTACAAGAAGCTCAGTGGGTAACAGGTGTCAGGAAATTGCTGGCACTGCTGGGTGCAGTCAGTGGGGTGACTCTCTCTTCTCACCAGTCTCCAAATTGCAGGGGATGCATTCTCTTGTCCTCCTGCAGAGCCTTAGGAGTCACACATGAATTACTGTCAGCCTCCCTTTATTGTGGATAAATGAAAGGAATGGCTGAGCTTTTTAATGAGGTGTGATAAATTGGAAAAAATGGGAATGGTACCTAGGGTGCTTGTTTGTACAGTTTGTACAGAGGAAGAGCTGAGATTTTAAGAATAGTTAAAATAATTATTTTTTTTTGCTTTGGGCTAGTGTAAAACAATTAGAATTATGGATATTTTTGGGGGAGAGGGTACAGAAAGCAAAGTAATCTTTGCTGCCTGTGGAAAACATGTTCTCTAGGCTGCTCTCTACAAAGTTGATAAATTTATCTTCCTGAGCTAACAGACCTCCTGCTGCTTAATTAACATTGTGTTTGGATCTTGCTGCCTTTCTGTGTTCAGTGAGCCTGCAGAAGGACTTGGCCAGATGAAAGCCAGGCGAGAAAGGTGGCAGGCAGTGACAGCCCCCAGCTCCAGGAACGGGCAGTGGGTGGGAGAGAGAAGAGAATAAATCCTTCAGGGCTTCCAAAACTCACATTCCACTGCGAGGAGAAAGGAACTACCCTGCCTGGAGCTTTGTAATTTATTCACATGTTTATTTTAATCATGAATTTTGGAAGCTGTTCAAAAGATTAGAGTCTTAGAATAGATCCCATAGAAAATGGATTAGAGAGTGGATAACAGAGTTCCAGATGTGTGATGTACTTATTTAGTGCATTGCTAAATTCAGTTATGGCCTGGACACGAGGTCCCTGCTCAAACTGTGTGTGTAAAACCTTAAAAAAGGAAAGGCAGTGCCTGTGCATGTGTGCACACATATGGAACATGCTACTTCCACAGAGTGCTCTCCTAAATTTATTCCTCCTGGCTTTGATGATTTATAGCACTAATTGAACCTAAGTAATCTGTTGCTAATGGATGAAGTCTGTAGTGGTTCAGCTGTGTTTGGAGAAGGAAAAGGTTCCTTAGCACTTCTGAGGAAGAATTGCACCTCTCCATAAATAAGAGGATCTTTTCTTATGGGACTACATCAAGGTCCAGTTCAGTGAAAAAGCTTTTAAAGTGCATTTCTGGCCAAGCCAGTAATTGTAATAATGGGATTTGTGTGCTGCTCTTACCTTTGGCACTGTGTGGACTCTGTAGCTCTGACCCATTGAGGTGCCCCTGCCCTCATTTCTGGTGCTGCTCTGATGCCCAGAGAGGCTCCCTGGGACAGGGGCTGGGCAGAGTTAAAGGAATAAAGTGGGGATTTATTATAAAGGGTTTCAAAGGATGCAGCTTGGGCAGGGCAAGAGCCTGGCTGAGGATCCAGCCAAGATGGAGCCAAGATGGGCCCTGGGGCAGGAGTTTCACACTTTGATAGGTTCTGGTCCATTTCCACATTGGGGTTAATTGCCCAATTGCAGCTGCAGGTGATGCAGTCCCATCCTCCCAGATTGCTCTCCTCAATTCCCTGCTGCTTGTGCTTTTTGGGCCCGGAGCTGCCACGGTGTCCTTGGTTGTGGGGCTGGAGAAGGATTGTTGTGTGTGCCTGAGCTGTGAGGAGAACTTGAACACTTTGTGTGGAGTTCAGCTCACACAGCAATGCAGTGCAGGGGCTGGAAATGGGAAAGCTGAAACTGAAGGCATCAGGCCAAGCTGTCAGAGCAGGCAGGACCGAGGTGACACGGGTGACTTCCTGTTTCAGCCCTGCTGTTTCCAGCTGTGTAATGTTCTGTCTGCCTCTTCCTTCCCCCACACAGGTGGTAACAAACAGGGATACACAAGAAACCCTGCTCTGCATGGCTTGTGTATTCGAAGTGTCGAACAGCGAACATGGAGCACAGCATCACATCTACAGGCTTGTAAAGGACTGAGCAGTTATTTATATATACACTTCATTTCACTTCTTTATCAAAACACAGACTGTAAACCTCAACACTAAGTGGCAGTGCCTCTGGCCCAACTTTCACCCACATTTTTCTAAATCCTGTTTTAGTGAAGTCATTTTTAATGTGTTCATATATAATTGTAGCTGTGAAATTCTGGTACAGTTGTAAAAATTATTTCTAAAACTAAGTGTTCTTCAAAATTTGTAAACCACAGTTCTTTGGGAAGACTGTATTTAAGAACCTAATTGCCTCTGTCTGTGGAGGCCTATTTTTAATTCTGATAGAAAAATGTATGACAGAGCATTTGCCATGGGGAAAAACTGACAGCATTTATAAGAATTTATTTTGGGTTTTTTTCCAACATGAAATACTTGTTTTACAATGCAAGTGGAATTGAAATGAATCTTTAGCTATAACTGTAAATGAGTACACAAAGTTAATAATCTCTATAGAATTATCTTTGTAACTAATTAGGGTGGAAGATACGGACGAATGTAATTCACTAAATTATTTTTTAAAATGAAACATTTTTCTGTTTGAAACCAAATGAAAAATATAGCCTTAAGAAATGCCTGATAGAAACAGACAGGTCCTAAAATTAGGCAAATTTTGTATTTTTTTCTCAACGCTAAAACTAATCTTCTAATCCATTAAACTTTCAAACAGGTATTGCAGAGAAAGAAAGCATCACCCCTTACCCCTAACATATCTAGTGTATTTTAAAAGAGTATAAAGTTGTATTGTACTAATATGAAAATTTGATTATTTAATGAAAAAGATGGCTCATTTTGCAATAAGTAGGTAAATACTGAAGATTTAGACTTGCATTATATGTAGTCTCGTGTGTGCAGTTATATTTTATATGGACAACTGTGTTTTCTAATAAGTTGAGCTAAAAACTTGCGACTCTGAAATCCAGAGATGAACGGAAACAGCTGAGATTGCGACAGCATCGAGTCATTCGCAAACAGAGAGCAAAAACACTGATGTGTCTGAAAGAAAAGTGTGTACNAGCAGAGGGATGCTGTGTGTCCCCAGGGGCAGCAGAGGGATGCTGTGTGTCCCCAGACAGAGCAGAGGGATGCTGTGTGTCCCCAGACAGAGCAGAGGGATGCTGTGTGTCCCCAGACAGAGCAGAGGGATGCTGTGTGTCCCCAGAGGGAGCAGGGGAGCTCTGTGTGTCCCCAGACAGAGCAGGGGGCAGTGATGTTGCTGTGCTGTCCCCACAGAGACTTTGACTCCCTGAACGAGGAGGACGTGGTGAGGAATAACCAGCTGGCGTTCGACGTGGCCGAGCAGGAGTTCGGCATCCCCCCGGTGACCACGGGCAAGGAGCTGGGCTGGGCTGGGGAGCCCGACAAGCTGAGCATGGTGCTGTACCTGTCCAAGTTCTACGAGCTGTTCCGGGGCGCTCCTCTGCGCGCTGTGGGTGAGGCTCCATCACCCTGCTGGGCCAGGAACAACCTCCCAGCCCAGGAAAGGGAAAATGGGGTGGGACACCAAGGTTTGGTGGGTTCTTGGTGCATTCAGGGAGTAGGAGCAGCTGGACAACCGCTGCTTGACATCACCAAAGTCATGTGTCAGGTTGGTGTGATTCCCTGGCAGGGATGACTGCACACAGCACATTCCTGATGGTGGTTTTCTCCTTTAAAAAGCCACCCTACACTGTGTGTATTTACTTTTATATATATATATATATATTTTTTTTTTTACTCCTTTATATATATATATACACTTATATATATGTGTGTATTTACTTACATATATATATATTTACTCCTTTATATATATATATACACTTATATATATGTGTGTATATTTACTTTTTATATATATATATATATACACTTATATACTTATATATATACTTATATATATACTTATATATATATATGTGTATTTACTTCTTATATATAATTGTTACCAGCACTCAGCTTTAGGCAGAATAATTTAAAAACAAATCTAAGTAAATATCCTGAGCAGTTTGGGTTTGTTTTTTTTTTAACAGATGCTGATGAGAAGCAAAATGGAGAAAATAATGATCTTGGATCACCGAAATCATCGAATTTCATATTTAATAATTATATCAATTTAACTTTACCAAGAAAACGGGTACCAAAGGTGAGTTGTGAAGCAAGGCTTGCCCTATGAATCTTTTTTCCTGAAAACATGAAAATAAACTTTCAGGCTCAGAAATAAGAGATTTATATATACACTGCTCTAGTTTTGAGCTATTTCTACCTGTAAGAAAGAGTCCTGTGGCTGTGTATTCCTGGAGTTGGATATACAGCCATTCTGCTGTATACCAGCTCAGATAATCAGTGCTGTGCCAGACTCTTCATTGACTGGGAGGGAGTGCTGCTTTCTGAAAAAAGCAGTGATTTGCACAGTTTATGGATGCTGGCAGGGTTCTGAAGGGAACCTTTCCAGCTCTTGCAGAAGAAGCCTGCAATGGTGGCAAACAGTGGGCAGGCTGATCAGCAGCTCTGGGATAACAATCTCTGTGTCATGGCCATGTACTTTTCTCACTTGGTCACTCATTAATGACAACTTGCTGACAGGCCCTGTTATGTCCCTGTATTATAAAAACATCCATGCCCATACATGCTGTGATTAAGGACATGCAGAGCCTGAAGCTTTGCAGAGGCCTGAGTTAGCACACGTACACATCTACTGCATTTCTCAGTACTTTAATACACTGCTTTTTAAATTTGTTGCTCTCTTATCTTGTAGAAGTGTGGTTTCTGTTTTTCACCGGAAGAATTACTCCAGAATTTCCAGATGCTTCCTACACTGACTTTTGTCTTGAATATTTTCCATCCACAAACGCTTTTTCAAAACCTGTGGACAGTCAGCTGTTCAGTAACTTCAAATATCCTTGTTTGGAAATAGTTTTTTCGTGCCACCCACGTATCCACAAAACAAAGTGACATGGTTCCCAGAGAGCCAAGCAGTGAGAAACCAAAAGGAAGAATAAACTTTGTTTTTTCTTGTGGGTGACTCCTTTAGAAGGGAAACCTCTATCATGACCACAACGTTGTTTTTCAGTGAGTTGTTTGCAGAAGCAAATAGACTTTTAGCAGTGGGGAGAGGTTTCCATTACTGAGCCATAGAGGCTCTGATTCACTCCTGTCCTGAAACAAGCCTTCTGTCATAGCAGGAGCTGGAGCTCTGGCAGTGCATGACAGCACCAGGTGATTTTCCTGAAGGGCCCCTCTGGTTTCACACTGTAGGGGCTCGTTGGAAATGAGAACTGGAAGTGTTCATTCCCAAATCAGCTTGGGAAACGAGGCGTTTTGTGCCAGGTTTTGCAGCCCTGTCATGGATGGGCTGAGGGTTAGGACAGGCTTGGCAGTGCCAAAACCAGCTGGGAAATGAAGCTCCTTGGGAAGCAGCTGCTTGGGTTCAGGGTTTGTTGTGGCTTTAGTTTCAGGGTAGAAAGTGGTGCTGAGCATTATCCAGGTGTGCAAACACCAGATGTTCCATGCAGGCTGTAGGAGAGCAGAGTGCTGCCAGCTGAGCTTTCCCTGGCAGGTGATTTGTGCTGGGATTGGGCTGCAGGAGGGGTCCTTACCTGGGCACAGACCAGGCAGTGGGGCTGGAGCTGGGCTGGCTGGAGCTGTTCTGGCAGCCTGTGCTCAGCTGCATCATGTTTTCCATTCTGGCTGCAGAGGAACTGAGATTTCCTGTGCTCCAGACTAATAAATGAATGGAGGTGTTTACACAATGCAGGGTGCAGCCCTTTCCGAGTCATTGCTTTGTCTTTCACTTCTTTGTCATCACATTAACCAGAATCCTTCATGTCAGGTTTCTCAGAGCTGGCACCTTGCTTGCTCCTTCACTCTGGCAAAATCTGCTTTCCTGTGGCCCAGGTGATTATGCAGAGTGCATTGAGCTGTTCTGTGTTCACCCTCTCTGAGTACTGCAGAGCTGGGTTACACTCAGCTGCTGCTCCAGAGACAACCTAGCAAAGCAAAGTAATTGAAATATTGTCATCTGATTCCTTCTTTGCCCACAAGTTGTTTGGGATTACTCATCCTCACTGCATAATGATTTATTACAAACAGTCTGTATGTAAAAACAAAGCCTGCATTCTTTGATCTTTCTGTCTTTATTTCTTTTTGGGGCTTTTTAAGTTGACTGAGCAGGCACTAAGTTACAGCATGGGAAAATGAAAATAAGTGGAATGTAGTTTATTGTTCATAATTTATCACTGTATCAAACATTCAGGAATGATTGTAATAAAAAATAAAAATTTCCAAGCATTGACTGCTTTTCAACTTTGTGCAGACTGAGTATGAAGTATTACTGATTTGTGTAATCTCTAGTTGAGTAAAATAATGAAATATGTGTGTGGCTTGAGCACCAAATGAGTAATTTGGTTGCTTAAGTTGTAATGTTGAGCCAGAGTCAGGGAGGTGAACCTTGTGAGGGAGGCTGACCTTTCAGGCAGCCAGTAATTGCTCAAAAAAGGAACTATAACTGTGCCATGAATTCATCATCTGAATTCATCATCTGAATTCATGCAGACAGATGGGTTAGGAGAGATTGGGGGTTATAGTGAAAGAGTGAGGGGTTTCTGGATTTTGTTACTTCTCTGGAAAATGGTGCAGTGTAGCTGCAAACTCACCCAACAACTGAGGCTGTGAAACCTTTTTCTTCAAGGGTGTGTTTATGAATGATGAACTCCTCAGTAGTGACAGAGGGCAAGGTGAAGTGCCAGGTTTAGGGTCTGTGCTCAGCACAGGGTGCAAGATCTCTGTCCCTGGGGCTGCCCTGACACCTGCAGGAGGAGCAGTCCTGCTGGGCTGGGGGTCAGCCAGGCACTGCTCACCTGTGTGAGCCCACACCTCACCTGCCTGGGGCTGGAGCTGCTTCTCCTGGGAGCAGCTGCTGGGGTGAAGCTGGGACTGCTGCAGTAACCCATGGAGCTTGTTCTGGCTTTGCCCTTTCAGGCTGAAGGGAAGACAGAAGAAAATGAGACCAACAAAAGGCGTCGGAAAGGACTCTTGGGTGTCTTTGAGCAGGTTGGTGTTGGGTGGTGCCCACCCTTGTCCAGCTCCTTGATGGGCACCAGATGAGGAAGCAGTGGGAGCTGGGGGGACAAGCTTTGGCCTTTGGAGCTTGGCAGGAAAAAACCCTCTCCCCTAAAACCTTGAATTTACTGTGGCATGCACTAAAGAAGAGCTAAATTAATTTAAATTAACTTGGCAGGGAGTAGAGCATGAATTAAATTGCAGTAGTTTTTGTTCTGACACAAGAACATTTAAGATATTGGGGTTCTTTTCCTAACTCAGCAATTTGGAAGTTTTTTATTTGAGGAGTTTGCATTGCAGCTTTGTTTCCAGCCCTTCTCTAATTGTTCACCTTTGTGAGTGCTTTATGAATAGCAGCACTGATTAATGTTCCCTTTTACTGTACTCTGGGACCCATGAAAATACTTCTTGGTGACTTCTGCATGCTAAACATGTCATTTTATTACACTGCAGACTGTATTTCCTTTCACCCTTTGCTGATAAGGATGTTATCTCTCTCCTCCTCTTCCTTCATGAGTGTTGTAGGAAACCTAAGAAAAACACAGTTTTGTTGTTTCCTTGCAGACTTCAGGCTGTCCAAGCCAGGACACAAACAATGGGAAGGAACAGAGTGATGGCAGAGAAGGAATGAACCAGAACAAAGTCAAATCAATGGCAACTCAGCTGCTGGCCAAGTTTGAGGAGAACACTTCAAATACAATTCTGCGGAGACAGGTAGGTCCTGCATGAACGTGGGTCAGCTCTGAAATGAAACCATGGTCCCTCCTTGTGGAGCTGCTGTGGATTTCCAAGGGAAGACAGGGGTCTGTTAGGTGTTTGGAGTGGGTTGTCTTCTTTAATACTTGATGCAAATTAAAATTATTTCCCTCAGTACTTGGTGAACAAACACAATTCATACAGACCGACTGATGTGTATAAATGTAACGTGTTGGTGTGTGCTATGGTGTCTAGAAATCTCACAGAAGGCAGCCTGTGGAGTTTGTGTTATTTGGGAGCCTAAGCTGGCTGCAGACAATATTGCAGAAAGCCTGTTGTCACCTTGGTTTTTCAAATAAAGGACACTGCATGTCCTGTGGAGTCTGTCTTCATGGGAAATCTAGGAAGTGTTAAAAGGAAACCTGATCTTTTGCAAGATATGTCTGGCTGCATTTCCATTCCAAAAGCAGGCAGAGTGGAACACATTTGTGCATGGCACAGCTTTTCCATGGTTTGTTGTTAGTGTGGCTAGAGGTGGTGTAAAAACAGTCCCATGCTGCAGGGGAGGGGGGAGAAGCTCAGTTTGGATCTGTCACCTGAAAGATCTGAAGGAAAGATGAGCAAGCTGTGGATGTTTTGATAAAGATGGTGGCTTTCTTAATTCTTCATCCTTGTATCTATTTGTTTGTTTAAATATTGAGGTCCTCGAGTAGAGTAGTCTTTGTAGATGTCCACTGGCTTTCTCTGTCCTTGAACCAAAGTTGTTTGCATGCTACCTGGCCACTTGTTAATGCTTTCTGTGTGTGGTAAGTGGCCAGAGGTTTCCTTGGCCACGCTGAAGGAAGTTATTTTGATCATAAAACCTCTTAAAAAGTAGTGAATGTGCTTGGCTTTAAGTATATCTTTGATTGTAGAAGTTGGTCATAAAATGGGTGGGTGGCAAAAATCTGCCAAAATGTGTTGTTAATCTTCATAGTAATGCATCTTTAAAAGCAGCTTTTATTTCTTTTATTTCTTTCTGCCTCAAAAATTCTTTGAATCCTATTTACTGTCTTCCTTTTCTTTCTCTCCTTCACTCTCTTTGCAATTTTCCAAATGCTTTACAAGGAGCTGACGGATAGAGCAGCCCTGCTCTCCTCTGACCCTCCTGTTAATCCTGGCTTTGCTAAACCTGTGGATGCCAGCCTTCTTCCACCTCAAGCCAAAAGGCAGGTAGGAACCTCCTGTGGGTGACACCTGGCAAGCACAGCATCTCTTTCTGCAGGGAGCTGTCACTGCACAGCTCCACAGCTTCCAGAGCAGCCTGGGCTGCAGTCTGCAGGGTGCACACACACACCTTTAGCTGACAATTGGGAAAGCCACCTTAGAAGTTCTGAGGGTATTTTACACCTGCTTTGCCAGATGAGAGAGCTCTCTGAGAATGTGGAAATACCCTGAAAACACAAGTGCTGATTTCTGTGTTACCACATCTAGGCTCCAATTGTGTGAATGCAATTACACAGCTACATTTAATGTGTGAGAAAACTACAGCAGTACCCAAAAACTGTGCAGGTACTCGATGCTTTGGGCTATTGTAAACATGAGGCTAAGAGAGGAACCTGGCAAAAATGTCTAAGATAAAAGCTTGAGCATTGAAAAGCTGATACTGGTGCCCAGGTGTTTTATTTCTGCAAGTAGAACTTGTGATAAGAATTTCTGCTGGAAGCTCTTTTGTAGCATCACATATATGGGGAAAAATTTTTGACAGTGTCTAAATTTTTCTCTTAGTATTTTCATTAAAAGCAGTCTCATCTCAAACAGTATTGATATTCACTTTACATCAGAGTTTTAAACTGAAGCAAACATCCTGTAGTGGCACTTCAAGAGCAGTCTGCAGGGTAATGAGATCTGTATTGTGTGTGGAAATCTGCAGGTTAGATTTAATTTAATTTAAATTTAATTTAATATGAAAATTCAAACTCAGAGATGTGTCCTGAACTCCTCAGAAAATGCCTTAAATCTGAAATACATTATATACACTGATTTAGGTCAGAGTAGATCTAGAGCTATGGCAAGAACTACTGTTGAAATCCTCATTAATATAATTTGATTATAAGCATAGTTTCAGGCTGATGTGATGCTAAAAAACCCATCCCAGAACCTTTGCTGTAAACCCCAGGAGAAGGAGTTGTGCACTGCTGTGAAGTTACTCACAAAAGCTCCCAAACACAGAAAGGGTGTCCAGGCCTGCACAGGCTGTGTGGCACTGACTCATTCCAGTGCATGGCTCATTTCAGGAGCAGCAGAAGGGCAGCAGAAAGTGTTCAAGGAGTGATGTGAGGACATTTTATTCCTGGCTATATGTGCATGACTGTGCTGTGCTTTCAGACCCCTCCTTGTGCTGCATGTGCTGCACGCTAGTGCAGAGAGCAGAGTTTTGTTCACTTCAGTGTTTCCCAGTTTCAGGTGGTAGCTAGGAGTGAACACGAGCTCAGGGAACCCAAACACTCTTTAAATGGTTCTGATCAAATGGGCAGGAGAGCAAAGACTGAGCACAGAACAGATCCCCAGCCCAGTCTGGCAGAATCCTCTGACAATCTCGCATCTGCCTGTTCTGCTGCATTTGTACTTTCTGGAGTGCTTGAGCGTCTTCAGCACCTGGAGGAAAAAATGAAACAGGTGACAAGCAACTTCTTCTCCTTTCTGTCTCTTTACTGTGCTAATCTGTGTGCTGTGGTTTTGCTGACTTTGCTGGCTTGTTCTCTGTTGACTGTAGGTTGTATTAAGAAGTCTTTCTGCAAACTTCTGTGTTCTGTTGATGGATGTGGTTTTAACTGAAATCTCTCTCTTTCTTTTCTTGGCTGTCCTTCCCTGGCTGTCCCTGCAGAAAAGAGCTCAGACCATAGCAAATAGGGAATTCCATAAAAAGAACATTAAAGAGAAAGCAGCACATCTCGCCTCAATGTTTGGATACGTGGAGTTTCCAAAGGTGAATTTTAAGTTTTGCACCTGAAGAACTGCTGCATTGGAAGGTGTATAAGAATTCATGAAGGGAAAAAAACTGCAGTGGTTTTGGTTTTAACTTCCTTAGATTCTGTGTGGATCTGAAAAGTAACGTGGATTCCACTGAAACTAGTAAAAAGTGTTGTTTGAATATTATTGCATAGTTTAATTGAGATGAAACAATCTGAATCCCAAAGCTAATCAGAATGCCTCAGCAGGAGAGGAATGTGCTCAAATAAGCTGTCTTGTGCTTCAGCACACACTGCTGGCTCACAGTCTGTACTCAGCTGGTGAGCAGAGGTTGGTGCACTCTGGATTTTCCTGGGTTTCACTATGCTTTCTCCCAGCACTGTCTTCCCTCGCTGTGTGCCCACTGGGAACATTTCCATTAAAAACCCAGTACAATAATACCATTTTAATGATGATTTCTGTGGGCCCTTACTGTGCAGAGGTAGTGAGAAGAGTAGAACTGTCATTGTTGAAACCTTTCTGGTTATTTTGATGCATGACTGAACTTAACCTGTGTTGATGTCACTGTCTCTCAGATAACTCTCCTGTTTCTGCTCTACACAGAATAAGCTACCTACTAAAGGCTTACCCCATTCTCAGCCCCCAACTCCCTCTTGCCCTCCACCTCATCATTCAGCTGCTGCTGCTTCATCATCTGTTGGTTCTGCTTCCTCTGCTGTTTCTTCTCAACAGGTACTCTACTCATAGATTTTTCATGTAAAACCCAAACTTGTACAAATGGCTTGGATGGAAGGTGCTGCCAGCAGACCTTTTGTATAGGTTGTAACTCACATTTAAATCAAACTCTCCTTTTTTGCTGCTGTTAGTTCTGCATGTTTGTAAGAGAAATGTCACCATAGAAATGGCTCAGGTAAAAGCTGAAGAACAAAGCAAAGGGTTAACATTTTTTTACATCAATTGTGAAAATTCTGCATTGCTGCTTATTTTAAATGATCTGCTGTTGGATGATACCACAGGCATGCTGAAGAAAGCTTCACATAAAGCAAACTGTGGGGTTGGTTGGTTTTCTTGGGTGGCATTTATGTTTCTTTTCATAAGAATATTTGTCTGGTCTGCAGGGGAAAACCTGCACACTGCTGGTTATTTTAACCTTGGTATGGGCATTCACCAATACAGACATTTTATTATTGTTTGTTTAATTATTTGTGCTTTAAACTTGCTTCTGCATGTGAATGGCTAGAGGACAGTCCTTTGCAGCAGCAGCAGGCCCTGTGGAGAGAGGGAACATTCACACTCTGAGTCTTGGGGCAGAGCCCCAGCTCTGGCTCTGGGGCTGCTGGTGATGGGCTGTGCTGCTCTGAGTGCCTGGCTGCCAATCCCCAGGGAAACACAGGGGACACAGCTCTTCCAGGGCACTGCAGCTCAGCAGTGATCCCCTCATTCCCTTCAGCTTCACAGGAATGCCTCTGCCTGCATTTACCTCTTACTTCTCCTGACCTAAGAGGTATAGCATGTGCTGGGCTTTAAGCTAAATCATGGTTTCCAAAAGATTGGGGGCTGATGTTCATCTGATTTGGAGGACTATTGTGACTCTGCAAAGAGAATAAAGAAATAAAACCCAAACCCCAGCTATCTGAAAAGCCCTTTAGAATATGAAAACTGGACTTTGAATCTTATGGAAACTCTGTGAGCAATAATTTAATTGTGATTTTAACATCTCTTCTTAGAGAACATCTGTATTGAGCACTCTTTTCTTTTTGGATGTTTCAAAAACTGCATTTTGTTTAAATTGCACTGACAGCCTTTATTAGTTCTCTGTTGCATTTGAATGGTGTGGCAATGGTTTGTTGTGACTTGGTTTCACTCAGGCTGAGTTCACTTCAGTTGCAAAGTTCTCTCTACAGAGCTCCAGGCAGGATGAGGCTCAGCTGAAGCAAGAAAATCTCGTTCTGTCACCAGCACAGAAAATCCATGTTCATCTCACTGGGTGAATATTTGGCTGGTTAAGCAGGACTGCATTTCCACTGGGGCAGATCTCGATGCCTGCACACACAGCCCCACGTGCTGTACAGGCTCAGGGCCTCTTGTGCACTGTGCACTTCACAGGTGTAGATGTGCTGCATTTTAGAGCATTTTCAACAGCATCCTGCTGTTTAAAATTCAGGTGATCTTTTACTGTTCCTGTCAGGGGCAGATGTTGTAACAGAATCTGTCCCTGCCCTTTCATGGTCAGATTGTTGTCCCTGTCTTTTATCCTTACAGATGGCACATGTTTCAGAAAATGAAAATGTTACCCTGCTCTAAAACTCACTGACTAAATGTGCATTGCTGTGGAAATAAAAGCTCAAACCACATTTCAGATGCACAGTGTGCATTTTCAAGTGCTGCCCAGCAATATGTTTGGAGCTCTCTGCTGTGAGTGTGTACCAGGAGCTGCCCTGTCTGTGTTATCCTGGGGGGAGTTGTGGGTCTCAGAATTTCTATTTCTAGTCTCTGTTCTGAGAATTATCACGAGCCAAGCCTAGAGTTCAGTATCAGAAAGTGGTTTGGGGTTGATAAACCAGCAGGAAGAGCTGCTGTGTGTTGCTGCCAGTGTTTCTGCTCTTTCCCTGGCAGAAGGCCAGAAGGTAATAGAAGTGTTTGGAGTTCTGTAAGGCTTCATGACATATGACCTGCAAATATCAGCACCCTGCCATGGTTTTAAATAGCTGGTGCTGTCATTTTAATTTCAGGTGAGTTCTGAGGTTGTTACCAGATGTGACAATCCATTGCACCTGCTGAGTTTTCCTTGGAGCAGTGCTAGTTATGGGGACAGAGATATTGAAAAGGGTGGCTATGAAATCATGCTGTCTAATTACAGAAAGATGTTATTAAGTCTGAGTCCTGCAGGGAACACTTGAAAAGAAGGCTGTGGGACAGTATTGTTTCTTTCAAGACATGCAGTCATTACAACCTAGTAAGAATTACCTTGTGTGTGCAATATGCCAATAATAATCAAAATTACCTTCTAGCTTCAGTCAGCTGTCAAAATTCCCATGGCTAGAATTAGGAGTTAGCATGTGTTATATTCCAGGCTGGGCTTTGCTTATTCCTGTTTGGTGCTCAAGGCTGGACTGACCTTCAGAAAGCTCTGTTCATCTGAGCTTTGCATGAGTGAACACACACAGTGTGTGGTAAGAACTGGGAAGTTTTTCAACTCAATTTGCTCCCTGCAGAGCTTGGACCAAGGACTTCCTTCAGTGACTCTAATTACCTGCAGCAAGCAGGGCTGGGGTGTTTCCTACACACAGTAACTTATTACTCAAGTGTTGTTTATCTCAGAGGGAAAATACACGCAGCAGCTTGTCCCAAAAGTAAATAAATCACCCTCCAAGCAAAATAAGACCAGGAAAATCATTAAGGATATGAAAGAACAAAGGGAAAGCATTGTATGCTTTTGGAGGCAGAGAGCATATTTCCTTTGTTTTATGAGAACGCTTCAGAGGCTTGCTTGGCCTGGATAAGAAGACGGGGAAATTCAGAAGGCAGCTTTCTCTTCCCATGCTAATAACCACCCTGGTGAACCTGCCACTGACAGCTCAGCAGGAAATCACAGGCTCTGCCACTGCTGTCTCTGAGGGTGGCAGCTGCTCTTGGGGCTGCCCTGCTGGATCCTCATCCTGCCCTGATGTCTCTGGCTGGTGACTGAGTGGCACTTGAACGGAACAGAATAGTTCTGCTGGAAGGGATGCACAGCAAACATCTCTTGCCTGACCAAGTCAGGCCTGACCAAAAGTTCAGGCATGGTTTTTAAGGGCATTGTTGCTGAATTAAATTGAAATCCCATTTGCTTTTACCTGGAATGTGAATTCACGTTCATTGCAGGAACATTTCCTTTCAATAACATTTTTTAAGTGTCTGTAAACATACAATTTTCTTGCTTTGACTGTTTAATGTTGACATAGATTGTTCCAATGGGTGGAGAACAGAAATCAGCCAACCTGATGAATTTCAAGGTGTAGTTCAGGCTCAAGGATACTTTTCCTGAAATTCAACTACTTGCACTTTAAGCACAGCCTTGTTATTTAACTGATTGCTCCAGTGTTTCTCTAGTTCAAGGAAAACTTTCTGCCTCAACTGACTTTGAACACTTTTTTTGCCTTGGATCTTGTGGACAAGAACTTGTACATAGCCTAGAAATTGCTCAGAATATTCAGAGGTGCAGAATTTGGAGAGGAACATTTTTTTGTTCCATGTTCTTAAACAAATCAAAGGAAAGTAGTTTGGCTGTAGAAGCAAGTAGCACTTCTTGTAGTGGTTTTTAATTTGGTGTGCCACTTGGGACAGCATTGTGGTATCTAATTAGCAGTTAAGTTTGCAGTTGTTACCCACAAGTTGTCCAGATGTTGAATAATATTTTAAAGTCTTTTTATTTTGAACAAAACCAAACAGGACAGAAATTTGTGCCTTAAATGGGACAAAGTCCCTTTGTAGTCTTAACGTGAACATTTTGTACCTGTCTGGACATCAAGTGAATTATGAGGTAACCCTCAAAAGATAAGGGGAGCTGTAAAAGGTTGGACCTGTTCCCTTGAATTTTTTTATCCATAATAATTTTTGAAAACACACCCACAGTGCATTCTAAGTATAAACTTAGGAGTATAAACTTAGGGTTTATAGAAGAAGGTGCTTTAACATTGTTATAAAGTCTTCCAAATACTGTTGTATTTATATATATTTTTTCCTCCTTTCTTCATGGTAACTTTCTGGTACTTTAAAGCCTTCAATTAGCAGGACTTGAAAATGATTTCACTGAGAAGAGGGGAGTTTGTTGAGATTTGTGCTCTGTGAGGGGCAGTGGAGTGTTAGATAGGATATCATGTGTCTGTCCCCATGGAGGAAGCAATGCCTGGCTCTGCAGAGTACCAGAACCAGGACAGCCCTCGCTGTGTTTGCTGCCAGAGGGGCTGTGGGACCTTACCCTGAGTGGAAATCCCAGATCCCAGTGACTGCAGGAAATCTGATTTAGGGTAGGAAATATTTCTGTAGATGTGTGAAGCTGTGTCTGTGTTTCTCCCAGGGGCAGAGTTCCTGCTGGCTGCACTGGGACCGTGGTGCACACTCGTGTCCTGTCTCTGCTCTGTGGAGCCACAGCCCCAGCAGCTCCTGGCAGCCCTGGTGGATGCCTGTGCTGAAATCCAGCCTGGCTCCCGTGGCTCAGCAGCCTGCTGAAGCAGATGGAAGGTGTTGCCCTCTCACAAGTGTGGTTTCTGCAGCTTCCCCTGGCGAGTCACTGGAGAGAGGGCGAATGGTTGCCCTGTGAGCACCAACAAAACGTTCCTGTGTGGGCCTTGGCTCGCCCATTTTCGTGGAATGTTCCCTGAAATGTCACAGTTTGGGGAGTGTTAATGTGGAGTTTGATCCCACCCCTGTTCTGAAATGTAACAACCCAGTCCCAGAGAAGGGGAAGGGAACAATAGGGGTTTTTAATGCCAGATAGCCAGGCACTGCCTCCCAGCTCAGCCTTTCATGGACACAGCAGAAAGCCTTGAGGAGAAGCATTTGCTGCCATCAAGAACTTCTCAGTCATCCTCAGGGAAAAGTCAGTGGGCTGCACAGAAGCCTTCTGTGGCCCTGGCTGGACCACGCTGGTCACGCATGAACGTGCTTGTGCTCTGCTGGACTCTCCTCTGCTCTTTCTCCTGCCTCCCTGCATCCATGTTTGCATGTGTCCAAATCATTCTTGTCCTTTCTTGTCTTTAAATTCTCTTTCAAGGGTAACTAAAGCTCTTCTTTCTGTTCTTCATCTTCTCCCCTTTCCTGGTTAGACGACTGTAGGAAAGGTCTCACGGGCAATTGGAGCTGTGGCTGAAGTTCTTGTAAATCTGTATGTGAATGATCACAGGCCCAAGCCACAGCTTGAACTGGTAAGACCAAACCCACAAAGAAGCAGTAACTTAAGAGAGGTGTTCCCAAAATGCCATCCTGACTTAAGGCCCCAGTTGTGGAGCACTTGAAGCCTTATGAAAGGTCTAACACTGACTAAAGAATCAAGTGCACATTGGCACAGCAGTGTTGCTCACCACGTCTTCTGTGTATATTTCTGTTACTTGACTGTGTGAATTCAGACTTCAGGAGGCTTTTATTAACTGTAATTACTGTAGAATTAGTAACAGAAGACAATTATTACTCAGGGTGGCTTCTAAGGAAAGTTTTGTGCAGTTATTTTTAACACTGGGTGCTGAATCACCGGAGCCTCCTTTTGGGCAGGGCTGTTTCTCCACTCTGACACTGTTCTGTGTTGAATCCAGAAGCGGTCTCTGGACAGAGCTGCAGGTTCTTGCCCCATTCCTCACTCTCCATCTGCTGCCTCCACTGCTCAGAGCTGTCAGGTACTGGGAAGCCAAGTAAGGTGTTGTGTTGTGGTGATGACCCTTTACTCACCAGCCAGCACTAAACTCAGCTTCACTCTAACTGTCTGATCTGTTAACACCGGTTTTAAAAACACATCTGTGTGCTTTGCCATTTGCATGGTTGTTTGTTTGGAAAGATTCACACTCTGAAATGATCCATCACAGCAAAATGGGTTGCTGATGGCAGATCTGGAACAGAATTCTCAACTTTTAAGCACAAGACTACGTGACAATGACAACTGTGAGTTCTGCTTAACATTAAAAAGTGTTTCCAGGGCTGCCTTTTGCTGGCAAGTGGAAGATGAGTTGTGTGGACTGTGTGATTGGGCTTTTCCTCCTCTGTGCCACGAGTGGTACCTCTCCTGTGGCAGCAGGGATGGAGGGAGGGAGAGGTGGTGATGGATGTGGCAGGTACAGCACTCTTCACCTGTAACCAGCCCTAATACAGCCGTGCAAAGTAACATCCTCATACCTGCCTCTGACGAGGAAAGGGAAGCCCAGGAACACCTAATCAACTTCTAGTTCACTTTCCTGTACCTTTTGCATGTATATCTATAGGGGATGAGATCTGTGGCAATTAAAGAATGTTAATTAGCAGCCTAAATTCAACAAACCTTCAAAATAGTTTCACTTTGTTAATAGGGGTTGTGTTTTGAATGCCTTAAAAATGCTCTGAACATGTGTGGCAGGGAACAAAGTGATTTTTGAAGCCAAGCAAGCCCCAGGGTGGGCTGTAGTCTCGGGGGGACACGGCTGTGGTGATGGGAAGGGTGGTTCAGACAACAGCGTTGAAGACTGTCTGCTTTTCCTCCTGGACCTTAAAGCACAAGCCTGCATTTTTCTCCAGAGTGGGTCTGAACTGAGTCTTCAGGGTGTTTTTGTGCTTGGCTGCAGATGCAGGTGTGCTGTTTGAGGCTGGTGAGGGCTGCCTTCACCTCCTGAGGGAGACACGAGTCCCTGAGCCAGGGCGGTGCAGGGTGACGAGGGAGCGCTCGCGGGTGATGCGGCTCTTGGACCTGAGTAATCCAAATATTGCTGAACTCCCAGAGGGAAACTGGGTGCAAGTGCAGCATCAGAGTCACCTCTCTAAAGTCCTTGTGATGTCTGATTTATTCATTGCTGCATGAACCTACAGAACTGCATAATTAGTCATGAAAAGGATGACTGTTGCTTGCTGGAGTTTTGCTTGGAGGGTGCTGTGTGACGCTTTGAGCAGCTGAAGCAGCTGCCCCCTTCATGAGGATTCCTATCTGGGTGTGGAGCCACAGCTTTGTGTTCTGTTTCTATCTTTGAACAGGGTTCTCTGCGAAAGGAATTCCCCAAGTCCATCGGGGGGAGTGACATCTGCTATTTCTGCAAGAAGCGGGTCTATGTGATGGAGAGGCTGAGTGCAGAGGGCCACTTCTTCCACAGGGAGTGCTTCAAGTGTGAAATGTGTTCCACAACACTCCGCCTAGGAATTTATGCCTTTGATGTTGAGGAAGGTAATGGAGGAGCTGTTGAGGAGTATTTGGAAATGCCTGAGTGCTGGTGCTTTCAGTGGAGCTAGGGAGGAGGAGCTCTGCCGAGCGTCCTTTTGTGTCCCTGCTGATCTTTCAGTCCTTGTGCTTGCAGTCCTGGGCTGGCAAAAGAGCTGAGTTATGACACACCTGAGCTTTAAATGAAGAAATCCACAGTGGAAAATAAGTTGAGTGACCAAAACACACTTAGTCCAGTCTCAGGTCAAAGTAAGGGTGGGGAGGGGGAGGGATGAGGTTTCTCCAATAATACAGAGTTATTCTTATCTCCATTTGAAACTGGCCATTAAATAATCTGCTCTATAAGGACAAGCCATAATAGTGGCAGATTTCCAGGGATGCAGGGAACGTGGGTTATTTCTTTTATGATGGTATGGCCAGCAGTGGAAAGCAGTAGGACTGGCCCAGCACAGTGGGATTTATTCCAGGCTGCTGTAGAACAAGAGGTTCAGATCTTGGCTGCTTCATCCCACCTAAATCCTGGGGTTTGCCTTTTTTTTTTCTTTTTTTAGTTTGGAAAAGAATTGTCAAAGTGAAATCAATTTCCTTTCCTCCTCCCAAAGTATTTGAGTAGATCAGAGTATTAACCTGATCTTCCTCTGCAAAAGGGTTAAAAATTCAAGGTCAAAGTGGTTCTTTTTCAGTGTGGAGAATCTGAAAAGATGTATTTTTGAGCTGATCATTTGACCTTTTTTTTTTCTTGTGTTGTTTTCATCTTGTGCTTGATGTCTTGTGTTGGCTTGTGACTTCATATTTATGGGATGCTGGTTGTTTTTGCTGTTTATTAATCTTATACCTGCGAGGTAGATAAATGACCTTGTGTTATTGAGCTGCAAATCTGGAAAAGAAACTTATTCAGAGCTGTTAATCAGAGTCAGTGCCAGGCTTCCCATTCTTCTGCTGCCCAACCATTCATGATCCTGGTTTTGGTTTTTTTTTAATAGATACAACAGTGATTTTTCAGTCCATATATGTGTAGATGTGTGTATATATGTGTAGAGAACATATCCTATAACGGATTTATTCCCTCTTGCAGGTAAATTTTACTGTAAACCTCATTTTACCCACTGCAAAATCAGTACGAAACACAGAAAGAGAAGGGCAACAATCCAGATCCATGGGAAGGTATGGAGTGATTTTATTGCTAATGCAATGCTGAGGCAGCTTTATGTGGGGTGCAGCGCTCCTCTGTGTGTGTGTGTGTGTTTTGTACCTCATGTGCAGTAAAATCAGTGCTCAAATAGAAACCTGCTGGCTGTGTGAGGTTGTCTGGTTCTCAGGGGAGTTCAGCTTTTCTGTGCACAAAGTGAAGTTGATTTTAGGAGCAGCTGGGAATGAGAACGTGCACAGAGCCTGGAGGCAGCGGCAGAATCGGGCGTGCCGTACGTCGCAGCGTGTTTAACACTTCTGTTTTCAATGTTTATCCCAAGGAGGCGATTGACACGTGGAAGAAGGTGGAAGCCAGGCCCACAGAGATCAGCACAGAAAGCACTTTGTCCACTGCTAGCAGCCCAGAGGACAGGTCCCCAGGTATCCTGACTTCCTTCTTACGGGGCGCGCTAAGCTGGCCCCTGCGGGTGAGCAGGGAGCTGCTGGACGTTCCCAGGCGCCTGGCTGACTGGATGCATGGTGTCCTGCACGCTGCCCAGCTCCATTTCAGGGACAATGCCTATAACTATACCTACCTGTACGAACTGCTGAGCCTTGGGGTGCCGCTGCTCTGCGCTCTCCTAGAGGTGCTGGCTCACATGTACCGGGAAGCGGAGCTGTCCCTCGAGAGCGTGCTCGAGTGCCTGAAAAGATTCTCTAGGCTCTGAATGCTCCTGCCTGTCCTGCTCGGTTGTGCCTTTCAGGTTTTCAAAATTAGCAGCCTGGCTGTTTTCTCCAGGGGGGTTTTTGGTTTTGGAGGGTTTTGTATTGGTTTCTCGTGCAATTTCACACGTGACTTCGTTGGATGGTGGATTCCTGCTGATGGAAGCGAGGTACAATCGAAATTTTCAACATAAAATGTACTGTATGTTAGAGCATGAAGGACAGTGTCCAAACACATTTCCAGAACATGGAGTCAGATGAAGGATATTTTCTAGATTATTCCCCACCCCCCAGTTTTTGTGACCAGACCATTGGAGAGGATGGTACATTTTGAAACCATTTTTCTCCCTGCCTACTCTCCCCAGCTTTTGTTTTTTTAAATTTTTTTCAGTTAGACCAAGAAAGAATGTGTGTTCTTTCAGGAATATTTCTGACAAATGACTAGGTTTTGAAACCTGAGTATGGCACATAGCTTTTTTTAAAATTTTATATTTTTTTTGCTTTTATGTTTGCTCTGGGTTATGAGGTTTATAACTCGCATGAATATGTTTCAAAAAAAATCATGTACATAATTCACATTGCTCCTAGCCATGCCTTTTACATTGCTTTTTGTGTGATGGATACCTTTTGTTGATAGTGGGTGTTCTGTTCTACTAATTTATTTGAAGTTTTTCAATAAATTTGAAGAACGAATGGTAGTTGAGTGAAGGCTTGATTGAAATTTTAAGTCAAAGGAACTGGTAGAAAGAAGTAGACCAGACACTCCTCGAGTCAAGGCTTCCTCATTTGGTGGCTGATATGAGGAATATCAATTTGTGGAGCACTCCTCTGTAACTGAGGTCGCTCCTGTTGTGCCTCTGGGCAGGCACTGCTCCCAGCAGCTTTTGGAAATTTTTTAAAAATACAGCTTTAGAACAAACATAGAAGCCTATAAATGTATTCTTAGGCCATAACTTCTTACTTGGGTAATTCATTTCAACGTGTGCAGCTGGTGGCAGAAAGGTGAAATTCTATTATCTGGAGCAGCAGATGAGTAAATTTAATTTCTTCTGGGTGTCCCTCAGCAAGGTTTAATCTGTTCAACAGCAAGGACTCAGTGACATCCCAGTGCTCATTACTGTCAGCCTAGCTAGCCAGCCAGGTAAGCGTGCTCCCTGCCTTCCAAGCACTTATTTATGTTCAGAAGTTTACCAGGAAATAGGTAAATCCTTAGACATGGCAATATGTGTAGCCTAAAATGAAAAGCATTTCTTTGGAGCCAGAAGGATGTGGCATAAACAATAGGAAATTCTGTTGTGTTCAGTTAGCACCAAAATCCAGATCACCTGCCAGTGCTCTCAAATGATTGCTGCTGCCTGTGGGCTGGCAGCTCTTGGGCTTTGTTCTTTTGGTTTTTGTTTTAATATAATGTGGGAAAAAGATTATTTGAATTGTTTTGCCTCTTAGGTGTGAAAAGGAAATGTTTCTGCTGTTTAAAATAAATGACAAACTGGATCTTTCTTCTAGCTAGTTTGACTTTCTTTAAACTATGAGGATGAGCTTTTCACATTTTAGAGTGGTTATGTATTTTGGGGAAAATTTGTTATTTTTTCTGTGCAGAACTTGAAAAAGTGCTTGAAGAAAATTTCTAGATGTGAGGTAGCATCCCCTTGACATAACTTGCCATTAATGCTCAACCATGTGTTCAGCCAAACTTTGCTGCAAGATTGAGTGGACACAGCAATAATTGCAGTTCCATGGTGGCCATCTGTGTATGTGTCATGGATCTGTACCCTTCTTACAGCATTTTAAAAAACCCCACTTGGAAACACTGTATTATTTTGAATTATTTGCTAATGACAGTAACTGTTTCACCCTAAAAAGGAGACAGTCTGCAGTGCAACACAGCAAACTTCTGAGTGGTCAAGTTCCCAAATTTGGGCTGCCATCAATTTTGGTTTCAGATTTTGTCAGTAGCAGAGTCTTGGGGAACACTTCTAACTAAAGTTTTCTCCTGCTGTTTCCTACAGCAGAGTGAGCATAATGGTAAACGTAGAGAAAATGGTGATGTAGTAAAAAACCTGGAAATCTCTGGTCAATGAACTTAAACCAAATGAATCTTACTAGTAGAAAGTGTAAAAATAAGATTTAAAAAAAAAAAATAAAAAAATTAAAATATGGTAATTGGTTTTATATGGATTTGTATAATGGGGCATAAATCCCTACATTTCCACAACAAAATTCAGGAACTTGCATAATGAAAATGTTTTCTGGAGGAATCTTAATTACCATGCATTTTCCATTGGGATTTTGCAGGTGATTCTGTTGGGAGGGTTATTTTATTGGTATCCAATTGGTAGATTTTTTTTATTTCTTTGCCCTATTGTTCTGCTAGTAATACTCATAGCTGCTTGTCCTCATTGATAATTGAATGAAAAAAGAAGGCAGTTTCATTTTGGCCAGTTATTCTTTGTACCAGTGTGATCTTCCTGATGCTTTCCTACATAACCAAGTGAAGTTCTGTGTTTTCTTCCCTGCTGTCTTCTCTGCCATCCTCCCTCATTGCTTTTAGTCCAATTCAACATTCCGGTGCTGCACCCGCTCACTGGCTGAAGCCTTTCTGCTCTCAGGTGATTTATTTTTTTTTCCAGTTCCAAAATTACGTGACTAACCCTTGTTGTTTGACAGCATTTCATTGTGTGTTTTGGGGGTTGTTTTTTAACTGTTGGAGCAATCTGTGTGTCTGGTATATTAATGGAGCTTTGGCATGATTATTTAACCTGTTGCTGAATTCACAGTTCTAGAAAAGGTGATGTCTGTGCTCTTTGTAGGGAATGTTTTTCTCTCTCTCTGTGCATGTGTGCTTCCCTGTGCCTTTAAGGTAAGTTAGGCAAGCCAAGGGTCTCCTGAAAGAACTCGTTAAAGGTGTATTTCTGTCAAAGAAGGGAAGGAAAGCTTTGCAGTGAGGTGAGGGGTGGTGTTCCAGCAGATTCTCTGGTTAGCAGGAGAGCTGTCTGCACCGAGCTCCCCCAGTCCGTGAGGCAGCAGTGGCTGAGCTCCTCCCTGCCTTCCTCCTGGAAAGGTGTCTGAAGGGTTTCTGCAGAAAATCAGCCAGATCCATGCAGATTGTGCTCTTCCCTCCAAGTGCCAGCGTAGGCAGCCCCAGAGGTGCTGTGGTTCTCAGGCTGAGCTGTCAGTGCCCCAGCTCCCAGGGGCTCTGGTTGGGTGCCTTTATCACCCTCTGTGTGTGCCACTGCTGCCTGGGTTCCTCTCACTGCTGAGCACTGCCAGCCCTCCCCAGGAGCAGCTCCCACCAGGGTTTTGTGTGCAGGTTTTACACATTGCCATTGCTGCCATCACAGTCTAGAAGGGGAAATGATCCCAGCAAGAGCTCAGGCTGAGCAGGAGTGCACTCAGGGTCTGGCTGATGTGCTCATGGCCCAGCTGAGCATCCCTCTCACAGGGAAGGGCCTTGGGGAATTGATCCTAGGAGCAGTTCTAGGAGGGGCCAAGCCTCCTCTGCCATCTGTCCCACTTCACACACCTCAGGCAGGAACGTGGAAGGCAGCAGAGCCCCGTGCTCCTTACCTTGCTGCTGTGTTTGCATGGCTCAGCCACCTGTATTTATTTATTTGTTTGTGTGGCTCCTGGCATGGCTCGATGGCTCTGACAGTCCCCACGCTGTGCCCACACAGAATCTCTGTCTTTCAAACGTCCCTTCCTGCACTGGGGTCAGGCTCCCAGTGGATTTCAGGGCTGCACTGTGTTGTTACAAAGCTCAGCATGCTTTAATATGAAGGTCCTGACATAAAGGTCTGCCATTTCAAACCACTTCCTACTGCTGTGTTTTTTACTCTCTGTTGCAGAGTCTTCCTTGCTCTTCCTGCCCAGTGAGGATTCTGTCCTTCTCCTCCTAAATCTTCTGTCTTCATTTTACTTCATAATCCTAGCTGAATATTTTTATTAAATAGTTTTTAACTCTGTATTTAAATTTTCACATGGAAATTCTGTATTTTGCACACGATGAAAATTGTTTTAGCTTTATTTATGATATCTGCTGTAAACAAAAATAAATGTAGTTCTTTATAAGTCTCCTTGTTTCATCTCTTCCTTTTATAAAAGTTTCCTGGGTACAGAGACTTTGTAGTGACTTGATGCTGGTTTTGCACCTTCCTCTTGTGGTGGATGCTGTGGTGTTCCCCTGAGCCCGGGGGGCTCTGTGCTGCTGTCACTGCATGTGTGTCCCTGCTGCAGGGGATGCACATCAAGGTTCCTGAGGAGCTCCAGGGTGACTGGTGCTGGGATTTACCCTCCCTGGGGATGAGGAGCCGGTGTTGGTGGGCATGGGGCTTCCACAGACAGCATTGTCCTCCTCCCTGGCCTCTGCCACCTTTCCTTGCACTGTTGTTTCACCTGTTCACTGTGCCATAGAGGTAATAAGCTGATGTGTTTGGATTTTTTGTTGTGCTCAGGAGAAGCAGGTAATAAGCCAGGATAAATCTTTCCCTGTGCTACTCCCAGTATCTTCTGGACCCCTGGAAGCTGCAGCCCCTGGTGACCCACTGCCTGTTAATTCAATTAAAACAAATTGCCTTGTTTTATTGAATTATTTAAAAAAAACTTAATATTTTAAACTGGTGATGGAATTATTTTTAAACAACAGGTTCTCCAAAAGAGCTTTCCTAAGTCTTCCTCCCCTTCATTTTCTTTCTTTTGCTTACTCTGCAATTCTTAACCTCTTCCTTTGCATTCTGAGAAGAAAACAAATCCCAGAAAGAATAGTCCCAAGAGTTTAATGGAGAGATTGTGTGATTTTTTTTTAAAAATGAATTAAAACTGAGCCTCACAGGAGTTGTTTGAATGACAGAAATGATTTTTTTTCATTGTTGCTAAAGACAACATTGCCAAAGAAGAACAAATGTTATTCTCAATGAACTATTCCATCTTCCCTGCCAAAGGAAAAGCCACCAGGCACAGTAAAAGTTTGCTGTCCAAGAGGGAGAGATATCCACTATGAAAACATGGGGCAACAAATACCACTGAGGACAATACTTGGCACTTAATCGTAACAGACACAGCAACTGGGGTAAAACTGGATTTACTCTTTGCTCACTTCACAGTTTGAGGCAGAGGCAGTGGCAGGGAAACATCAGAAGAGGTTTTTTCCCTGCAGAAGGTGATGATTTGTTTGGCACTGAAGCGTTGAGAGGCATCAGATGTTCATGCTGTTCTCATAAAGTCTCACTCCTTCCTGCTAAAATCTCAGTACAATAACTTGGAACTGGGGTGGTGCTGGGGTCTGGATTTATTTCTCCCAGAGATGCAGAAGGCCCAGGCAGTCAGAGCAGAGGGATTTACCCAGGCAGTCAGAGCAGAGGGATTTACCCAGGCAGTCAGAGCAGAGGGATTTACCCAGGCAGTCAGAGCAGNGGCAGTCAGAGCAGAGGGATTTACCCAGGCAGTCAGAGCAGAGGGATTTACCCAGGCAGTCAGAGCAGAGGGATTTACCCAGGCAGTCAGAGCAGTAGCCAGTCTGTCAGCAGAGGGGTTTACCCTGCAGAGACAGCCCATGGACGAGGCAGGACGCGGTGTCTGCATCAGAAACCAAACAGACAGGAGGAAGTTGGTGTTGGTTCCCTCCCTCTTGGTCGAAGTTCCCCCACAATAAAAGCCCCTGCTCCTGTTTTGCAGCTGGTAGTGCTGCAGAGGGGGAGCCTGCTGGGTTAAGCTCAGTGTGGTCACAGGTGACACTGGCAGGCTCAGGAGCTGCTCTGTCTTTCCTCCTCTTCACGCTGCTTCAAACGGCTTCTGAACTTGTCTGTTGCCACGGGGGCCTTCTGGATTGAAAATAAGTACAGAGATGTGCCTATTTTCTTGATTAAATTTCTTTTTTTGTAAAGCCTGGCTAAACCTTTCATTCTCAAAGCCAGGCAGCATTAACTGCCTAGGTGTCTGTTAATGAAAATCAAACATGTCAGCGTTCACTAAAGGTAACCCACTTTTATTATAATTATGCTAAGCCTTTAAAATTAAAAAGGTCTTGCAGGTTCTAAACATACTTGATTTGAATAGAAGAATACAGACAAAACTTCTTAAAATTGCTCAAACACCAGCCTTTCATTAACTCTACCAAGAAGAGTAATTTCTGTTCCTCTGAGTTTCTTCTAAATTGCTACAGCTGTAAAATGCCAGTGAAAGTTGCTTCTGTGTGACTTCCAACTTCAAGCAAAGACTATGATCTGCATTTTTCCACAGCATTGTGGCAGTTAGTTACTGTAATTGGCTTTAATCCACTCCTGGCTCACTCATTCTTCACATTCCAATCAAAACATTGAGTTTTGAAATGCACTGTGTTCTGCATTAGTGTTTATGTTTTCGAAGACATGACATGTTTGCAGATGACTTGATTTCTTTTTTGCCTGAAAGATCATGTCACTGAAGATGAGAAGGCATTATGTATTAATGCCTGATGCAAGCATACGTATCAGTCATGTAAATATTTCCCCAAAGTCTCTGTCCTTTTCTTCATGAACTGTGCTCACAAAAAAAGAAGGGAGGTTTTCATCTCCTCAGGTGGTGGGCTCTGAACTTGTTTGAAATGGATGGAATTTCTGAAATGTTTTCTTGAAATGTGAAATGATGACATTTCTGTGTTGCTATAGTATTGGATTTGCCCTTTCAGCATTTGTTCTGCAGGTATTCATTCATTCATTCATGTCTTTGTTTTAAGGTTTTTGGTGCCTTGAATCTGTGTCCAAAAATAGTATTTTGACAGACACTGGAAACTGAAAGTGTTGCTGCTGCTGCTGCATTCCAAATTCATAATTAATACATGCCTTAATATACCAGACAAACACAGATTGCTCTGATTAATTATATATTTACTCTACAATGATAGAAGTACTGTGCTATCATAGCAGGTTTTGTTTGAGAATCAGTTTTTCCTGTAGACACATATTCAGTACATCTAGTAGGTTTCCTCCAAAGTTCTTTTTTTTCTCCTTTGTCTCTGTTAATTTTTGTTCAGCTTCTATTAGCACATAAATGTGCACTGTCCCCTCAGATGCATTAAACAAATCATGGGGCTCTCTGGCTTTGAGAGCTTCAAATTGCCTGGTTATATTTTGTGCCAGAATTCAGAAGGGTTTGCTTACAAAGTAAGTGATGGAGACTTGGGAAAAGTGTTTTGCTGCTGCAGAACTCGTGTAGGAGCTGGCCTGGGCTCACAGGAGAGGGGGGGAGATGGTTTCCTGGCAGGGGGACGGGAGGAGGGGGCTCATCCCTGTCCCAGGGATGGAGAAGAGAGCAGGAAAGCGGGCAGGGCCCCAGGAAGCTCAGTGCCACCCCAGGGGAATCAGGAGCAGCAGTTCCCTTTGCTCTCTGCCATGGCTTAGCCACAACAAAGTGGGAATTGCTTCTGTTAGAAGTGTGAAGCGAGAGTGAGGAAAAAGGAGTTGGCAAGGACTGAAATCTGTGAAATGTCAGCCATTGTACCTTTTGTGGGAATCCTTTTCCAAGGGCAAGAACCTGCCTGGTGCTATCTGAGGTGAGATGAAAAGTCGAGGCTGGGACAGGACATGAGTTTGGGAATGCTGCTGGAAGCCTGAGAGGCTGCTAAGGCAGATGTGTGGAATACCTGAGTGGGTTCCCAGCTCTGGCACAGGCAGTGCTCCCTGTGTGCTTTGAGCTCAGGCTGCAGGATGCAGCTGAAGCTCTGGCAGGTCTGAGCTTGGGTTTCACTCCTGTGGGCTGCTGAGCCCTGTATTCCAGCAACACCAAGGTCTAACCAAGCTGGAGGTGTTTCCTGTGCTTCCCTGGAGGGGCTTTTCAGTGGAGCATCTTTGTCCTTTGTCCATGCTGGACCGAGGCACGTGGGGAGCAGCCACTCCTGAGAGTGATGCCTGACAAAGCTGACCTGGAGCAGAGGATGGACAGAGCTAAGAATAAAGCAGGGATTTATTGAAAGGCCTCAAAGGACTCACCTTGGGCAGTAAAGGAACCTGGGCTGCACCCAGGATGGACCAAAAATGGTCACAAAATGCACAACTGCTCACAAGGTCTCACATTTTTATCAGTTTTGGTCCATCTGCATGTCGGGGTTCATTGTCCAATTCCAGCTTCAGGTTATGGAAGTTAATTAATTAAGGAAGTTAATTAAGGAATATGGAGTCCCATCCTTGTTTTCTCTCTCCAGCCCAGCGTTGTCTCTGCTTCTGGGCCTGAAACTTGTAGTGATTGTCCTTGGTACCAAGGTGGAGAAGGAATTGTTGTGTCTGCCTGCTGTGTGAAGAGAGCTCACTGACACTGAACATGAAGCTCAAAACTCCACAGCTGGGCAGCTCAGCATCTGAAGAATCTGAAAGCTGAACCTTGAGGCATGAGGAGGAGCTGGTCAGAGGCAGCTGCCCGGAGCCAGCCATGCCTGAGCCGCTTGGCAGGGGCTCCTGGTGGGGAGGGAAGGATTTTGGGCAGAGCCCAGGCTTTGTGCCGCTGTGGGCAGCACGTGCTGTGGGGAGGAAGCGCCGTGCCCGCTGCAGCTGCCCCAGCAGGAGCTTGGCTGTGCTCGAAGCTGGCGGCTGCCCAAGGCCTCGTCACCTCCGTGCCAGGTGGCAGCAGTGTGGTTTGGCTTGGCAGATGAGTCAGGAGCAGCAGCAGGCCGCAGTCAGGCTGCCTTGTGAGGCAGGACTCGGCACCAGCAGCATCTCCTGCTCGTGTCTGGGTCCAGCCCCAGCACTCAGACGCTGCAGTGAGCAGCCTGTGCAGATGGTGATCAGACAGGGAGCCAGAGCCTGTGCTGAGCCCCGGGTGGAGCTGAGCCTCTTTGGACAGGGCTGCTCCTTTGGGCACCCCTCTGAAGGGGACCCTGCCAGGGACTCTGGGGGACCGGGATGTTCCCAGCAGGGCAGCAAAGCCCACAGTCACCACCAGAGCACGGATTCATGGCCAGGGCTCAGGGCTGGCAGCATCTGTGCCTGGAACAGACAGCAAGGGTCTCTCCACTGCTGTGCTGCACTGCCAGCTGGGCCCTCAACCCAAAGGATTAGCAAAACCTCTTGAGATCCCAGACTCCCTGATCCCACATCCCAGGAGATTCCTGCATTCCCATTTCTGGGGGTTGGCATGGCTTTGGCTCTCCCCGCTGTGGGGACCTCACATTTCACTGCTGTGCTCCTGCCTTGGGCACGGTGCTGGTTTTGAAGCTGGTTTTTGGAGCTGTTACAGGACAGGGATGCTGCCTGAAGGCCCTGCCTGATGCTGGAATGCATCCACACTGAGGCTGCCATTACAAAAAAATTATTTAAAAAAGAAAAATGAAAAATGCTTTTTAGGTAATGGATTATCAGTCTGTGAGCAATGTGAATTTTACAAGCCTGGCTTTGAGAGAATCAGGCTGCACTGAACTTTGAGCGAGTAGAATCTGCCTGCTTTTGGTTAACAAGACAATGCCTTGAGCCTGTGAGCTTCCTGAAGGGCTCAGCCAGGGAGGACATCTCCAGAGAGATGGAGGAGAAGGGCTTTTATAATGTCTCTGTCCCTCCCTGCTGCATCTCTGACTCATTCGAGGCCTGGTGCAGACATTGCTGTCTCAAATGCAAAGGTGAGCTGGCACCACATTGAATTAAAACACTTGGCATGACACTCAACAGAGGGTAAAACTATGTTTTACTGGAAATGGCTTTGTGTCTCTATCTGCCCTTGGGGTCTGCAGGGGCTCTTTGGCCAAGCCCATGGGTTGGAGTGAATTTTGATCAGCCCTGGCCTCTGGGTGAGAGCCAACCCAGGTACAAGCCCTGCAAGCTGAAGCCTTAGGAATACTTCTCAGTCACCACAGGGCTTAGCTAAGTCCTGGCCCTGTAAGGAAAACAGTTGTTTCCCTGCCCATGTGAGGAGGATGAGGTGAGTTTTGAAATGAGGACAAAGGAGAAATTGTGTTTATCCACATTTTTCATTGTGTTTGAGTGGGAAGGCCCAATGAATACGTGATTGTTCTGTTCAAATCACTGGCTGTGTTGCTGCTGTTTAAGTAGCTGAAGGCAGCTAAGCTTCACTGCTTGCATAAAAAAAATTAAAAACCAAACCAACAAGCAAAAAAACCACCACAAATCCTAAAGCCATGTTCTTTGCTCTAAATGCAGGTCAGTCAAAGACTGGGGCAGGGTTATGGATGAGAAGGACCATCGTGTGTGGGGGAGAGCAGAGCAAGGAGGAAGGTAACAGCTGAAGGAATGGGAAACATCAATTCCTTTGCTGCTGTCAGCAAGCTGGAGCTGGGCAGACCCAGAGCAGCAGGAACAGCCCGAGCTGTGCTGGCTGCAGGACCCACAGCTCCCGGAACAGCAGAGCCCTCAGCACAGGCAGGGTTTGGGAGCTGCAGCACCCACCCAGGGCACAGCTGGCTGGCAGCAGTCCCCACTTCACCCACTGCTGGTGTGTGCTGGTGTCACACAGTGCTCTGACAGGGACACTGCACTGACCCCTTCCCACACCACCTCCTCCAGCCCCTTCCAGGGGTGAGCTCTGTGTTTGGTGAGGATTAGCAGGGACTCCCTCCAAGGAGTGCTGTGGGACAGGCAGATTCCTGCTGGAAGGCTTCAGTGTGCTGAGGCACAGGGAGCAGGAAATGTGCAGTGAGGAGGATGGAAATGAAGCCAGACCTTGCACAAATGCTGTTTTTGGGGACTGCTCCCTGAGGACTGGGGTTTCCTCTGAGAACATCCCTGCATGGCACACCTGGCACAGGCTGCATTGGGGCTGTGCCTTTTCCATCCTGCATGGGCACCTCTGCAGCTGTCACTTGTTACCAGGCTCAGTTCCTGTGACTCAGTCTCTTGGCTTCTAATAGAAAATCTCCTGTCCTGGGGAGGAAATGATTAGGGTGCTCTCTTCTGGGAGATCTGGGCCTTGAGAACAAGAGGGGACCTCATCAAAGTCTGTCAGTACCTGAAGGGAGGGTGGAAAGAGGGCAAAGCCAGGCTGTGCTCAGTGGTGCTGAGCACTAGGACAAGAGGCAATGGACAGAAACTGGGGCACAGGAGGTTCACCTGCACATGAGGAAGAGCTTCTTCACTGTGCAGTGGCTGTGCAGAGGAGCAGAGAGGTGTCCCTCACTGGGGATGCTCAAGAGCCAGGCACAGACTGAGGAAAGGACTTGAGCAGCAGCAGCCTGAGGTGCTTTGCTGCCATTCTGAGGTCCCGGCAGCCTCAGCCTGCACTGTGATAGGAATTGGGGCACTGAGGTTTGCAGCCTGGTTTCCACCCTGAAGTCAGAATTCTGGAAGATCAGGGTCCTCCTGCCCAGCCTTGCTGTGCTGCTGTCCCACTGAGGACCTTGCTGGTGCTGGGCTGTTCGGGATTCAGGGAGAGCTGTGGGGCTGGAACTTTCTGAACGACCTGCTTCTAATTGAGCCTAACATCTACGTGTGCCTCACCTTTGGTAAGGCTCAGCCTGTGGGCTGATTGAGCAGAAATTAGTTCACACAGCCCTTCTTCTCTAACTGTGCAAAACGAGGAGCTTTAGAGAAGCCCCAGGTGTCTTTTTGAGCGCTTTGTTGGTGTCAGAAGGAGCCTTTTCCTGCTGAGGGGTGTGCGTGGTGCTGGCCCGTGGTGCTGGCCCGTGGTGCTGGCCCATGGTGCTGGCCCATGGTGCTGGCCCATGGTGCTGGCCCATGGTGCTGGCCTGTGGTGCTGGCCCATGGTGCTGGCCCGCTGGCCGTGTTCACGCTGCCCTGGGCCAGCAGGTGACAATGGCCAGGGGCACCCTGGCTCCTGTAGTCCAGCCTGTGTCTGGACTGGCCACTGTGTCCCCCAGGAGCTCAGGGGGGGCTGGCAGCAGCACATCCCCACTGCCTCGCTCGCTCCTCGTGTCCTCGCGGCCTGGAAACTCCGCTGCTTTCGGGAGGGACCGGCTGGGGGTGTAACATCCTCAGGGCCCACAAACAGCCCCGATGATGGGGGCATCTGGGACATCTCTGCTTTCCCTTTGAGCCTGTTATCCAGGGCACAGCCCTGTGGTGAGGGACAGAGGTTCTGGTGTGAAACTTCCCACGTGCCCTGCAGAATGTGTAAGCCAGGGTTGGAGTGTACGTGAGGGTGTCCCATGCACTGAAACACCAAGGTGCTCCAGTCTCTGCTTTTGTGGAGCTGACTGCAACATCATTTATTCAATTTATAAGCTACGCTACAGGTACTGATAAAATATGTTAGTAAGGAGTGTGTTTGCTTTCAAATCCTGGAGTGCTTTGGGTGGGAAGGGACCCACAGAGGACTGGTGCCATGGGCAGGGGTGCTGCTGCAGGATGCTGCTCTTAAACCTGGCTGGCATCGCTGTGGATGGAAACTTGACTTGCTCAGAAAGTTAAAACTTCACTGCTAAAACAGCTTCCTGAGACAGTCAGCTCCTGGGTGCAGAGTTCAAGAAGGGGAGAGATTGTGATGCCAGAAAGAAATTTACAACAACAACAAAAAAAAAGAAGACTGCAATAGCAAAAAAAGCACTGAAATTTACCTCTTTGGAGAGGTAATGGTGCCATCATTGGTGTTATCTGGTGTCCTGGATGGCACCCTGAGGTCCTTCACCAGCTCTGACCATTCCATGTCCCTAATGGTTGGAAACTGGATGTGCAGCGAGCTATTGCAGAGGGATGTGGTGACTGGAAGTGTGTTCTCGTCCAGGAACTGGGCTGGGAGTCACTGTAGGTTGTCTGTCTGTCTGTCTGTCTGTGGGTTTTGATGGTCTCCAGCTGTGTGTCTGTTAGTCATAAACATGTTTTCTCCTCTCTCCTGTTAGCGTGGCAGGGAAAGCACAGTGTGTGGGGTGGGAAGGAACACACAATTAACACAAGGAACATTGCAATGGCAAAACTGACTTTCTTTAGCAGCCTCTTGGAGTGACCTTGGGCAGGGTTTATTGCCAGCATGGCTACAGAACTGAAGGAAAGAGCTAGCAAACTGTTATTGTGTTTGCTTGCTCTGATTTTCATGTAAAATGCTCCATCATTTAAGGAGGAAGTTGAGTCAAAGGATTTGGGGTTTACAAATTGGCTCAAAACAGTGATTTCCACTCAGCTGCTGGAGCCTACATCATCCTTGGGTGGGTGGCCAAACTAGAAGTCAGACATAAAAGTCAGAGAGACATGAATTTCTTCCCATCTGCCAGAGGAAATGAAACCTCTGCAGTCAAGAACCCCGTGGCTGCTGTGGTGCTGTTGAGCTGGGTGTAGAGCCCAAGACCTACATGTTATAGGCGGAAACTCTTGCAAGGAGAAGGATGGGGTGAGTGCACTCTGCAATAAATAGAGCGAGTGCACTGCAAATTAAATAGAAGTTTAATTGATGTTAACTAGATGGTTTGCTGCAGTAGATGAGAAAATAAGCCATGTCCCAGGTGTGGTATTTCCCCCCTCTTATGCAGGTGTAATTTAGAAGCACTGGTGTTGAATTGGATGCAGTAAAAGCACCACACATGGGCAGAGAACCAAGCACAGCCACTCTCCTGGAGCTTGTCATTTGTCCCTTCTGCACCACGCCCCAGGGAACTTCGCAGCTGATATGTTTGTATCTGCTTGGGTGGGAACTTGTGGATGGATAAGGTTGCTCAGAAATTCAGGATTTCACAGGGAGAGATGATCTCCTGTTTTAATCACTTGGGGTGAGCGAGGGAAACATGGCTTTATTCTTATTGCCCCTGCCTGAATGTGAAGTTCAGGGATAGCACTGTTCAGCTGCTGGGAGGCTGCTGCTTTTCACAAGTCAGGGTTTGTGTTTGCTGTATGAAATCAAACATAGCCTGAAGGGTCTGCGTTTATTTTGCTCACTGCCGCTGTCCTGAGCTGAGCTAAACTTGCAGTGTGAGGCTGAAGGCTCAGCCACCCAAGCAAGGTTGCTTCATCTGCCTCCTGCCACACGGGCAGGTGCACAAGGGGGTGGAAAAGAGCCCAGAAGTCCCTGCTGGTGTGGCTGCCACTGCTGCCACCAGGCTGATGTCCATCCTGCCGGGCAGCGCCAACACCCGCAGCTGCAGGAGCTCAGGCTGCTCCTGAAGGTTCCTTCTCTCTGGATCCCAGCTGAGGAGCCCTGGCAGGGCAGGGCTGGGCTGGAGGGGTGTTTTAGGCTCTCGGTGCACACACCTTGCCTCTGGGGACAGTGCAGGGCCCCGGGCAGACACCACCAGCCCAGGGCCACCTGCTGGACTGCCCCCTCCCCTAACAGCCTGCTGTCACCTTTGTGCCTCCCCAGGCTGCTGCCTGCCCGTGGCTGACGAGCCCAGCTCCCCCAAGAAGGCGAAGAGCAGCGAGCTGGAGCGCTGGCTGCCACCCCCGTCCCCCGAGTGGGCCATCGTGAGGGTCATCCCCGAGGAGGAGATGGCTGAGCACAACCTCCTGGCCGTCAGAGTCATGGTCACCAGCGATGCCAGCAGGTACCTCCCAACACCAGCACACCTGCAACAGCAGCTTGCTTTTCTCTGCAATGCTGAAGAGAATCATAACCAAGTGTACTACTGCATGTATGTACAGCTGCTGGGGGGAAAGAAGCGAACAGAAAGCTCACCACAGATGCTCAGAGTAACAATTGTTCTTGACCACAGCCTTAAATCCCCACAAGGCACGTGAATCACTTTGCAGGAAATCTCCAAACGTTCCCACCCCACACAGGGGCCTGAACCAGAGGGATAAACATTGCTGTGACAGGTTGGGTTTGGCTCTGGGAACAGACAGGTTTTGGTGCACAGGGATTCGGGCAGTGGGAGTGTTGTGGCAAAAGTGCAGCCTGTGACGTGGCCACCTCCCACCTTGGGCCCCATCCTGCAGCTCCACACCCTGGGCTTGGAGAGCCTGCCCATCCCTGAGAAATCTGAAATTTGATGAACCTTGGAGAGCTGTCAGAGGAAGCCCTATTTCTGCACTCTCATTAGAATACATTTGCTTTTGGGCAGGCTTCTGTGGCAGTTCATTCCAGCTAAAGATTAGATTGGTATCCCCTGAGTAAAGCACTTTTCCTTACTGAGAACTAAAAAGTAAGAGGGGGAGTGAAAAACAAAAAGGCAACCCCAAGTGTTGCCAACACTGCTGCTTTGCAGAGAAGCTGATTCTGATTCCTGTTCTGATTCTCTGCACACCTGTCTGTGGTGCTGTGTGCAGCTTCTGGAGAGCAGCCTGCCTCTGAGAAACACGACTTTCTGCTGTCCCCAAGGTGGCTGGAAATGGGGTTTGTGCTGTGAGCTCTGGCTGCTCTTACAGGGAGGGCTGAACATGTCCATGGGGAAATGGAGAGCACAGGGAAGGGTTTCCCACCTGTTTGCCAGCTGCCCTGCAGGGCTGCTCCCATCCCCTGCAGCAGCGAGGAGAGCCAGCTCATCCCCCTGATCAGCTGGAGGATCAGCTCCTTTCCCTGGGAAAACGACCCAGCTCAGTGGCACAGCTTTGAGTAGTGATCCCTGTTCCAGCAGAGATGAGAGGAGAAACCTCGTGCTAGAGCGCTTACCTCCTTGCTGGCCAAGGAAAATACACGTTCTGCTCTTTAAAACAGAAAGATATCAATCAATGTTAATGGCAGGGCTTTTTCTTTTTCTTTGGTGTGGCATTCTGCCCGATCTCAGTGTGGTATCTCTCCATGCACACAGGGTGTCGGCTGTCAAAGCCTTCATATATTTATATTTTTTATGTATATATGCCTATATCTATCTGTATGGTTGACACCGCTTGAAATCCAGCTTAGAAAGTGTGTTTTAGCATGAAATCCAAGGCCACTCTCTGCTGAGAGAGCAGTGCACCTGGAGAGGTGCTCCCTTCCCTGCTGTCCTGCCTGCCCTGGCCTCCCAGCTTTGATCTGGGTGAAGCTGGGAGCCGGGACTGGTGGGTGCTACCCAAATGTGTGGCTTTATTCGGCCTGCAGCCTCTCCTTTACCTCTTCTTCCTCCTGGGTTTCCAGAACCAAGCTGCTTTCTGCTGGATAAACACGGAGCAACGTTCTCCTGCCACGCCAGCAGGACTGGGCACGGTGTGAGCTCCTCTGTTTTTGAGGCACAGCCATGAATCATCACAGTAAAACCAAGAATTAGGTCAGCAGTATTGTTTGTGTTCAGAAGAGGATGAGTGGGATCCTGCTGCACAATTTATGGGAGTGTGGTCACATCAGAAGAGCTGACGGTGTCTGCTCCCTACAGTCTGGGCTTCAGAGATGAAAGAAATGGCCTGGCTATTAGAGAAAGGGCTAATAATCACCTCAGACAGCTGTTGTGCCCTGAGGCAAGGTCAGATGTGCACGTCATCCACATGTGTGTGTCTGTGTGGTGTGTTTTTAACTGCATTTACACAAGGGGATGCCAAATGTGCCGCTGTGACCAGCTCAGGTGCCTCCCTGTGCTGTCAGTGCTACCTGGGCTGGCCCAGCGGCTCCTAGGAGCGAGGAGAGTTTGTTTCCTCCTCTCCCACAGACACCTTTTGCACGTTTGAAGGCTGCTCAGGTAGCTGCTGAAGGTGCCCCACTCAATCCTCTCTCTCTGGGTTTATGCTTTCAATTTTCTCCAGCTTCTGGACTCAGCCTTGCTTGCTGGGCCTCTGCCTGTCCTCACGCCTCTCCTCCGGGCTTCCTTCTCCTCTTATTTTCAAAAATCTGCAGGGAAAAATGTGCGAAGTGTGGAGTTTTGACCCTCGAGCGTGGTTTGCAGGCCCATCACGCTGGCCATGCTGTTCCCCTCAGCTGTCCCTGCTGCCCAGGATTGCAGTGTGAGGGGTTCAGCCCCGGCCCCTCACAGCAGCACCTCAGTTCCAGCCTCTGCAGGTGCTGACGGAGCAGGGACAGCGGGGCTGGCAGCACCACTCACAGTCCTGGCACAGCGGGGAGGGAAGGGGGAAATGAGGACACCTTTTTCTCTGAAAGGCCTGCAGTGCTGTGGGTGCTGCCTGCAGTGCTGTGGGTGCTGCAGCCCTGCCATGCCCCGCTCCCAGCTCGCCCTTTTCCCTGCAGCTCGGAGCTGGACTCTGACCTCAGCGGGGACTCCTCCAGCTCGGAGCCGAGCGAAGGCCTGCCCTCGCTGCCGGAGCCCCGAGCCTGCTCCAGCCCCATCCAGAGGTGGGCACCGCTCAGCAGGAGCCCCGAGGGGCCCAAGGAAAGTTCCAGAACATCCAAAGTCGCGGATGGTAAGCAGCATTCTGAGCCTGCTCCAGCAGCTCTCCCGAGGGTGTGGGCAGGACTGGGGAGGCTTTTCGGAGCGGAGGCTGTTCCCTGCAGTGGGGCCAGGTTGTCTTTTGGGGGGTTCTGCCTTTTTGGTGCCGTAACTCGAGCACCATTTCCATGGTGCAGGGTGACCTGGGGGAGCTGGGCCTGGCTGGCAGGGCTGGGATGAATGTTTTCCCACCCCTAAAATGTACCTGCAGCACTGCCCAGCCAAGGGTGAGGCTGGGAACCAGCAGAGAGCTCTGCCTGCCACAGTTTGGCTTTCTGCAGGTGGCTGCTGAAGGGTTTTGTAGCTGGTGAAAGCACAGGGAGGAAAGGATACGGCTAGCAGGGAGGTGGGGAGAGGTTTGGGAACAATCTCCCTTCAAATGGAAAGAAACTCTTTCCTGGAGCTGATCAGAACTGAGAGATGTGCTAAAAACAGCCAAAGACATCGTTCTGCAGAAAATAAAAGGCCACCAGCATTCGTTTCTTCCCATCTCCCACCACCCCCACGTCCATATATGCATTTTTAATCCAAGCAGAAAAGAGGGGATTTTATACAGCAATTTAAATCTACTCTAGAATAAAGGAGTCATTGTTTTGTTTAGGGCAAAAGGACAGCAGAGGACCCCAAACGTGCCCAGCAGCATACTCCATGTAGCCACTGAAGGATTTTATCCTTTTCCTTCCCCAGTTTCACACTGCCCCCCATCCCTGGCAGCTGAGGTGGTTTTCCTGCCACCCCGTGTGTGGGTTTGGGATGAGTGAGATGTTCCCGAGCTCCCTGCCGGGGGAAAAGCAGAAATTCTGCTGTATCCCGTGGTGGGCGCTGCCCTCTCCCGGCTGCGGGCTGCTCGCAGAACTGACCCCTGCCACCGGGAAATTGGGATTTTGCTCCTCCACTCTTCTTTTCTCCCCAGCTCTGCTCTTGCTGTCTGCCTTCTGCTGCATTAGCTGACCCTGTGTCCCTTCTGTTTCTGCTCAGCACTCCAGAGAGCCAACAGTTTTCAGTCCACGGCGTTAAATAAGTATCAGAATTGGAGGAGAAAGATCCAAACGAGTGAGTAGAGCCTGAGAAGCGATTGTGTCTTCTATTCATGCTGTTTTCCTGTCTTTTAGTTGTCTGCTTTCCCTCCTTTCCTTTAGAATTGTTGTATTTCTGAGTCACTAGTTGAGAAAACAGAGATCTAAAACACCCCACATGTTTCTTTCCATTTTCTTACCCTGGAAAGATCAAACTCCCTTTCTGTCTGCCTGTTCCCCGTGTAACTGTGCCCATCAGCAGTGGTGCCCACGTTAATTCTGCAGATGGGACACACCCTCCTGTCCCAGAGCTGCACATTTTGTCTCTGCCCTTTTGATGGGGTGGGGCACTGGGTCTGTAGAAATGCTCCTGGGGGTGCTATGGACACACTCCCACAGGTGCTCTGTCCCCTCTTTTCTGTTAGAAACAACCCCCAGGTGATGTTTCTGCTCAGTGAAAGGGAGAAAGCCAATCCCAAGGGGTGAGCTGGTGAAAATAAGTGTTAGTGCTCCCTGTCCTCTAGCAGCTTCCCTTGGTTTGGGCTGACCCATTTCAGCTTGTCTGCTCTGAGTGCACAAGAAAGCTTCGGGATGATTTGTGAGTACCTACTGTGGGATGAGTTTTTGTATCTCAAATGATGAGATAAGATGCATTTCCTCTTCCTGGCATCACCTTGCCTTCGAGCCAGGTGCACAAGAGCACTGTCAGTCCCCAGGCACAGTCCCCAGGTGTGGGATAGCTCAGTGAATCCCAGCAGAGCACACCTGGGGCTGTTCCGTGGGCCTGAGAGCACCAAGCTCTGTGAATTCTGTCCCAGGAGAGCAGCTGTGACACACAGGCAGGCAGGACAGGGCTGCTCCCCTGCCATTCCCTGAGCCATGAGGCTCTGCCATGCTCCCACAGGCTGCGTGGGGTGTCCCCCCAGGGATGAGAAGGTGGATCAGGGTGTCCCCAAAGTCTGCTGGCATCCTTGCCAGCATCAGCTCTGCCTCCTGAGTGCTGCAAAGCACGTGGGAATCGGCACAGACACCAGAGTTTGGCTCCTCCAAAGGCTTGCATTTAAAGCCTTGCCTTTATTGGTCTCAGTTTTTAAGAGATCAATCAATAATGATTCTTGACCCAGGTTTGTGTGTGGGGTAAGAGAGATTGTTAGGGAGGAAATCAGAGAAGACTGGAGGGGGTGTCACTCTCAGTTTTGACTGGTTTTTCAGCTTGTTCTCAGCAAGGGCATTACTTAATGGTTTGCCGATTAATTTTTCCATAATTTTGTTGAAATCTTCCGTGTGCCTCAAGGGCTCTAGAGGGAGCTAGAAGCCTTTGAGAGGGAAGCAATGTGCTGCATGAGTCCGCCTGAACCTCAAGTATGCTGTTAAAATGAGGTGTAAAGCACAGCCAGCATACACTGGGAGCAGCATAAAGGCTTTTTTTACTCTCCGGAGGAAGACTGTAAGTCATAGTTTCTATATTTAATCCAATTTGATTACAGGAATTCATATGATCATCAGTCACATGGAAAAGAACAACTCTGTCTCCTTTTCAGACGTATTTCCCCAAACACATATGTTTCATAAACAGCACGGGGTAGGCAGCCAAGGAGAGGAAATCAGTGTGGTGGCTATATTGGCTGAAAGGCTCAGAGCAGGATATTACCTCTCAAAACCTTTAATCCCCATTGCATGGCCACAGGGAATGCCGTGCTCTTCATTTATCTTGGGATTTTGGGCCAGGCAGATCATGATAGTGCCCTAGGGAACTATTTTTTTATTTTTTTCTTTTTTTTTTTCTTTTTAAATCCTGTTTTGAGAGCAAAGCTGAAAATACAGGTTCAGCATCTTGGTGGGAATGAAATCGTTTTCCCTGTGACAGATGAGGCCAGATGCTGAAGCCCCCATGCAGGAGCTGTCCTCTCTGTCTCTGCAATGCTGCTTTTGTCCTTATGCACCTTTTCATCCCCACGCAGAAGAACCAAAGTTTGCATGGATTTCAGAACTAATGGTTGGGTTTGGGAGTTAATAACTGAGCTGTAAATAAAGTTGTCATGTTGTAGCTGGACACGATAATATCTTGGGTCAGGGATACTTTCATTTATCCCAAGATTATTTATTATGTAAAATTCCCACAGGCACAAATAATGGAAAGTTCTCCTGCCTCCCTCCAGGTGCAAGTTGCCTCCTTTAGTAATTAATTCCCTTGCCTGATCCTAGGAGAGCCCTCACAGTGCTGCCTGTTTTCCTGGCTTGGGAGACTTTTTTCTGTCCTTGCTGCCTGCAGGTGGATGCATTTCCCATTTTCTCCCCATTCTGATGGACAGCCCCTCAGAAGCTGTCCATTTTCTTCATTTCTTGGAATTCCCCAAAGTTCAAAAGCCACAGGTTGTTTTGACTGCCTCTGCTTCCGAGGCCTGAAGGCCCTGCAAAGAGGACTGGTTTTCCAGAAAGTTTCCTGGAACTCACAAGCTGCTTTGCTACACCCAGCCAAGAAGTGAAAGCAGTTTGGGTCCAGCAGTGAAAATGTCAGCGTGTGTTTGGCACAGGACACACACGTGTGTGAGCCAGGCCCTGATGCTGGAGGGCAGTTCTTCACGTTTAACTCCGTCCAGGAGGCTCTTCAATCTTCTACTCTTCCTCTTCAGTTGTAGGCTGCCTTTGAGACAAAGCCAGTGGCAATGGGAAGGTAAAAGTTGTGTTTTTTGCAGGCCTTCCCCTGCTGTCGAGCAGGAAGCCTGGGCCCCACGGGAAGGAGAGCTCAGCTGGCTGCCAGGGCGCTGCTGCCGAGGAGCACCACCGAGCACAGGTACCAGAGAGCTGTGCACAGCTGGGTGGCACTGCCTGGGCAGGACAGGGCTGCCCTCTGCTCCTCTCAACAGCTCTGCTCCTCACAGCAAACACCAAGGCTGGAGTCACACCTGTGCTGTATGTAGGGAAGGGACTGGGATTTGGTGTCATCATTCCCAAATCTGTGAGACTCAGGCCCCGATGGCAAGAGGAGTTAGCCACTGGTCTGTTGCACCATCAGTCATAAAATCACATTACTTTAGGCTGGAAAAGGGCTTCACACCTCCCACTGCTCAGGAGCATCTTCTGTGTCCTTCAGGAGCTGGGATTTCCATGGGATTTCCTGGGGTTTTGTATTTTTAAGGCTGCAGCACTGCAGGAGGAGTCCTGGCTGACCACCCCGAGCAAAGGGCAGCACGTCCCTGGGCTCCTGGAGCCAGTGGGACCTGCCCACATCCTCCATGCCCTGGACACTTGTCCTCACCCTTGGCTTAAACATGGCTGGAATTGCTTGACCTCAGGGCCTGTGCCAGGAAAAAATCAACTCTTCCACATCCACGGTGGAGGCTGAAATCCGGTGCAGGACAATGGGGCCAGGAAGGGAAGGTCCCAGGGGAGCAGAGCTGCACAACACTGCCTGGCCATGAGGAGAGGTGACTCCACTCACCTCCTGCTCTAGTGACTGCTTAGTGGCCTTTTTCTCACTCTAAAAAGTGAGGATTAAGAGGGTGTTTGTTTGTTTATTGTATTTCTTACACTTTTTTTCAATCCGAGATCCTGGCCAGTAACAATTGTAGTCATCGAGCTAAATGGAGAATCCAACAGAAGTGGAATCATTATTGCCTTACTTCTGATGCTTCTGGGAAATGAAAAGTCAGACAGATTAATGGCTTCACCCATGTGAATTTGGGTATCTGGCACATAAGTGGAAGCAGGAATTCAATCTTCACACCATCCATTATCACATAGCACTGATGATAAAATGTCTCCCTTTTAAGAAGGAAGGAAGAACTCTTATTCCTGTTCTGCTGGCTACATAAAGGGGGGATTTATCCCTCTTGCTCTCTTCAGCAGAAGATTTTGGTGGCTGGGGTAATGAATTTAAACCTTTTCCAAAGGGAAATCACAAGAGGGAACTAACTGAATTGTTTAAAACTACCATCTTACATTTTATAATCTTTTCTGGGTCACTTCTTCCATTCCTACCTGTGCTACATAAACGTGCAGTGTTAGAAAAACATTTGGAGAGGATGGATCATGGTCTCTTCTGCTTGCTCAAAACTCTAAGGTGATGCAACTGGAACACACACAGGAGAATAGAGCAGATCTGCTCTTGTCTGTTTTCCTGGAGATAGGACTGTTTCTTTCTAAAGAAAATATTAAAGGTAATTCATAAAGATATGACAGACTCTTAGCATAAATAACATTATTTTTAGACTATTAAAATTTCCCGTAGTATTAGATCCCTACTCCTAGAGAAATATTAGCCCTTTAGGAAGAAAAGCTTTTCTCACTTTATCATCTACAGGTGTATTTGTGTATAAATTAAATACTATGTTCATTACTATTACGTTAAGATTAAAATGGATTAAAATATTTTATGAAATAGAAGCTACACAAAACAGTGGTTTTATTATCCCTAAAAGGATTATTTTTTTTTAATGCACTTCACAGTTGGCTTCTTACAAGAAGCCACCAGAAGTTCCAAGAGGACATTCTGAACCCTGCAGCTCAGCGTTTCAAAGGAAAGAAGAAGCCAGGGAGGTGCCTGAAGACACACATTGCTACGTGCCTCACTGTCCTGTTCAGAGCAGCAGCACAGCTCCTCCACAGGGTTCTGTTGGGAATGGGACACTGGCTGCTGGCTTTTGTGAGCCTGAGGACACTGACAGGGACACTGGGACACGCTCAGCCCAGGACTGGAAGGAGAAAGCACAGAAATTCACCTCTGAGCCAGAGCACTTCAGCGGGAAGACAGAAACGCTGTCACCTCTGGGTTTGAAAGAGAAAGATGGCAAAAATACCAGGCAGCCAGAGGAAAAGCTTGAGCAAGAATTAAAGGAGGCCAAAGAGGGGCTGGGGCCTGGTACTCAGCAGCAGCAGTGGTATGGCTCACCCAGGGCACACCCAGGTGGGAGCAGTCCAGGGGATGGGAGCAGCACACCCTGGGCTCCAGGGAAAAGGGATTCTGCCTGGGGAAAAGGGAAGTTCAAACGCTCTGCTTGCCCTGGGCCTCTCTTGTTTGCAGATGGTGCTGCAGCAGCTCCAGCAGCAGACACAAAGGATGCTCTGAGGGCTCCAGATGTGGTTTCCCAAGAACATGTGGCCAGCCAGCCAAAATCCCCCCTGAGGCTCATAGCCAATGCCATCAAAAGGTCCATTTGGGAGCCTCTAACCTCGGCTCCAGAAGGGTTAAAGCAGGACTCGGACAGCAAAGCCAAAGCCTCTTCAGAACATGTCTTCTTCAGCTTCCCCAGCACTTCTGGGTATTCCCTGAGGCAAAGGAACAGGAACAACAATAACACTCAGTCACAGGATCCTAAAGTAAGGGAGGGGGCAGGAAAACAAGGAGGAGATGGGAGCCCTTCCTCGAGTCAGCCTCATTCTCCTGTGGGCTCTGAAGAGATGGCTCTAAGGGATTACAGGGGAGGGGTATTCTTCACACCCTACAGGCCTGCACCCCATGTACCTCTGAAAGCAGCTTGCACCAGGATGGAGGAAGTCCCAGGACTCCTAGAAAAGTTCACCTTTGAAGACAGTCCTGTAGGAGCTCCCCTGGATGAAATATGTATCCGTAAGAAAAAGTCCACTCTTCTTTCATCTCCAGAGCCCAAGAACTCCTTCAAGGACACCCTGGATGACTCTGCACAAAAAGGGTCACTCTTCAATAGACTGAGAAGCAAAACTCGTGAAAGGGAACAGAATTCCTTGGTGTCATCTCTGCCCCTCAATAAGGACCATTCTCCAGAAAGGTCATGTTATCCTTTCACAGGTGAGGACCCCAGTGGAATTACTTTGTGGTTATTACTGTTGTCATTATTATTATTATTACTATTATTACTGTGTAATAGCACTTAACCTTTAAAAGGCCCATGCCTTACCATGCATCTGTGGTGTGATATGTTTAATTTCTACTTATTTCCTACATAAGGAGACTTCATTTTATGGCTGAAGTTGAGGAGTTGCTACAGATTTAAAGGAGCAGAGTGGGTTTGCAGGCAGAACCAGCTGGCTGGATGCAGGTCTGGTTTGCTGTTGGGACATGTTTGGGTCAGGGAATTGTCCTCAAGAGGTGGAAGGAAGGGGTGGCAGGGCAGAGTGGGAGGCTGGGCAGAGCAGCCTGTGCAGTGACACTGAGCTGTGGAAGGAGGACTAGAGCAGGCAAGCAGAGGGACAAGCACCAAAAGCTCCAGTTTTGCAGTGCAGAGTACATTTGTTTCCCCTCCCTTGAGGAACCAGGGACTGAAGCAATGTGGTTACAGCAGGGAGAAGCTTTGCTCTGTGTCTGTGCTTCCTCAGCAGGTGTCTCCTCAGCTCTGCTGTCACTGAGCTGTGGACATGCTTTTGGGAGCTCTGCACTGTCATTAATCCCCCCTTGCTGTTCAATTTGAGAGGAGTCAGCACCTTACTGACCTCCTCTGACCTGCTTGTGAGTCCATCTGGGTGGTTAAAAGTGGTTAGAAGGTGTCAATGTTCTTGTTTGCTTGCAAGAGCAAGGTTAGTATTAAAACTGCAGACAAGCTCAAGAAATATCAATGCCAGACCAAGGAAAACCTGAGGGATCTGAGCACAGGCTCAGGAAAGAATGAAGTAGCACCAGATTCAGGTGTGAAATGTGAGGCATGAGAGCTGCACCCACCTGTCTTTCTCTGTGATCCATCCTCCCACTGCAGAAAGCCTCAGTTATTTAACTAAACAACTTTGTCCCTCGCTTTATGAAGCTGCCACCCAAACTGTGACCCCAGACCTGCTGCTGTGTCCAGCAGGAACACCTGGATGTAGAGTGCAGAGCCACTGAAATGTCCCCAGTGAGCTGCCAGCTCCTTCTGCACCCCTCCTGCTTCAGAGCTGCCACCCTCTGTGGGAAGGCAGAGACAGAGTGTGTGTTCTGGAGCTCATTAAAACCCATGGAATAACTCCTGCTCTCCGTGCTGAATTTTTGGATTGGACCCTTGGAGCATCCTTTATCCAACAACTCACAAAACCTGGCATTCCATTGAGCCAGAAGGTGTTGAGGACAGCACTGAAGCCACAGAGAGTTGTTAGCTCACACTTCTCACTGTGTTCTTAAATGGGAGGCCCTTTCAGGGTCTGTACCTCATCAATTAAGGCAAACCTGACTTGCTCTTAACTAAAGGTGTTACAATAATTGGTATGTTGTGCTCATCCTGAAATGGGAGAAGTTCTTGCAAGGTTTGAATAATGGTATACTTTATTTATGCTGAAAATATTTTGAGGAAACATGCTGGTGTAGCATGTTGCATTCCTCTGCTGTGCAAGCCAAAAGAGAAATTATTCAATTATTACAATTATTGAATGTAGGCAATGCAAAGTCTGTTTATGAAAAAAGTAAAAAAGAGAAAATGAAGCTGTAATCTAGCTGTTTGCCCAGTAATCTGTTACCTTCAGTGTTTCAACATTGTAGCTCTCAAAAATTTTTAAAACATTCATATTTGAGTAAATCTACATATAGTAAAATTAGTAAAGAGATGAGTCCTGCTTGGCTCTCAAAAATGGCATTTTTATCCCATACAGGCACTTGTCAGAGGCTTGGCAAACTTCAGTCACAAAGTGATGACAACCTTTAGCCCACACTTCTTGTTATTATTTTCCTCTCTTGAAATTTACCACAAATTTCAGAAAAATTTCTTTAAGGAAAAGAAAAAAAAATAAAATACCTCCCTCATTTTTCAGAGGACCTCAGGTTTCCTGGGAAGATGAGAACCTTGGATGTTCATGGCAAGGGAGAGGTTCCCAAAAGCACTGCACTTTCATCCCAGGTCTTGTTCCGTGGGCAGGAAAGCTCAAGTATAACATAAGCTAATTTGGAAATCAGGGAGGTGCTAGAGTACTTAGGAAATAAGAAGTCCAGAATAAATAACTCCCAATCTGAAGGAATGAGATGCCTGGAAAGTGAAAGCCCAAGTCTAGAGACTTGAGTTAGTATTTGGAAAAGAAGCTGTGTTTTTGAGATCAGTTCTGTAGCAGACTGAGTTTTAAGGCTTGGCATATTTGGATGCAAATTATTATCATCTAACTTTAGTGTTGCAGTTCTAAATGCCAGATGTTAATGACTCAGTGAAAGTCCCTAAGTTTGAACATTTTTGTGTTAGTTTTGTCCTGCACCCCAAAAAGGATGGCAGGACCCAAGCCTGCTCCACTGAGCTCTCTGAACTTGCAGCTTCTCTGAGCACAAGGACTGGCTGCTTCTAAAACTGAGATTGCTGAGAAAAGAAATATTAAAATCAGAATTTCTGCCTCAAATTACTTGGATTTACTTTTATTGCTTTACTGACTGGGATGAACACATTTCCTGGATCCTGAGTTTAAATTAGGGCTGGAGGCAAAAGTCCTACTTCAGCCTGGGACCCAGAGCAAGGCAAAGAAGAAACATCCACACTGGGAGAAAGGGAGGTGATTTTAATCTGAATACACCTAGAAAGCCAACTGTTGCCTTGTAGATACAAAGAGAAACTAACACTGTTAGCTTTAAATAATGTACATTTCCAAGATGCCCAGCTGTTAATCATTAACCCTGTAGCAGGTTGAAGCATAGAGACAGATGTTCCAAAAGAGGTTTTATTTTCTGAAATAAAGAGAATGAAGCTATGCATTAGACAAATTAAGAAGAAATTCAAATATTTACACCCAGTTGAAACAAGATGCTGGAAAAACAGGCATGATAAAATTGCTGCAATTAAATGTAATTTAATTTATAATTCTGAAAGCATGCTCCTTCCAAAGGCTGACTTTGAGTTTTCCTTATGGAGTGTATTGTTGTGATGTATGGATTTTCCTGACTTCTTATGGCATTTTAATCAACAGCCCAATGATGTGATAATATTCCTAAAGCAGAAAAATAAGTGACGTTTGTTTAGACATAATTAATGAAATATTTATGTTGCATGAGGCTGTGTGATAAAGCCCTGTTCTCTTAGTCCATTTGCTTCTGATTACATTTGTGATTTTTTTATATGACCAGACATTCTGACGCCAACTATTTTACACTGAGCAGATGTCATGTAGTAAAAATGGGTGCCAGATGCTACAAGCCACATAAGGGTAATTTGTTTAAGAGCTGGCTCAGACTTTGTGCATTCAATTACACTGTATAGTGAGCCTTATACAATCATTTGGGTAATATGCCTAACTTCAGATATACATTTTAATGAATGTTGAGTGCATTCAGAACAGTGTGCTACATGCAGGGTGCTCAGGGAATTAATTGGTTTGTTTGTAGTACCTAAAATAATTAAAATAAAATGTATAGGCAGACAGTTTTTGACAGGGATCAGAAATGTAATTGGTGCTGTCAGCTGAATTTCCAAAGTGCTCGAGGTGCTGCTGATTGGAGCTCAGGGCAGGTGCAAGGTGTCTGTTAAAGTTAAAGAACAGTGTTTTTTTCCTCACTGGCCATTGTGTTCCTGTGTTCCAGGAGATGAACACCTACCTGTCAGAAAACAAGCTACTGAGTATCCCACTTCATCCTCTGACGAGGACTTTGAATCCAAGTCTTTGTTAATGCACAAGGTAATCCTGAGCTGGAAATAGAGAGTTTTTCCTTGAACAGAAGTCCCTTAGCTGGGCTGTATCTAAAATTCATCAGGTGATTTTGATCTCAACCACGCAGCAATTCCTCGAGGCAGGGATTGGAGGGAAAGTTCACTGAGACATTTCTGTTACCTCTTTGATCTCTAATTCCCCCAGGTTCTGATCTCTAATTCCCCCAGGTTCTGAT
>NC_031774.1:9116791-9123294 GCF_001522545.3 Parus major
CTGTAATTCCCCCAGGTTATGGCAGTGCTGATGGAGGAGGGAGGTCTTAATTTGACAGACAGACACGTTTCACTGAAACCACTCTGAAGCTGATTCTTAAGTGGCCTTAATATGTAGCCCAACAAGCAAACTGTTGGAAAAAATCAACCAAACAGATGCAGATTTCCTTTGGGGAAATACAGATTCATTTGAGAAGTGCTGCAGGAGCAGGAGCTGGGGGTCTCCAACCCTCCATAGCCAGCTCTGACGTGAGGAAACCCAGATTTTACTGTCTGAGCAGCTCATCAGAAATGTGTTTCTCTCTTTCCTGCGCAGAATATCAGTAAATGTAATTAATTGTATGAGGTGCTGCCTTTGGGGATGGGGGGGAAAAGGAATGAAAACAAAGTACTGAAAACCACTGAGAAATATGAAAGCTGAGTGGGGCTGTGAGTGGAAAGAGAGGATGGAAAGCACAGCAATGTGAGGCAGCCTTTGTCCCCAGCAGCTGTGTCAGGATGTGCTGAGGTGGCAGGGCTCTTCACTCATCTGTCCTGTTACAGGAAAGACAATCTGGGGTACAATGAGGTGAATTTAAAAAGGTTTAAATAAAACAGAGAAAAGAAGGGAGGCGTGGGAGGAAACTGGATGGAAGCAACCCCCAGCAGTTCAGGCAGCCACAGGGAGGGCAGGACCAGGCAGGGACAAGGCAGAGCTCCAGGGAAGCTGCCAGAAGTGGGAAGCAGGATCAGCTGTTGCACATGGGCATTAGCAGTGATTCAGTTTGGATGCACATTCCCCACTCGATGTGCTTCTTTCAGCTGCCTCCTACCATCCCTTCTCATGCCAGTTCTGGCTGCTGGTTTGCCACTGCCACCATTTGTCTCTGGGAAAGCTCAGTGGGAAAAATTTTGGTGACTTCCTGGCTGGTTCATGTTTTAATTATCAGGTCTGTGGTGCTCATGGATCCTGCCTCCTCAAAAATGGGAGCAGCACAGCCTTGAAGCACTTGGGTGCAATGCAAGGTCCCAATCTCCCAACAGCAGCAACCTGTGCCCTGGGGAAGAGCAAAAACCTCTGTCATGGAGCACAGAAATGGCATTAGGGAAGGTTTCCCAGGCCTTCAGGTAGTGCCCCATGATGTGAATTAGCACTTTCTAGCTATAGCAATGGCAGTGGGTTGAATTTCCTTAAACTGGTGCTTTCCCCAGCCTGGGTATGGCCACGTATGGTGGGATGCTGTGTCCAGTCAGCTTTGTGATTTGGGAACGTTTTATTGGCACTCAGGATTGCTTTAGGAGCTTGTGATGCTTTACAGCCAGCAGAGCAAACACATGTAAATGCTCCCACATGATGTTTATCTTTTGCCCACCCTGCTCTGGGCAGGGGATGGGCTCACACTGTCCCCAGGGGTCAGTCCCAACCTCAGCGGCTCCGTGATCCTGGGGGACCTTTGAGGGCATACTGGTGTTTTGATTGCCTTTTTCTTTCATATTTCTGTGTCTTTTGTAGGCAGAAAGGGCTCTCAGAAAGAGAAGGAGGCTGGAGAAGGAGACGAAGCAGTTGATGAAACAAGAGGAGCTGAAGAGGCTTCACAAAGCACAGGTGACAATGTTGCTCACAGGTGTCCCCTTGGTCTCCAGGAGTGACTGGTGAAATTGGGGGTCCCCAAAACAGGCTCTGACCTCCCCTCACTCCTCAGTGTGACCCACTGCCCTCTGCTGAAATCCCCCAGCCAGCAGCAGCAGCAGCAAGGTGTGTGTGGCAGGGCCCTGCAGCTCTCTGGGGGACAAATCCGTGTCAGACCCTGGAGAACATCACAATTGCCATCATAATTTTGCAAATGCACATGAAGAACAGGAGGGAAGAGTGACTGGCAATAAGAGAAGGGAGCTGAAGAGGGAAAGAGACAGAAAGGGGAAATAACATCAGCCCTGTAGAATGTAACTCAGCCATTACCTCTGTGCATTACAGGAGGATACAAAAATACAGTGATGGCTTTTGTTCTCTCCCTGCTACAACAACGAAAGTGGATAATTTTTTTTCCTTAATGATGGAAAGTCACTTCATTTAATACAGGCCCTTCTCTTCAGAAAATGCTAGGAAAGCTCTGGACTCTACTGATGTGTTATTATTTCCAATTACAGTTTAAGATTTGTAAATGCACTTCTGCACAATTTGATCTCAGATGTATCCTATTTAATACAAGGGAAGAGAGGCCATGTTTTAGTTTTTGTGTGAGAACTGTGAATTATCTCCAGGTGACATGAGATGCATACGTGACTACTCTTATTTTAATGCTTGGTGGAGACAATCAAGTCCAAACTTTTTGAATGATCTTTCTTATTTGTTAGGCTGTTGCTGAGGGCTGGGCTTGGAATGCCCTGACATAGCCTGAAATTGGAACTGCTGAGCATCTGTCTTTGACACTTCAACCTTTTTAAAGGTGTTTCATGCTTTTTATCCCCACCACACCTCTCAAAATCTTATTTCAAAGGGAATGGACAATGGGTGTGGAAATCCTTCCTGAAGTGCCACTGAATTGTCACAGCTATTAGACCTTTTTCTTTCTGGTCAAAAGCTGGTGAAATATGAAAGCAAACCAAACAAAACCCCATGGACAATAAGACAGCAGAGCTTTCCAGCTGCAAACCTTCCCTATTTCCATGAGCTTTACTGATGTAATATCTCAGAATACACGTCTGTGAATATGGAAGTGTTGACTTTTTACACCTTGTGAGACACAGAAATGTTTTGATCTCTTTTTTACAATGGGAGAGCTAAAACTCAGGGAAAACAGAGTTTTGGGTGCCTGTGATCCTGTGATAATAAAACTGTGAATGACACCTAGTGGCATATTTAAATTGCTGAGGTGCCTGGTACTCTCAATGAGTTGGCAAGAGCCACAACTCCTCCGAGACCTTTCCAAGCTGTTTCTCTGAGCACTGAGACCATCTTTTGTCTCAGAATTTTGAAGCTGTGTCTGTAGCTTTTCCATCATTGCATTTTTGCAGGCAGTGCAGCGGCAGCTGGAAGAACTGGAGGAAAGACAAAGAGCTCTGGAGATTTTTGGTGTCGAGCTGGAGAGAGAACTAAGAGGAGAAGCAGGTACACAAAGTGGTGGGATTTTTAACCTGTTCCAGAGCAGAGGGTTTTCATGGTTGTCATGGAAATAGTTTGGTGCAAAATCTGAAAAGGAAGAATAACTGGCAGGACAAAAATTATTGATAAACCCTTTTCTCAAACTCTCTGTTAGCTCAAGCACCTTTACATTGAACGCTTTAGATTTTCTGTTGGTTTTCACAGATTTGGAATTATTGACAATGCTATTGAACCTGAATTTTCATTTCCCCCAACACCACCCCACCCCACTATTTTTTTATTTATTTAAATCCCATCCTGAGCTTAATTTCATCTTGTGGAGGGAACCAGTGAGGTTTCCAGGAGCTGTATCTCAGTTACCAAGCCAGCAGCAGCCCGTGCCTAGTAACAGAGTCCTTAATGACTTTGCTGAGTGTGAAATGCCATTAATGTGATTAGAGCAGTGGCCATGCTATAGCAACAGCAGCCTGCAGGGACACACACACACACACCCCAAGAGCCCAGCTTTTCCCCAGGGGGCAGAGGATGACAGGGGTGTCACCCTGGCCCCAGCCAGAGGGAAGGTCTCCCCTCTCTGACCCACACTGCCAAGCACCCAGGGCTTGGGATGCTGTCCTGGCCAGCCTGGCACTGCTCCCCTCACACCTGGGGGGAAGCAGGGGGACAGGACCCCCGGGCTCCTGCCAGGCTCAGAATGGGGCTGGCAGTGTGAACTGTGCCCATAAGGGACTTCAGAGGGGGCTGTGGGTCCGTGCTGAAGGGACTGACAGCCTGCATGCAAATGTGTCTTTATTTACCTCCACCCCAGAAAGCTGAGCCTCCTGTTTTCCTGACAGCCAGTTGCTCAACACAGAAAACCCAGATATGTTTTGGCACCTGATCTTGTTGTTGTCTTAACCAGGCAATCCAGTCCAACCCCTCCATGCTGGCCTTTTTAATGCCATATTTCACACTCACCCCTGTTCTGACACTGCACTGATCTGATCAGCAAGACAGCATTCACCCAACCCTTTACATTTATTACTGATTTCCTAGAATTGACCACGAAACTAGTTAATAAATATAAACATCTATTCCAAATTTTATTGAAAAATTTATCATCTATTTTTCTTAAATGAAATCATAACCCTTTATCAAACAGCACCTCCCCCTTCCTGCCCATGAGACAGTCTGCTAAAAAGGCTGTGAGAATTTGGAGAGTTAGAGTTTTACTTCTGTTTTGTAAAAAGTGGGTGATTTTTGGAAACCACAAGAATACAGAGAGGCAAGAAGCTTCTAGCTCTTGGGATAGACACAGGATAAATGGCCTAGAGCCACTTCTTGTTGTTGCTGTTTTGACAACCGCATTTCCTGGAGAAGGCTGTCTGCCAAGAGATCGATGCTTCTCATTCTCTTACCATCCCTGGTAATTGGATTGCCCTCATTAAGGTGAAAGTACTGGTTTTTTCTCCCCGTTGATTGTTTGTGTGTAGGTGGCCAGTTACAAATAGGGCAGATACTGAAACACAGGATGTTACTGCCTCTCAATAACTCTTCTGGTGCACGAGCACGAAGCCATGAGCTTCCCAGATGAAATGTGAGTGCTTTGTTGCTCGTAGTAACATATGTGTAATGATGCAGGAATCACTGAGTTTAATATTCTGTTCAAGCTCCCTAAAAATAACGAGCATTATTGTTTAATGAATGACCAGTGTTTATTAGGTTAAGTTGCATTTAAGCAGGTCTGTGCTTATGCAATTCAAGTGATTTAATAGGTATTATTAAGGTAATTAGAAAACGATCACAGTTCAGCAATAATATTGAGCTGCAAAGGTTGTGAATAACCAAATTTAGAGGCAGGCCTGCAAACACCAGCCTTCAGTGACATTTACGCAACTCTCCTCTAATAATTCTGTGAGCCTGGGATGAATGGCCTCTTTGTTAGGGGGAGTTATTCATTAGCTCCTCAACTGAATTAGAAGAGAACATGCGTGGGTGCGAAACAACTGCCATGAAGACTGATGAGCAAAATGAGGTTTTGATGATCTTCTGATTGTAGTGACAACAATTCATGCATTAGAGGGGAAAAAACCAGCAACAAACCCCCTAAAAATCACCCCCCAAAAATGAGAAGAAATAATATCAGTCCCAGGAATAGTTTTCATGCTCGTTATTTCCTTTATTCTGCTTCAAAATACCAAATAATAAATCACTGATGTACCATTGCTTTGTTTTCCACTGACATTTGTGAAGGCTTATGGAGAGCTCCTGCCTACAACAAAACACAGAAATACAAATCTCAAAACACGTTTTGCACCAAAATTAGCATAAGGGCTCAGCTGAGTGAACAAGTCATGAGTGATGATGGCAAAGAAGAAAACCTGTGTTGAGAGAATGTTAAGAAATGCTTTGGAAGGTGAACAAGTATCTGCACATGTTGTGGCTAGTTTCTGATTTCACAAAAAACACATCCAAGGTGTCTCAGAGTTTTCAACAGTCAAAAGAAATCAGTTGCAAGCTGCAGAAATCAGGAATATGAGGTTTAACTGTACCTAAAATGGTGCAAACTGGCCAAGATCCCTTTACTGGGTGGTGACTGTAAGGAGGAACAGTGAAGCATCAATCTGGAGAGCAGAAGGTTCAGGTTTTGAGAGGAGTGTTCAGTAAATACTCCTCCACAGCCTATACAATTCCCTAAAACGTGAAGAAAATAGAAATACCTATGATGTCATTAGAAGAATGTCAAAAGGAAGATCCTTTCAGAAGGATCTCAGTCAGGGGAGACTTGGGCAAACCAGGAGGAAAGGTTTGCTGTAGCAATGCTGTAGGGAAAAGCCAACGTGGCTCACAAAACAAACTCACAAACTGGCATTACTGGGGCAGGCTGCACACAGCAAAGCCATCTCCATCTGAAGTCATGGGGGCTTACACAGGAGGACTATTGAAGGAGATATTTTAGCTGGCAAAAGCAGTGGAAAGACACTGAAGTCTCCTGTTTCACACAGATTCAGGCACAAAGGATGAAAATCAGATGCTGCATGAATGGTTTGAACTGGTCATGGAGAAGAATAAATTAATGCGCTATGAGTCTGAGCTCCTGATTATGTAAGTAAGGACAAGCATTGCTGTTAAAGATGGGAGGGGAGAGGGAAAAAACATACTCTCAACTCCCTGTACACCTGAATACCTTCCTGCTGTGTTTGAGACAGCTGAGGAATAATATCCAGAGCAGTTACAACCTGTTTTGAACACAGATCTGCAGCTGAGGCCTCCTCACCCTTCCCTCTCACAGTGGTTCAGACATTTCAGTTCTGTACAGTGCTCTGAACCAGTGTGGCACACAGAGGCCTTCACATAACGTGGGTCTGATAACACCAGGGCACCTTCCCTGGGGAGAAAAACAGCCTGACATTCATCTGGTTTTGTTGGACATAGGAGAAAAA
>NC_031774.1:9123397-9124504 GCF_001522545.3 Parus major
TTCACTACAGCCATGGAACAAGCAGATAGACCAGCACAAGAAGTTAATAAAACCCCACCTCAGGTGCCACTGCTGAGGCTGATGGAAGCAATGTTTGCTCCCTCACCTTGCCTCCCTGCAAACCCCCTGGAGACAGCTGGGGATGCTCAGCTGTTTTCTCCACTCTTGGTGGGCAGTGTGGGAAGGTGATGGGAGCCTCAGCAGTCCTCACTCAGCCCTGGGTTTCCCACCTGTGCAGGCTTTGCCATTGCCATTTATCATTTCCAGGTCCCTGAGCTCCAGCTGCACCCCAGTTTCTCAGACAGTTTCTCCCCAGCTGTGCTGGTGCTGCTGCTGTGGGAGCAATGCTTTCTTCTCACTCTGAGAGTTAAAAAGGCAACAGTGGGCTGCTTTTAGCACTGCAGGACACAAAATGTTGTTGTTTGGAGGTGTTCATGTGTCAGTTCCTCAGGCCCTTCATGTGTGGGTTCAGCCCTGTGCAGAATTGCACTGTGGTGCCACCAGCAAAGCCCAGATGGTTCAGAGCTTTAAGCAGTGCTGTGTGGGGGAGTGTAACCCCAGAGCTACTGTGAAAGGTGGCAGGGCTGCTCCTGGAGCTGCTCTGGAGATGCTGGCACAGGCAAACCTTTTAGTGTTGGCAGCCCATGAGGAGCAAACACAGAATCTCCTAACTGAAATGATAATAACGTGTGTGTCTTCACTGAAAAAAAGCTGCTTCTTTAACTCTTTTTGCTGCACCCAGAGCCCAAGAGCTAGAGCTGGAGGACCAGCAAAGCAGGTTGGAGCAACAGCTGAGAGAGAAGATGGCCATTGATGGTAAGTGAAAGGGGACAGTGTGCTCCAGCCCACAGGGACAGACTGTGCCAACCCTGTTTGCTCTGAGAAGAACCAGGCTGAGGCTCCTGTGCTCCTCTGGCTGCAGCTCAGCCTGCAGAATGTGAGGTGTTCTCATGTGAGTGCTCAGGACGGCCCAGCTGGCCTGCCCAGCTGTGCAGTGAGCTGCAGAACCACTGCATGAGCAATTGCAGCCGTGCTCTGCAGCCAGCAGTGTCCAGCTGGGGATGGACACTGGGGATGGACACTGGGGATGGACACTGGGGATGGACA
>NC_031774.1:9125107-9131127 GCF_001522545.3 Parus major
AGCTGCCAGCCAGCAATGGGGAGTAACCTCCTCAGCCCCCTGAGCAGAGGAGGGTATCTGCTCTTACCAGCACTGCTGGATAATATTTTGGAACTGCTTTGAGGTGCTTGGGATTACAGCTTGGGCTGGTCCTTTCGTTTGGGACTTGAAAAGGAGCACGGGGAGGAGCAAAGCAGGTACAGAGTGGTTCCAGAGCACTGAGTACCCCCAAATATCCTGTTGTGTTCTAGGCATGTGGATTGCAAGAGACGGCAGTTTTCAGTACATTTTCTGAAAAATGCTTTCCATTTTCTTACAGGTACTACATTTCATGTTGGGATTTTTCCCTTAAAAGCTAAATTTAATCTACAGCTTAATTGCTTCTACAATTAGGTAGTGCTTTTCCTATCCCTTCCAGTCTAAATTTTGCTCAAAGATCTACTCTAGACCCTAGGAAGCCTAATGGTCAACTTCAAATGGCCCAAATTCAGGAGAAAATTTCCCTGAACTGTAACTTTAACAATACTAACTGCTATGGACTACATTTGGCATTGAATATAATGCTAATTCAAGCTGGGCACTAACAGTTAAAGTGCAAACACTGATCTGGTTCTCAAGCTCTTTTTTGTGACCTTGCAGACAGCCTTAAAGATGAGATGGATCTGAACGAGGAGGATGAAATTTTTACCGAGATGATGAAGGTGGTTGAAGAAAGGGACAGACTCGTGTGTGCCTTAGAAGAGCAGAGAGTGAAAGAAAGAGCAGAAGACCAGCACTTGGAAAGCTTTATATTATCCACAGGCTATCAGCTGAGCAGGATTTAAACAGCCACATGCAAACAAACATCCTTGCAGCAGTATTCCCTGCCACGGAGATACAGTCTGCTGGGAAATGAAGGAATTCAAATTTAAAATCTGCTTATTTGGGAAACATGTTTTGTTATTGAAAGCTTTAGAGTGGTTCTTTTGCTTATGCCAGAGACAGTCATTTCACTGTCAGCTCAGAGCATCACTGGGACACAGATTTGGGCTGGATTTGTCTGTCTGATGGGCACCAGGGTCTGTGAAAGGGAAATCAGAGCTCCATTATCCTACTGGAATTTTATTTTAAAGCTGAGAGTGGAGTTTCTGAGGAACACAATGACATCAGTTAGTATTTCTGAGAGAGCCTTACTTTCCATCTGTTTGTCTCAATCTCTGGGTGCCTTTGTTAATATTTTGGCACAGCCAAGCCATGGTCAACTATAGCAAAGTCAGAAAACAAGCACCTCATAAAAACAGGGTTAGTCTTTATTTCTGGTGGAGGAAGAGTCATTTGACTAATGACTACATATAAGCACTTACTAAAACTACTGTAAATGCAATGTCAGAAATTAATTTTTCAGGTATTTATAAGTTTTATTGCACTGTGTATTTTTGAACAAGAAGTTCAAGCAATATTAAATCCCTGCATTTTGTAAAATGGTAAGGGATTATCAAAGGGGTGACTATCCTTACAGCTGTTACATGCTCAAAAAAGTTTCTGTATATCAGAGATGAAGGTCTTTAAAACAAGATAAAAGATAATTTGAAAATAGTAATCCAGACCAAACTGATATTTATAGGGCAGACTTTACTATGACAGACTTTACAATTTCTTCATAAAATAGATCATAAATTTTATTGTTGGGTGTGATGAATGGTATAGCAGTTAATTCTCCCCAAGAATGGCCCCATAAAAGGACTGCAAAAAATGTTGAGTTTTTAATATCAACATTTGACAGAAAATATTGTGAGTGTATTTAAATTGCATTTATCTTGCTGCTTGAGAATACATGCATATTTTTTGCTTAAAGGGACCATCTCCTATCTTTTTTTGTACATGCATTTGTAGATATTGGCTAAAGAATGTGCAGAAATTCTCCTGATTTAAGTAACTTCTTAAATCTGAGATAATTCTGCAATTGGAGATTGGTAATATTCCCAACTGTCTGTGTGATGCACTAGATTTTCAAACTGGAAAAAACAAGGGGAAACTGAAAGACTGGGTTTTTTTTGGTGTTTTTTGATCTCATTTTACCTCGTGCTCTGAGAAGATTTGATGTTCTCATGTTGTTGTGAATGGTGCTAATTTGCAGCATCTGCCTGTGGTACAGCCAAAGAGAGAAACATTCCTGTTAAAAAAGCTTTAAACTGAAAAATCTCTGGGTGGGTACTGGTAAAGTAACAGACACTGGATCCTGTCACAGTAATTTATGAGTTATCTTCAGGGGTTTGTTGGGTTTGTTGGTTTTGTTGTTGTTTTTTTTTGGTTTTTTTCTCTATTGCAAGAAATTTGAAATGCCCTTTCTAAATATAAAAGCAAGTTTTTGCTGTTGGCCACAGATAAATAATATACCTCTGCTGGTGCAAGCTTCATGCAATTGCTCTGCAATGTTTATTTATATTTATTTATTACACTGTTTAAAGAGGGCAAGAGTGTCTGGTTGCATTTTACAGTTTGGATGTTGTCTCTAATTTTGATTGAAAAATGTGTATTTCTAAGAGCTGTGTACAGCAAAGCTGTGCATTGCAGAGTACACAGCTTTATAAATTGGGTAAACAATTAGCAATAAAATATGAATTAAGATTTTAAACAATGTTCTCAGTGACCATAACTTGAAGGGATACCCTTAAAACACAGCATTCAGGGCTTTAACATGTAATTTGTCTTTCATCACAGTGAAAAGACATGGAAGAAGGGAAGAACCCTTAAATGTGTTCCAAAATAAGCACCAGACTTTTTTCTTCCCCCTGTCATTCATAGGCTAAGCTATACCTGATCTTCAGATGACATTTTTACTGAGATGGATTGCAGTGACTGATTTTTTAAACTAACTCTATTACTTTAGACTGACACAAAGTAGGAGAGGCAGGGCAGCAATAAATATATTCAATTTCTCTGTTGAGATCTGCTGGTATTTCCAGTTTTGCAGAGAAGATTTCTGGGTTTTACCACTGTCCCCAGTCCTGCCTCATGCAGTCCTGTAGACACAAGACAGTCTAGGAAATGTCACCATTTTCTGTCACAGTCATCGTGATTTCAAGGTATTTTAAAAGAGTTTGAAAGAGCTTTTCCCAGGAGGAGAATTCTACAGGAATCTCCAGTTATATCAAAGAGTGTTTTTTTCACCTCACTTTTACAATTAAGAAGTGCACTCCCATTAGTGCTGCTGTTGCAGATAAACCCTGGGATTTCAGTTTACAGCAGATACCTGCTCAGCCATGAAACCAAACTCCAAAGGCTGCTATCCCTTTAGCTCCAAAGATTTGCATTCTTGAGAGTATCAGAGTCCACAGGAGCTGAGGGCCACCAGAACTCGATGGGCATCAAAAATCTTCTTTGTTAAAGAAACGTTTTTCTGGGTGCCCTGTGGTTGTTACACATCTCCACCCAAAACTGCCTGCTCTTGGGTGGGAAAACCTGTCAGGCTGCTGCTGCCCTGCCTGATCCTAAGTACCTCACAGGATTAGATCCAAAAATAAACTGTGCAAGTGATTTAGAAAACTCTAAACTCCTAAAGCAGGTCTTTGTGTATTGTGAGAGTAGACAAGGGGTTAAAGAAAAAGAGAAGCTATGTGCACTGTTCACAGGTCAACTTCACATGGTTGGCTTGCACTAGAAATGTATTTAACCACTGGTTTGGTTATCAGTTTTCTTGCTGCTCAATCTTTTCTGTAACTTGGCTGACTAATTTATAATAGAGTTGTTAATTTCTGAGTTCATGGCACTGTTATTTCAGGGTATAACATGTTGTGCTGGAATGTACCGAGTGTGTCTAAATGGGCTGCTGGTGAGAAATTTTCTATTTGAAAGAATAAAATTCTGTCTCACTCTTTGAAGTCCCTGAATCATTTCCACAGAAGTTACAGCACCATAATGTGTGACAAGGACAGATCTAGAGGTCAGAAATGAAATCACCCTCGGAACTCCTGTCCTGGTAAGGAGATCACAGCATCTTGCAGTGCAGAGATTCCCTTTGTGGTTCACAAATAATGGCACTCTGAGGTTAGGGGGCATCTTTAGCAGAAGAGATTACAAACCCCAGCTTCCACACAGGGGAATTCCCCAGCTGGTTTCCTTGTGCTTGATGCATAAATTATAACATTTTAACATTATAACATTTCAACATTATAACATTATAACAGCTCCTTGAAGACTTGAGAAAGGAAAAGCATCCATCAAATGGTGATCAACATCATAAGTGTCAACTAATTGTCAGTTTTCAAATGCCACTGAGTTTATCTCTCAGGTCATCTTGTTTTGCTGCTTTGTAGCAGTGGAAGAGCCTTCCAGCCCAAGACAATGTGCTGAGGAGAGAAGAGGATGAGCAAGGCTGGGGTCAGCATGATTATCCCTGCTCAGTGACTCTGGACTGACTGAGAGGTCTCTCCTCCTCTCAGGACAGACGGACAGCTGCTTCTCTTCAGAGGTCAAGGTCATTTCTGGCATCTCTGAACTGAGATTTTCCTTTCAATGTCCTTTCCCTTCCATCTTGTGGACTTTTCTGGCCCAGGAGCAGGGTAGAAATGCCACCACAGGAATTTACTGAGGTTCACAGTCCGTGCACACACCTTCCTTGTCCCCTGTTCAAAGGTCACAGCTCGAAGGAAACTCAGGTGGTGCTTAGGGACATGGTTTGCTGGTGGATTTGGCAGTACTGGGTTAATGGCTGGACCTGATCCTAAAGGTCTGTTCAAACTGAAACAATTCTGTGATTCTGTAAAAAGCTCGGGAAAACAATTTTGTAAATCATTGTTTGAATCAAGACCAATCCATTTGCCACCAAGGTAAAGGGACACCTCACTGATTTTTAGTGTGTTTGACCATAGGACACAAATTTAGGGGTCTTGTGCCCTGAAACTTGTGCTTTGCAGCCCAATGTGTGTCTGATTTCAGCTGAGATTTTCACACTGCTTTAGCAGCCCTTTCCCAGGAAGAGACACCATTTTCTTCCTTGCCTGAGCAAGTGACAGGACGTGGCACAGCAGATTGGAGACTCTGCACGTCGTGTAAGGCTTTGCTTCTGTTCAGCTCTAGAGCTGCAGATGTTCAAATCCTGCTGGCTTTGGCACACCTTGGCATGGTTTGGCACACCGAGTTTGCCGTGGCAGCGTGCAAACACTGTCCAGTTTTCATGGCAGCCACGTCCCAGCAGCCTGGCTCCTGCAAATACTTCATCAAGGGCCAGGGCTTTGCTGCATTTCACCCACATCTCTTTGCCTGGTATTTATGAAAGAAATTGTGGTTCCTTCTGTTGTTTCTAATGAGCTACACAGAGACCTGCTGGTCCTGTGTGCTTGCTGGAATATTCATGTGACACACCTGTACAGAAATGCAGGCCCAGATGAGGGGTACAACTGACACTTGTTAGGAAAAATAACCAAACCATAATACTGATTTTTTTTTTCCTAAAACTATCTCAAGAAGGACAGTTGTAAATGCAAGTAAACTTGGCCCAGTTTTTGTAAATAATTAATTGGTGCAACATGTTACCAAAAATAGTGAATTACAGGATGGCATTCCCATTTTACCAAAAAGTTTTAAACTTTTTTTCCTCTGAAGCTTTTGAATTATTAATTTCTGTGGCTGTATACACCACGTTATCTTTTATCTTTTGTGTATATTTTCCTCATCACATCTTAGACTATCTATTTTGCTCCCTGGTGAAAAACAAAAATTCATCGTATGTTTTAAGAATCTGTTTGGAAATCCTCTGTTACTTTTATAAAACTATGTTATTTTGTTAAATTATTTACAGAATATTCTTATACCAAAGAAGTTAGAGTAGAAAGCATAGCTGTGCTTTAAATTACAGCATATGAATATGCCCAATCTTAATCTCACCTTGTGAGCTGGAAAGAATTTTTTCCTCAAGCGTGAGTTTTAGGTGATGCTGGCAATGTGTGTTTTAGGTGATGCTGGCAGTGTGAGTTTTAGGTGATGCTGGCAATGTTTTAGGTGATGCTGGCAATGTGAGTTTTAGGTGATGCTGGCAATGTTTTAGGTGATGCTGGCAATGT
>NC_031774.1:9131297-9135686 GCF_001522545.3 Parus major
GTTTTAGGTGATGCTGGCAATGTGGGTTTTAGGTGATGCTGGCAATGAAAGTTTGGAGCCCTTTGATGCCTGCTGTGAGGATTTGTGCTGTTCTAAAGCAGCCACACCGAGGGGGTGTGGAAACACCTTCTCTGCTCTGCAGGCTCCTCTGCTGTGCCCTTAACTCAGGGAGGGGTGAGCACGTTCAGAAATTCACCACACAGGGCTGGAAGTGCTGCAAGTGCTTAGGAAAATAAAATGTGTAGACTTTGGTCTAGTTCTCCTCTTCCTGAAGTCAGCAAAGGGTGTTCCTGCAGGAAAGCACAGCAGCAGCAAGTTGATAAATCACTTCTAAAAATTCTGCTTCCGTTCTATAAATGACCAAATGGTCAAAAGACTGGAGCAGGGCTACACCTAGGAGGAAAATGTTAGGGGAGGACTGTAAGGCAAGTGAATGATTTATTGCACAGTCTAAAGCAGCTTAGCTGCTCTGCCTAGCCCGTGGTTGGGATATTACATACCTTGCCTCTTCCGTTTCCTTGGGAAAGTAAAACTCTGCTCCTGTGCATTCTGAGTTTCATATTAAAAGAAATAAAAACCAGCTGTGCATGGACAGATATGCATGTGAACAAGAATTATTTGAAGGGTGGGGACTTAGCCACCTTTTATTGCCTGCAAAAGTACGTCTGTGAGCAGGATCCCATTAATTTGATGTAATGTTTGGCTCATCTGTCCGAACAAGGTGCTGACAGGTGAGAGCTGCCACGGTCTGCTCCACATTTCTCTGTGCCAGGTGCAGCAGGGCCAGCCTGAACAGCAGCCTGCTGCCTGCCCTGGCCTGTGCTGGGATCAGGGGACATGATCCTGCAAGAATTCCATTGTCAAATACAGAGCACAGCAGGCTCCATCCCCATAGCTGCCATGGACCTTGTGCCCACCTATAAAGCCTTTAGTGATGAATGCAATATTAATTTAAGGCCAGAACTTAGACCCTGTGTATATCTACAAAGCCTTTTGTGATGAATGCAGTATTAATTTAAGGCTGTATGTTCATATATATTCCTACATAAAAAGAAAAAAAAAAAGGTAGCATGTGTAATTCTAAATTTAAAATATGGGGGAAAATGTTGTATCCTCAAAGAGAAACTGGAAAAATACTGCAGTAATGTTACACACAATGAACTGCACAGAAATCCCAAGAGAAATCCCAAAATCATAACTACTGTAAACTCTGGGTCTGGCTGCTGCCTTAGCATCATTTCTTAAAGCACACAGTATTTGAGTTTCCAGATCTGCTAAAGTTCATTTAAACACATTGTTTCATTTAATCTTTTTCCCCTTGTGATGTCCAACTCCCACAGCTCACGAGGCTATTAAATAAGCAATACTGTATTTATCATTAATTTACATATACTGAGTGTTGAGAAATAGGAAAGATTCTGGGTCTTTTCAAGAGTTTTGTGAGGGACTTGGCAAATTCATGTTGAATTCTGACTGTCCTGCAGTGCACAGCCCAGAACCTGCTGCTCTTTGTGAGGTATCTGAATTGTTCCTTCTGTATTTACCACAAACACAGGGGTACAAGAGAACTTGCCAAAATGCTCTCTCTTCTGCTGTGCCCACAGCATCCTCTCCTGACATCCATGTACAGTCATTTGGCTCCCAGTGGAGATTCAGCTGGGTCACTGCTCTGCTTGTAAATGCCACAGACTTACAGGAGTATTTTAAATGTGCTTGATGTGTGCACTTCTCCATTTGAAACTGCCTTTTATTATGTTCTTAAAAATGATTCCAAACTGTTCATCTCCTAATGCACACAGTGTATCAGCAAAAAGAGAATGATGTGTGAAATTCAGGCTGAAATTCGTAGGCAAGAGGCCCGAGACATAACTGGTGCTGTGACCCAGAGCCAGTGTAAGGAAAGGGCTGTGCTGAGGCTTGGGCTCATTCCTGCCTAGAACTGATGGCAGGAGGGATGAAGAGAGTTTTTCTCCAGGGCACACACTAACTGCATGCAAGAAACAGGCATTGATGTGTGCCCCTCATCAGCTAACCAACGCTACCAGCTTGTAAAAACACAACAATTACTGGCTGATTTAGAAATATCCTCATGGTAATTTCATTTCACTTATTATGCCTAATGGATAGCTAGATATTTGCATGAAGTGTGTGTGGCTTTTTGCCTGAATTGTTAATCAGGTGATTAAGTGGTAAGTGAAAGCAGTGCATCCAGATGACATTAATGCTGTTCCAGTCCTGGATGCCTCCTGAACTAGTCACAGCAAATTATCTGTTTGAAATGTACTTCTCCTTAAGCTGCTCATCTGCAAATCAAAGCAGGGCTGGTATAGGCAATCTACTGTGCTAAGCCACCTTTCCACTGGCTTTTTATAGTGCTCTGACTGCAACAGTTGTTTTGTTTTGTGTGTATGACCGTGCCTGCTGCTTCTCACCACAGACACAGCTGGAAACTGCAGGCAGAAGAGCTTTGCTAAATGTTATCCAGACTGAAATGTATGCAGTAAGCTTGAGCTTTAACTTGCAGGAAACCATTTCGTGACACTTTATTACTTCATGAGTTCCTCTGTGTGTCCAGATCTGGGCTCTCCAACACAAGAGAGATGAACTTGATGGAGCACGTCCAGAGGAGGCCACCAAGGTGCTCAGAGGGCTGGAGCACCTCTGCCATGAATTCAGGCTGGGAAAGTTGGGGTTGTTCAGCCTGGGGACTGCTCCAGGGAGACCTGGCAGCCTTCCAGTCCCTGAAGGAGGGTTACAAGACACTTGGAGAGGGACTTCTTGCAAGGGTAGGTAGTGACAGAAGAAGGGGAAATAGCCTTAGGCTGAAGAATGTAGGTTTAGACAAGATATTAGCAAGAAACTATTAGGAGGGTGGTGAGGCTCTGAAGAAGCTCTCCAGAGAAGCTCTGGACACTCCATCCCTGGCAGTGCTCAAGGCCAGGTTAAATGAGGCTTTGAACAGTCAAGTTTAATTGAAGGTGTCGCTGCCCATGGCAGAGTGTTGGAAACTGGTTTATCTCTAAGACCCTTCCAAGTGGAGCTGTGGTTCTGTTTCTCTGTGGGTGCTGGCACAGGATGTAGGAACATCTGCTGGCAGCTGTGACACTGCCATCCTTCAGGCCCTTCCCCCTGGGGATGAGCTGAACAGCGTGAGCTCTGACCTGTGTCTGCACCTTTCGGCTCCTGGCACCCTCCTGCGTGTCACCCAGCCCGGCCGGGGATGGGGCAGGGACCGGGGATGGGGCAGGGGATGGAGCGGGGGATGGAGCAGGGGATGGGGCAGGGGATGGAGCAGGGGATGGAGCAGGGGATGGAGCAGGGGATGGAGCAGGGGATGGGGCAGGGCCCGGTGACGGAGCAGGGGATGAAGCAGGGGACAGAGCAGGGGCCGGGGATGGAGCAGGGAATGGATCAGGACCGGAGATAGAGCAGGGGATGGAGCAGGGCCGGGTGTTCACCCGCCCGGCCGGGGATGGAGCAGGGACCAGGGATGGGGCAAGAGATGGGGCAGGAGATGGGGCAGGGGATGGAGCAGGGGATGGAGCAGGGCTCGGGGATGGGGCAGGGGATGGAGCAAGGGACAGAGCAGGGGCCGAGGATGGAGCAGTGGTCGGGGATGGAGCAGGGAATGGAGCAGGGCCCGGGGATGAAGCAGGGGATGGGGCAGGGGATGGAGCAGAGACCGGGGATGGAGCAGAGCCCGGGAACAGAGCAGGGGCCGGGGATGGAGCAGAGCCCGGGGATGGAGCAGGGGCCGGGGATGGAGCAAGGAATGGAGCAGGGGTCGGGAATGGAACAGGGGCCGGGGATGGAGCAGGGGATGGAGCAGGGGTCGGGAATGGAACAGGGGCCAGGGATGGAGCAGGGGCCGGGGATGGAGCAGGGGCCGGGGATGGAGCAGAGCCCGGGGACAGAGCAGGGGCCGGGGATGGAGCAGGGACCGAGGCGCTGCCCGATGCTCGGCCCGGAGCCGCCGTGCCAGGGCAGCGGGCCCTCCCCGGCGGGAGGCAGGGCGGGAGGAGGGAGGGAAGGAGCGGGAGAGCCGGGAGAGCGGAGCAGGAGCTGCCTCAAATGCTTGAAATAATTCCGCTTCCGTTCAGAGCCGGGAACAGCCTCCCACGGCACCGGGGCTCGCAGCTCCGCCGCAGCGCCGGCGGCCGCTGGCCCAGCATGGCAACCTCCCCGCAGAAATCCCCTTCTTCCCCCAAATCCCCCACCCCCAAATCGCCCCCCTCCAGAAAGAAGGATGACTCCTTCCTGGGCAAGCTCGGCGGCACGCTGGCCAGGAGGAAAAAAGCCAAAGAAGGTAAAAACGACCAGGTTTGCATATTTCCTGGGAGTTACCTAACTGGGGGGGAAGGAGGGAGGAGACAGGGGGAGAGGAAAAGG
>NC_031774.1:9136953-9143367 GCF_001522545.3 Parus major
CAAGGCTGCACCGAGCGAGCACAGCCTGCTGCCGTGTCTGTGCCTGGGGATCAGTGCCCACCCCTGCTGGATTTGCCTGTGTGCAATCCCATGGGTGACACAGTTGGAATTCCACCTCCCTCACCCATCGTTTTCACAGCTGAACCGAGTTTAAATACGATGCCAACAGAGCCAAATAGTCACTTCAAAACTTTAGCAAGCAAAACTCATTGCTCACAAATGTGAGGAAGGGTGTCCACATTGCCCGACTGTGCTCACATTATTCAGCTTTTCCTGGTCATTGCAGGTGGAGCAGGTGTGGATGAAACAGGAAAGAATGACAGCTCTGTTTACCTGCTTTTTAATTTGATTTTGTTAGGTATTTGTGACTGTTAGCAGCACTGAACTAGCAGGTTTTCCTTGATGAGTCCATACTGTAGGTGTGTTCAGAGAGCTTTAAGTGAGCCTGTGGCACTTTGGGTATGTCCATTGTATTGTCATCATTGTTGTCACTATTAAATGCCTTTTTCCTTAGTGACAGATGTTTGAAGTCACAAATCTCCAGCCAGCTGTTAGAGGCAGCAGTTTCCTGGAGAGTTGTTTACTTTTATCCACAACCTTGTAACTTACAAAAAAACATATTCTGTGAAATCGTACTTCTTCTGGTTAATGTATTACATTTATTGATTAAAACCTACACCTGCCATCTCATTATCATTGTCTATCCTTCTGAAATTCTGAAACTGCGTTGTCCTTGTCTTTTGTGTTTCCCAATTTTCTAAGGTCTATCTAAAAATAACAGTGGCTTAGAGAGTTGGGGTTTTTTTATAAACTTTGTAAGGACTGTTATTTGCTGATGGACAAAAAATGTATTGTGTTAAATTCACCTTTGTATCCTTTTTACTTGGGTGTGGTTTTGTGACATTTCTCTGGTGGAAGCAGATAGAGAGATTAAATTGATAGTATGCTATCTTACCCTTCTGTTTATTGATTTATGGGTTTTAACACATTCAGATGGCTTCAGCCTTACTGTGAAGCCTGTCCTCTTCCTATTTTTTTCTCTACTAAAAACAAATACAAATTTTCAAACTATTAATGAGCTTTGTTCCTTGCTGCCTGTGGCCATGTAGGCTCTGTCTTAAGTTGTGCTGATTTTTTTGTTTTGTTTTTTTTTTTGGTGGGGCTCCAGGTGTTTTTTAAATTCCTAGCTGGGAATTTCAGAGGTCAGATTGTTTGTTTGTCTAGGACGTGAGCTTTGGTGGGTTTTTCTCCTGCTTTAACCAACCTGTGTCAGGTTTCCTATGGAGGAGGGTCTTGGTTGTAGAAGTGCACGTGGTTATTCAACTGCTTACACACAGGATGTACTGGAAAATCTTCAGTCTATGTCAGGATAAATAAGGGACAGCTGAAAATTTCCAGGTGTTTCAGCTGGTGTAAATTCTGCTGTTACACAGAGGACAGAAGTGTGCTGATTTACTTCAGTGCCTTACCACAAGGGCTAAGAGCTGGTGGTTTTTAGTAAGGCAAAAATGTTTTAATTCTTGTAGGGACTATGCTGGTTACACTTCACTGCCATCTCTGCTATATATATGTAGTTAACTGTTGTTACATCTGGGAGTTTTGTGTTTATGTCATCAACAAGTGTTTTGATCATTATCAAAATTACATTTTCGTATATTGCAACAATACAGCCAGTGCCAGAATGCCTCACCATGAAGGAAAATCCTTTAGGATCTCAAGTGACTTTATGATGAAGAGTAATGCAGATTATTTCTGAAGAGAGTAAAGTTTAGGTGTAGCAGAAATAGTTTATAATACAACATAAAATGTCATTTCAGTATTGGCATTAATTTATATGCATAAATATATATAAAATATATAGCAAACCTTTGCTTATGAATCTCCAAGTTCTTGGCAATGGTAAGAGGTCCATCAGAAGAAGATGAAGTAGAAGTGAAATGAATTCCCTACTATCAGAGCACAGATTATTGACCAAAATAAAGAGAGTAACATGAGATACTTGAGGTATCACACATGATGTAAGCGAGGATTAGTCATACCGTAAGACATATGTTAATATGGAAAGTACATTGCCATTAAATGTTAGAGAGTATTTGATAAAATCTGGAATTTGGAGCTCAGATTTGTTTATGTTGTTGTCTGTCATGTAGAGCCTTAGTTTGGTTTTCATTACAACATCTCATCATTACACCAGTGGTGTAATTCAAGGATGAGAACATTGTACCTTGGGCTTCCCTGTGAGAGCATCTGCAGCTGCATCTTTAAGTGGAATATACTTTCTGTCGAGGTAGCAGAATCTCAGATTATTAAGTATGTTTGGAATTAATTAAATTAGCTTTTTGGGCAGTGAGAGAATTGTGAACTAAGCCCAGAATATTTGACAGCCCGTCTGCAAACTGAACTGCGGCGTGCAAAAGTGATTTGTGGTTTTTGGGAAGGTTCCATCCCTTTCATTGCTGAAAGGCATTTAAGGACTGGCCACCCCATATATGCTAGTGAGGGATCCCAGTCCTTCTCTATCAGCAGTTCAGATATAAAGGTGGAGCTCATCATTTGAGCAAAAAAACCCCAGAAATTAGACTTTTATGAGCTCTTTGTAGTAGTCTGTACTGAGCATTAAATGTGTCTTTAAGCAGATGTAAGAAGAGAACAGAATGGCCTTTTTAATAAAGGTCTGTGTGGGGAGGATGGTGAAAATCTGATTAATTTTTCATGGTGGGTTTAGTAGGGTCATGTGTGATTGTCCTCCTTGAATTTTCCTGGCCTGACAATTAAAACCACAGAAAATTTGCTGTCCCTGATGGCTTACCTTAGTGGAGAATGTAAAGAATTGGCCCCTGACACGCTGATAAATCTGTGACACATTTGGGAGCGGAGAGTGAAGTTCAGAATTGCTTAAATTGCAGAGGAGCAGATGGGAAACAGACAGCTTGGACCCGTGAATTTGGTGGGGAGCAATTGTATGGGCTCAGTCAGTTTTCCAATTGATGTGACATCAATTTCAGTGATTTGACTGCTCTTCTGCCTAGTTTATTTGGGACTGATGGGCAGGAGAAAGAATGAATTTTCTGCTGTCCTCCACTTACAATATTTCTTCTTTTTGTGTATGTCTTGTTTTGATTTAATTTTGGTACGTGGGGTCACAGTAGGCAGAGTGCCTCCCTCTGTGCCTCAGGGAAGAGTATGTAAACAGTGTAAAATATTGTAAATCCCAGTGGTTTCTGATAACAACCTTAACTTTCTTAATCGTTACTTCATGTATTTTATGCAATAATCCAAAATCAGAAAATTCTAAGAATACATAGTAAGAATAAATGTAGGGTGATGAAAACTTTTCAGGTGTTACACATAAAATGTTTGTGTTTCTGCAGTCCATGAGTAAAATGCTTTGCTGTGTGACTCACTGACAAAAGATCATGCCTTGGTCTTGCTCTGGGCCTTTTCCTATGAAATAAATTTATTCCTTGGTGTACATGAACTGCTCTGCTAGATTTCCATTGATTCATTTTCTTTGGACCTGTTTCTGCAACTTAGAGCACAACAATTGCAGGTTTTTGTGTCAGTAGGTGTTTGTGCTTGTCTCTTGTGTGAGAGATTCTAGGCTGGCTGAAATGCTCTGCAGGCTTTTCTTTCTTCTGCTCTTCCCTGGTGCTGCATTTAAAAGCAGGAGCTGCAAGGACTGATCTGTGTCCCACTGTCATATTTGCTAATGGATGGCACAAATGATGAAAATTAACTGCTGGGTGTTAATTTCATACTAGATTAGAGTGATGCCTGACAAAGCTGACCTGGAGCAGAGGTTGGACAGAGCTAAGAATAAAGCAGGGATTTATTGAAAGGCCTCAAAGGACACACCTTGGGCAGTAAAGGAACCTGGGCTGCACCCAGGATGGACCAAAAATGGTCACAAAATGCACAACTGCTCACAAGGTCTCACATTTTTATAAGTTTTGGTCCATCTGCATATCAGGGTTCATTGTCCAATTCCAGCTTCAGGTTATGTAAGTTAATTAATTAAGGAAGTTAATTAAGGAATATGGAGTCCCATCCTTGTTTTCTCTCTCCAGCCCAGCGTTGTCTCTACTTCTGGGCCTGAAACTTGTAGTGATTGTCCTTGGTACCAAGGTGGAGAAGGAATTGTTGTGTCTGCCTGCTGTGTGAAGAGAGCTCACTGACACTGAACATGAAGCTCAAAACTCCACAGCTGGGCAGCTCAGCATCTGAAAAATCTGAAAGCTGAACCTTGGGGCATGAGGAGGATGGCATGTGGTGTGTCCTGTGGAAAGGAACATTGTAAATGCTTTATTGTCACTCCTACCAATGCTTCTCACACTGTGCCTTTCACTGCAGCATATCAGTGCATCAACCCTGGGCCTCCTGGTGCCATCAGAGCAGCTGGGCAGCTGGATTTGCTGTCTGACATTAAGGTGTTTCACCACCAGCCTCACACCCAGCAGCCAGAGCCTGCTCAGCATCTTCTCCCTGCATTCTGTGCCACGTTTCCATGTCCCTGGTGTGCCTCACACACGGCTGATGTGACAGAACCTGTTGGCACCACCGTGGGAGCAAGCACTGCCTTGGAGCAGGCTCTCTGAGTAGTAAAATACTTCTTTTCTTGGAAGGGACAGGAAGATGGAGGGGAGATCTCTTGCTCTGTTGCCATTTCAGTGCTTCAGGCCCTGTGAGCACGTGTGCAGTAGGAGAGGAGCTGCCCAGGAGCACTGGGGTGGTGTTAGCTGCTTTGAATTGTCAGGGGATATCTGGGCAGGCCTGTGGAAGGGATTGCTCGGTGGAAAGGAAGATAATTGCCTCTGAAAGCTGAACACCCACCTGTTGCAGGGCTGGCCCTGCAGATGGGCACGAATGGGAATGACAGCTCTGCCCTGCTTGGGGCTGTTCGGCATCTGTCAGCCTGCGTGGAGCCTTCTCCATCCCCTTGGTTAATAGCCTCTGGCTCCAGCTGCTTCAGAGAAAGGCATGAAAACATCGGGAATGAGTTTCCAAATCTCCAAAGTAAAAGATAATCCTGAAATTATTCTTAAATCTCATTGTTTCAACCAAATATTTGTGCAGGGCCCGGTCCCGTTATGCTCGGTCCGTGTGTTTCAGGTGCAGCTCAGGCCTGCAGGAACCTGAGTGCCAGGGTTTGCCAGACAGGTTTCTGGGTGTGTATCCAGAGTTATGAGTGTGTAAAGTGAGCCTGCTCTCTGTGAGGTGCAAAGGGCTCAGATCACATATGGGATATGGGATATGTTGAGGTTCACAGAGCACAGCCCTGCCAGGCTTTGTGTGCAGAGGAGCTGTGCTGGTGTCTCACCAGGCCTGCAGTGAGGGGATGTGTGTGAAGGGAACACAGGGCCAGGCTGGGCAGGATTCATTTCTTCATGAAATTTACTGTGTGGGAGGTTCTGGATGCCAGAAACGGTTTTTAAAAGGTTTGGGGGGTGAGGGCTAAACGTGGGTCTGGGTGGATCTTGTGTGTCTCCAGTGACTCCAGTGGCCACCTGTGAATCACACAGGCCACCACAGACATCCCTGTTCGTCCCTGTTGGAGCTGGGTGTGCATGTGTGTGTTGAGTGAGTTAATTCACATTAGTGACCAAACTGAAATTACAAACAAAAATGTCTTGGACCAAAAGCAAAATGAGATCAATAGCCTTTTGTGAATTCTTAGTCTTCTCTGCAGCTACCCCTTGAAAAGCTGTGCTAAGGCCAGAGAAAACCAAGGGCCAGGAAAAAGCCAGGGATGTGACTGGTCAAGAGTGAGTTGTACTGGCAGAGCTGTATTAGGAAGATTAACCACCATCTGTTCCCCCAAATCCTGCACCTGGCTCTGGACTGTGCCACTGTTCAACAAGCAGTGATCTTTCTCAAAATATTGAAGAATTGCAGGGTGAAATTACAAGGCTCTGCAGCCTCCCAAATGCTCTGGTTTCCTTTCAGTTTTGTAGTGGTCCATGTGAAATAATTGCATGTGGTGCTATGAAATGTTCTTAGCATATATGTGGATTTAATACAAAACTGGAGAGCACATAGGTCCTGACTTGGCAGTGCTGCTTTCCTTTTAGTCACTGCACTTCTCTTCCTGACTCCTTTTTGATCTGTCTGTCAAGCAGCACACAGTGCACCACGGCTGACAATACGTTACTTTTTCTTAGATAATTATTTTTGCAAAATAAAACACCTGGAATATGAATTTCTGTGAGTCATTTGTGGTAGTTTCAGTCATGGTTAAGTCCCCTGGCTTCTCTGATCTCTGCCCAGCTTCGAGCTGCTCCTGTTCTCCCAGCGGGGCCGTAGAGCTGCGTGTGGCTCTGAGCCAGTGGGGGCTGATATTAGTCCTTGTTCACAGAGAAACTGGGAAATCCCACCTGGGAAAAGGGACCCAGTGGGGGCTGATATTAGTCCTTGTTC
>NC_031774.1:9143547-9148748 GCF_001522545.3 Parus major
TTAGTCCTTGTTCACAGAGAAACTGGGAAATCCCACCTGGGAAAAGGGACTTGAGGAGGAGAGGGGCTGCAGCAATTGTCAGTGAGCACTGTGCCCCATCAGGAGCTCTGGGCAGGGGATGAAGGGTGTGGTGGAGAGAGGTGCAGCTCCAGCCCAGTAGCGATTGCCCAGAGATAAAAATACAATCCCACACTGCAAAAGCTTTGAAAGAACAAAAAAATCCAAATTCAGCCTAAACATTATCATTTCCTGAATGTTCCTTTAACATAAAGTTCATGATTTTTCAGTGAAATAGGTGTTGAGAAGAAGGAAAAGTCTGCCACCACATCTATCTGAGTGTCCTTGGGAGGTAGCAGCTCTTTTCCATTTTCCTTTGGTCATTTTCATGAGGTGCTTTCCCATGTTCACATCTACTAAAAATCCCTAAAATTCCGTGTTGCCAGTGATGCTCCCTTTTCAGAGAGCATGCAGGTAATGATTGCTGGGTTTTTTTCTGTGAGGACCTTGCACTCCTGCTTCTTAGTGCAGAGGGAAGGCTGAAGTTGTTTCTGGTGCCATTTCTGGAGCCTGTTGGTGTGCCAGTGCTGTCCTGCCATGCACCTGCATCCTTTAGGCCATGGCTGGCTGTTTCCCTGGAATTGCAGAGGTGAAGGGCTGTCCCTGGGTGAGCTGAGCACTGTCCTGGCCCAGGGACAGGTGTCACCCTCAGCAAACACACAGCAGAGCACTGTGCTGCAGGGCTGGGAGCTCAGCTCACAATTCCCCAGCCTAAATTGCTGTGTCCTACTTACCCACCTGTGAGCTGGACTGATGAAAGGCAGAGTTTAGACAGAGAAGTACTTTGGGTGCATTCAGTGGGAGAGGAGATGTTTTCTTTTGTATCTGTACAGGTGGTCCTTTTGAAGCCAGCCAAAATAAGCTTCCTCACCTGGGTAACGGCCTGAATAGGTTGGCAGGGTGTGAATCCATTTTCAACACATGTAAAGAAAAGTGTAACAGTTTGCCAGTGCACAGCCTTTCATTTATTTTTTTTTTTTCTTAGCAAGATTTTTTCTTTGGCCATCAAGTTAGGCTGAGGCCTAATTTATTTTTTATTATTTTTTTTTTTAACCGTAGGCAGTTCTAAAGTAGCAAACTATTAATAGTGAATTATTGGTTTGGAAGAACACTAATGCACAGGGAATTCTAGAGCAAACGAGGCAATGCTGTCAATGGTTCAGATTGTTCTTAATTACAATAATGGCATTATAGGAGCTGCAGTTGCTGTCGGGCACAAAAGAAGATAATGATAATGTCAGAGTGCTCAGAGTAAATGCAGTATAATGTATTGCAGTGCTGAATTCGAAAGATGATGTGCCTAACTTGTCGTCAGAGTGCATGAAGAAGAAGAATGGTAAAAGGTCAGAACGCTTTTCATTGTAACTGTAGTTCAGGGGTTTGGATTTTGTGGTTTGTTTGGGGTTTTTTGTGGTCTATGCTTTCAGGCTTAAGAAGAAATGTCAGGTCTCATGTGTTTACATGATAAGTATTAATTTTATTAGAAGGTGTGATCACATCTGTCCTACCCACTTGGAATAAAGAGCATCACTCTTGCTTTGAGAAGGAAAGGAAATATCTCTTGGCTCAGTACCCTATATCCTCAACACATTTGATATTGATCCTGTCAGAATAAAAGAACTGGAATATGGTAGATTTGGCCCCAAGTCAGAATTTGCCTCAGTAGCCTCTGGAAGTATGTCCAGACCTATTTGATTCATGCAATCCCTATTTTATAATGAGACCAAAAAAATTCAGCTCTGACTTTAGGCGTGTTTGAAAGCTGCATTTGGATCTCATGGCTAGAGGCCAAATCTGAGCTGCAGCACTTTTAAACATTTTTATGCTGTGCACTCAAATTCATTACTGCAGAGCAGCTCGTGGTCTCGCACTCTGGTCTGTGCTTTGTTATAATTCTCATCCGTACGTAAGGACACGAAATAAACTGGAAAATAGCGGTGGCACTCCTCATTATACCACCAGTGTTTGGGGGGCTTGTGTCTTGCATGGCTCGTAAAACCTTACTTCAGTGCTGGGTTCAACTGCAAAGAAAGTAATCAGCATCCAGCTGATTTGCAGCTTTAGTGTTTTGTTCATTTTTAAGTGACTTGAAGCAGTTCCCCACCAATAAACCACCTTTAACCGATTTGAGACGGTCGCTCCCAAACGAAGCGGTTTGTGCAGAATCCGAATAAATATTTTTTAGGAGTTGGATTTGAAAAACAATAAGCAGCATGCAGCTGATTTGCAGCTTTATGGTTTTGTTCATTTTTAAGTGACTTGGAACAGTTAGCCACCAATAAACCACCTTTAACCGATTTGAGACGGTCGCTCCCAAACGAAGCGGTTCGTGCAGAATCGGAGTAAATGTATTGTAGGAGAAGCTGTGCCATGCAGAAGATGCCAGTTTTTGCTCAGCAGAGGGTGGGTGCAGGTGCTGTGCAGGGCACAAGGTGGCTCCAGCTGATGAGGAAAGCCAGGGAGGAGTGCAGGAATGGGCTGCTGTGTGTCAGAATGGAGCTCAGCAGTTCTGTGTGCACGCCTGGCACTCTGAAATGAGCTGCATCTCAATGGCCTGGAGCACAGAACCGTGCCTGGCCTCACACCTGTGCATTCACATTGCATCTGGGGTCTTGGATTTCATTTTTGAAGGAGCTACCCCAGTGGGTTTTAGCAGACATTCTGCTTTTGCCCGGGTGAAAGGTAATGATTGTGAGCAGAGCAGCATTCCCAGGGTTAGCTGTGGCAATAATCAGAGTTGGTGCTCACACTGAGAACACAAATGTAAAGTGAGCGAGGCAGAAGCTAGGGCAGAGAATGAAAGCTCATGAGAAGAGGTTGGGGTTTTTTGATTTGGGTTGTTTGGGTTTTTTTTGGAAACAGTTGGTTATAATTTAATGGCTAGAAGAGAGAACAGAATACACTGATAAGAAAAGCCCATATTCTAAACAGACAATCAGAAATGCTCTGTGGCTGTTGTTGGTCTTGCCCCCTGTAAAATGGCATTTTTGTTTTCTTAGAGGCGAACTGCTTGTCCATTTCTATTTCCAGCATAACATTAGGTGCTGACACCTTGCACAGAACATCTTCCCCTGACTGAAACAGCAGAGATTTAAAGGTGAGATCAGAAAAGGAGAAATGTTTCTTCTCCCTGCACCATCTGCTTGGGCAGCTGAGGCAGAAAAGGTGAATTGATTTCCTCATGTGATCTTCCACAGGCACAGAGGTGGAAGGGAGCAGTGCTCTCCTCATTTTTGTGTTTAATCTTGCTCCATTGGGCAGCCCGGTGCCATCCACAGCTTTTCTTGGTTTTTTAACTGATGAATGGCCTGATACAGTTTAAAGTTTTATATGAAACTGAACTTTTAACTGGTTGGGGTGGGTTGGTTGGTTTGTTTTTATATGTGAACTAGGTAGAAGTTTCCTGGGGTTTGAATTTTTAAATGTGCTTTACATACAGTAGCAGCAGGAAATATATTAAATAGATACATGAAAAAATAACATTTCTAAATGTGATCTTTGACTCCATCCCAAAGAAGGAAAGTTTGGTTAAGAGGTTTAAGATGTTTTACTTAATAACAGTCTTTCTCAAAGTAATGTCAAGTGCTAAAAAAAAAATTATAAATCTAACTTTGCTGTATTATTTATTTTAAAAGTATTGAAATGTATAGTTTTCTTCTCTAACATCTAATAGTAAATACAGTGAAATAGATTAGGTACCAGGGCTACGTAGAGTTAATGCTGAAACAGTGCAAAGCACCATTTTGACTTAGTAAATTCACTGTATTTTCATTTTTACAAATGAATTTTATCCAAAGTTAGCTGTGGGCATGATTGTAATTAGTAGCTCCCCATATTAGACATAATGCCTTTGTTCTTCCTTCGGGCAGAACTCCCTTTAGGGTCACAGAGAGTTTTGCCTGAATAAGGAATACAACAACTGGCTGTGGTTTTAGTACATATAGGGCCAGATTGTGGGTCAGGGCCAGCTCCAAGTGCTCAGCTCCAGAGAGTCCACAGCTCGTGGCACATCCTCCACACTGCTGTGATGGTCCTTTATTAACATCTCAAATACAGAGGGAAAAAACCTGACACTTTTGTGGCTGCTCAGAGTCTTATTAGCACGTCTTGGTGTTTTGTGTTCCTGAACTGAAATGATGCAAATGTGTCTTCAAAAACATTTCCCTGTTTTCATGAGAGAGCGAAGAAAATAGAAGTCATCAAAAATCGGTATTAAATACTCAAATAGTTTGGCCAATTAATAAATCTGCCGTTGCAGAATGGAAGGTCTGTGGGCTGGAGCTGGCTCTTAGCTTAATGTTAACTTACATTTAATTAGCCAGACCAGATGGAAGCTGGCTAAGCTTCGCATGAAGGCTTGTGGGAGAAAGACATAATCTTCCATTTTGTCAAAGGAACTAATACCACAGATTAAAGGTCGGTGTTCTTTTCACAATTTAAAGAGTGGATGCACCGTGGCTGAGAGCAAGGAACAGCAAGGGCACTGAGAAATGAGCTTAACCCCTGCATGACTGGTGTACCAGCTCCATTTCATTTGCCTCCCCAGTTCAAACCGTGGGTCTCCAGTTCCAGGGATAAACCCCAGGGAGAGCAGAATGTCTGTACATGTTATTCTTTTGTCAGGGAAGTAAGCTGTGTGTAGGCTGTGGCTAAAGAGATGGAGTTCTGGGGAACATTTCCTTGCTCAGTGGAGTAAAACTTGGTGCTGTTCAGAGGCTGAGCACTTGGGATCAGTGTGACAAACCTCTTAATTGCACACCTAACAATGAGCCTGCAAGGAGGCAAGGCAAGAAAGCATTCCTGTGCTCAAAGAGCTGCATGCATGGCTCATGTCTGAGCAGACAGAGCTTGGGGACTAAATCAGACATGGATTGGAAATGTGGAGCCAAGAGGGGATGGATCTGTCAGACCCAGCCTCAGGTAAAGCTGCAAGAAACTGAAAAGTTTTAAAAGTGGGGAAATGGGAGTGTGTTAGTAAAATGGAGAGGAGAGGAGACTCAAGGAGACTCGAGGAGAGGAGACTCGAGGAGACTCGAGGAGACTCGAGGAGACTCGAGGAGAGGAGACTCGAGGAGAGGAGACTCGAGGAGAGGAGAGGAGACTCGAGGAGAGGAGACTCGAGGAGAGGAGACTCGAGGAGAGGA
>NC_031774.1:9149238-9153720 GCF_001522545.3 Parus major
ATTATGCCAATTGTTTGAGCATTTAACCACTCTTTGGGGATACTTCCCAGGGGCTTCAGCAAGGTGGGAGACAGTTCTCTCTGAGGAGAAGGATAGCACATGTACAAGAAATAATACAAACTTAGAATTGCTATGAAACATCATATAATTGTGCAAACAATAAGGTACCCTCAGCAGTAAGTAATAATTATTAGAGCTTTGGTCTGCCACCTTTGTCTCTCAGTGGAAATAGCTGTGCACAGTCCAGCTCGGGATAGGATGGGAAATAAGCACCTGCTGTTTGAGCCAGGTTTGTGCCTGTGTTCATGTTCTGCAGTAGGGAATGAAATACCTGTTGGACTTTATCTGCTGGAAACCTGTAGAGCTGCTAGGTGTCTTCTGAACACCCAAATAACACAGCAGATCTAGGTGCTTGAGTTCCACAGCCATAGCCACTTAAATTCCCTCACTGTGTAAAGTGCCCTGGTAGTCACAGTGTGTTTTTAAACACTTAAAAACTTAAAAACAAGACTCTCAAAACATTCTAGAGCTTGGTTCTACATTTGGCAAAGTTTTTTGCTAGCAGACCACCTTGCCTAGCTTGTTGCACGTGGACTTTCCCACGGTGGCCACTGCCTGTTTGATGTTTGTACCACTGAAGTGGAATCCCTTGGATGAGATGGGGTCAGTTCTTACAAAGAGATATCTGCATTTTGCAGATCTCAGCTGTTAAATTGTGCTTGCTGACAGTCCCAGGAGAGAGGGCTGAGGACCTGATTGAACATGAAAACCATGGACCTGACCTGTTTATGATTGCCTTGTGTAGATGGAGGATGGGTGTGCTGAGGTGAAAAAACCTGTGCTGCTTTTACTGAACTTCTTTAGAATGTGGGTAAACACAGGATTCCAGCACCACACTCTGCAAGGTGCACAGAGGAAAATAACTCATTTTAACGTGGAAAGCTCTTCTACTGTGTCAGCTGGAGAGCTGGAATTCCACAGAGTACTTAGAAAGCTGTATGCACATGCATTTATGTTGATGCTTTCATCTCTTTTCTCATTTTTAAATAATTGCATCCTGGGGATGGAAGAATTATTTTACTAGTCCCTGCTTACTAGACCACATTTATCTACAGTTACCAACTGGGGGTGATGGAGATACCACAGTTATTTTCCATTTTGAGTTACTGACATATTTCAGATACCACTCGGGGACCAAATATTTGAAGGGAGTGGTAAATTTTAAAATCATTGTAGCTGCAAATGATGGAATTAGCATTTACTTATCAAGTAGCTCATTTCAGCTGTCATAAAAGCAGAGAGGTGTAGGAGTAGGTAGTGCACTTTGGGGAGAGGTGTAGGTAGTAGGAAAATATTTCTTTTGCCTTCCTTGTCAGGTAAAACTAACAGTGCACATCAGAAGTCAGCTGGAGGTCTCTGAGAAATGCCCCTGTGGTACAGCCAGCAGGGTTTGTCCCAACAAGCACATTTGGAGAGAGCCTTCTGAGCAAAGTCATTCGTGTACCTTTGATAAGAGTGTCAGACATCTCCAGGTGAGAGATGTTGAGAGATGAAAACCACACTCACTTTTGTAAGGGCACGACTACAAATTCTGCCTTCATTAAACTGAGAAAAACCCTGTTGAAATCAGAAGAGTTTGGGAGCTGCCCTTTTCAGGGAAGTACTGTGCAGTGTGAAACTTGCCAAAAACTAATGGATTGTTTGCAGGAAATTGGAAGTTAAAGTGCATGAGTCAGTCTACTTCAAGGCTGAACAGTTTCCACTGAACTTAAATAAGGAGTGCCAAAACCTAGAGACAGAACAAGCAGCTGCAGTGGTTTTCTTCAGTTGTTTCATCTGGGCACCGTCAGGGATTTTATGTTCAGCAGAGCCCTCCTTGTCTTTTAGTTCTCCAGGCTTTAAAAGTGTTACACACGGTGTTGTTGCATTTAAACCCAAGCACTTCTGTCTTTGCATCAGAGCAGTAACTACAGAGTAGAGATACAATGTGCAGTCTCAGGGATTTCATCTGCAGGAAACAACTGCCCACTTTTGTAAGGACAACCAAAAAAAAGGAGAGGACCATTCTTTTCCTCAGAAGTGATACTTGACAGCTTCACACTCATGAAAATAACTTTAGAAAATATTCAGGCCATTTACTTCCCGGTGTGCACAAGGATTTCAGTACACCTAATGAGATATCTCAAACATTAGATGAAAGGGAGAATCATTCTCAATAATTGTGATTTGTGGCAGATTTATGCCCAGAGCATATTTGTTCAATAGACTGCATTTTACCTGGATATTAAACTAATCTCTTTGTAGGAGTGCAGGAAGGGAACGAGGTGTTTGTGTGTAAGCAAATGGCTCAGATTTCTTTAATTTGAATTGGTTTTTTGATGTCTGTGCTGTAGGCTTTGGTTGTGCTGAGTCAAAAGAGCATTTTGTTACCAAGTCTAGAAAGGTGCCTCAGAAATAATGGCTACAGACTTTGCTGTGCTGATTCACGTGTGTGGAATTCCTTCCACCCCTGGGCTCTGAGCTGAGGCTGGAGCCTGGCATAGTTTACAGTATATTTATATGTATATTGCTGCATTTTATGATATGTAAACATCGTTTACCAGGAGTGAATACGTGCACAGGGGGTGATGATGGTGTGGGAGTGATCAGCAGGTTTGGAACAAGGTGCAGTTTCCCCTTTTGAAAGCAGTGGCCATGGCACAGGTTCCTGCATGGCTTTGGGATATTTAATTATTAATTAATTAATTGTGGTGTGCCTCAGTTTCCAGGTGTGTGAAGTGGAGCAGTGACTGGGATTAAATCTGGGAGAACCTCTGAGCTTTCTCGATGAAAAATGTTAAGGGTTATGAAGTGTGAAGGTGGTGAAAGGCTTAGCAGACAGGTGTGGATTAAAGAAATGTTTGGAAATCCAGTAATTTAGTTCTAGCTTTAATTGAAAGCTGTAATCCCAGCAATTGGTGCCAGTGTCTTCTAGGATTTAAATGCAAGGCACTGGAGCATGTAATTTAGGGCTTTACAGAACAGAATTAGTGCTTCCATGTTTATCACTCAGCACGTGTTAGCATTATTCCTGTGGAATGCTCTTAATTAAAATCCAGGAGCTGCTTACAGTGCATTTGATGCTCGCTATCACGAGCACTCAGTCGAGTCAGCAGCAAAATAAAGTTAAAGGGATGATTTTTCTCAGAGCTGCAATGTAACTCTGGTGTTCTGAGCACACAGGAGGTTTCAGCTGCAGATTCCTTGTTGATCAAATGACTCGTGTTTTCATTTTCCAAATCCTAATATTAGCTCAAGTAGGAGGAAAGGCACTTTTGGTGGGTACAGAAGAAAACAGGATGCTTTTGCAGCAAAATAGCCATTAGGGCATGGCCAGTTTACACACTGAACTCCAACATCCCACACTTCAAAGCCAGATTTGTTTTGGAAGAGTTACACCCAGAGAATCTCTTGATAAATGGCCAAAATGGGTTGCTCTGTTTTTCAAGGGAAGGAGCACACACCAAAATAAGTGTTTTGTAACATAGTATTGCTTCTTGCTGAAATTTTGCATTGTTTTTTGGGCCCTCAATAGATAGGGTTAATTGTTTCAGTGTGAGCAGCCAAAGTTTCAAACATGAATTCTAACTTTTTGACCCCATTAATCATAAAACTGCCTGATCTTGCTTACTGTAACACTGCTTTTTTTTTTTTCAATTGATGAGTCATGAGAATATATTAAATACAATTTCTTTTAAAATAATTTTTTTAAGTCCTTCTTGCATCTTAAAATGATTTTTTAAGGCCAAGAATTCAGCATGTGTATGTCAGTGCATGTTGCAGTGGGCTTATGATATAATAGCTTCAATGAAAATTAGATCTAAATTAGAGTAGACTTTGAAAAAAGGTTGTGGGCACATGTTTTTGGGAGTGGCTGGAAGAACTTACTGTAGGGGAAGGTTCAGTGTGTGCTGTACCTAGAAACCAGATAGGCTGATGTTTCTACTTAAAGCAAGATGCAGAATTTAAAGCAAGGAGTTGCTGAATATGAAAATTAATTTTTGTGTTTACACGAAAAGAAAAAAAAATCCAACTATGCTCTAATTCATTTTCTTTGCTTTCCTTTCCAAAAATATGCTTAGAAATGAAATAAAAAGCATTGAAGTATTTCAACAACCAGTTGGTTGTGGGTTTTTTGGTTTTGTTTTGGATGTTTTTATTGTTTTGTTTTGTTTTGTTTCTTATAATGCCATTAAAACTTCTTTGGAGGATAACAACCCTCTTGAGGACCAAAGCCCTGCCCAGTTACAGCCAAAGCTTACGGGGGTTTTTAACCCATGTGAGCACAGAGAATTCTCGGAATTGAGAAATCTCAGAGCCGAGCGAACAAAGACCCGCGACAAAATCCAATTTTTTCTGTTGCTGAGTTGAAAAACAAGTGTGTTCTGGAGGCTGTGGCCTTTAGGAGTGTGAGAGGATTTAACTCCTGTGTGTCTGCAGGGC
>NC_031774.1:9154391-9166998 GCF_001522545.3 Parus major
TCTCTTCACAGGTTATTTCCTTCTCCCAGCCCCTTCTCATTTATCTGCACACCAAAAATCTACAATTAGCAAAAAAAGCCTTCTTCGCTCGCCTTCACCCTCGTGCCTCCCCTGTTTTCCTCTAATTCCTGGTGACCCTTCTTTGACTGTTTCTACCTTTTAAGAAGTGGCAGAAGCAGGCCATGAAGTTGAGGTGAATTATGAAATATTTAACCCTCTTGTGTCCTCTCCAAACACGTTCTGGTTGTGCTTTTCTTTAGAGAAAAATCTGATCTCTGCACGTTCTTCTTGAGCCTGGATTGCAACACACGTAAGGCACAAAAAGGATAAAACCAGAAACTGAATTTTCTCCCCTTCTGAATCCCTCTTGTCTCCAGGACCTCTGCTTTTTGCCATTTTAAAAATGAATTTTGGATTAAAAAAAAAAAAAAAATACGCTGCGGGGTTCCACACTTTATTCAAGGAGTTAAAAAGTCTGGAGCTGTGCTTGATGAGCCAGATGGTCTTCAACAGTAACATTGTTCATATTGTTTAGATTATCCTGTTGCAAGTACAGTGCCTCCTTTACCTTTTATGGAAGAAAGTGTGGAAAATTGACCACAGATGTAAGTAACCAAGAATGATGGCTGAGGCAATTCTTACCAGGCCTCCCTCTCTAACACGCCTGATCCTGCAGATAAAAATAAATAGAGAAATGTGAGGCAGCATGAGAAATATCTAGTGTTACCTATTTAAGTGTTTAATTTGAGTTCTGTGAGCTACTAAAATCTTGATTTTTTTAGGCTGAGATTTCTTCATATTGAACTGGTTTCAGGCTTTTGGTGTAGGCAGCCTGAATGTAGATTTTTATCCAGGTACTAAATAGCACATCATTATATATTTTTTTCCATCCTGGTTGAAAAAATGGGTGTGGGAAGAAGCCAACTACACTGACCTCAAACACAGTTTATGGTCCAAAAATCTTCATGAGAAGATTGGTACCCATTTTGTGCTGTAATGAGAGAGCTCAAATTCCCCATTAATATTGATTTGATTGGTATCAGAAGCAAAGGCTGCACCAAATTAATTAGAGGTAGCTCATTGTTACTCCTGATAATGGGCTGTTGGATTAGTGAAGCATCCTACGAGTCACTTTCAGATTGAAATAAACTTTTTTCGACAGGTATCTCTTTTGTGCAGTATCTGGAACTGGAAGGCTCAACAGAACAAAGGGAAAACGCTGCAAATGAAAGCAATAAAGCCCCATTTTATAAAGTCCTTTTGTCTCCTATCACTTTTCTTCCTCTCCCTCATTTCCTTCCTCTTATTAGGAGCTGCTGTCAAAGTGCATTTCCTCATGGCGAGTGGTTCCCTTTGGAGAAGGGAATGGTGTGCAGGTGCTGCAGTGCTGGGGCACAGCTCTGGCCTGGCAGAGAGCTGCAATCCTATAAACCCACGGGTCTGCTGGGCCAGGGGGCACTGAGCATCTCCTCTCTGCTCTTCTTCTTCTGAGCCTGCTCAGAGCTCTTGCACAAGGATTGCTCTGGCTGCTCGAGGCAGCGTCTTCCCCTCCTCACACTGAGCCTTGACTGAGCCTGGGAATACTTTCTTTTGCCTGTGAGGTGCTTTTCAATTGGGTTCTGCCTGCACTGGTTCCTAGAAGCCAGATTCTCTTCCTAATATTGTTTAAGGACTTTTCAGAGATTGACAGGAAGAAAGGTTTCACGGGGGCAGAGAGGGCTGGAGATGATGGTGAGAAGCACTCAGTCGAGGATGTGATGTAAAATCAGCCCTGGAAACAGATTTCTAAGGCAAAGTTCAAACAGTCAGTCCAAGGTCCCACTAAGCAGGATGGGAAAGAGTCAATAATAATTTTCATATTTTTAATACCTGCATTCAAAATATGACAAATTAGATTGGCAACATGGGGCACTGTTTTTCATCATTTACCTGTCTGGTTCTGCTCCCTGCAGGATCTGGAAAACAAAATCGCTGGGACATAGCAGCTCTGGCTCTGTGCCTGGTGTACCTCTGTGGAGGTGGGCTGAGCCCCTCAGCACTGACCCTGTCCTGTTCTGAGGCTGCATCCAAACTCCTTCTGGTTTTATTTCCCTCTGTGTCTGTTCTCATATTCATGGAATAGTGGTAATGGCCATTGTCTGTATCAAAGTGGTACCAGGAGGCTCGAGGTGCCACTGTAGCTCTGAAACAGCAGAGATGTGCTGACCTTCCCTTGTGCCCACAGTTGATAAATGCTTACCTCAGTGACAAATTAAGGGTTTGCTTTCTTCTTCCTGAGCAACCACAGCTATGAAAAGGGTTTGGACACCATCCTGGACTGCAGCAGACTTGTTAGCTTAATTGCAGTCGGGCTGCACAAGTAACAAAGGGCAGGATTCGCCTGACATGCCCTGTAGGACTAATGAAAATGGAAACATTTGAAGAAAAACAGAAGCTTTCAGGTCCTGGGTTAGGATTAACTTGCTCACTGATGAAACATTTTGCAGCCGACTTCTAAAACTGATCCAGATCTGTCAGGTCAGGTTTTGTGCTTGAGCTGATCATTCAGCAGGGAAACTTCACCTGTGTTTTAACTCATTCAGACTAGAAATTATTTGAAAGATCAACTGAAGTCTGAATGTTACAGAAGATTGTTTTAAAGCAAGGCTTCCCAGGGGTGAACACGGATTTCCATCTAAATAAAGCTGCCAGCACATGATTCACAAGACCCCAGAGATTTTCCATTAGATAAAGCAGAATTATTGATCTCTGGTAGTACTCTAGAGAGATGAGATGAAAAAGTTTTCCTTGTCTGGGCAGGACCTCAGTCCAAGAGAGCAAAGAGGATAAACACCAGTGTCACACAAACTCCCCAGACTCTGATGAGTGAGAAATTTTGCTTTTGCTGTTATAAAATATCCTACAGAGGCAAAGTGCTGAAGACACAGAACTGATAACAAGAATAAATAAGAATTTATCTGTGGAGACAGATTTTTTGACACCATTATCCAATGAAGGGGCTCTTTGTTAAATTTGTCAGGAATGAAGCAAAGGGTGCTTGAGCAGTTCCCCATCACAGCAATCCAGAGTTGGTCCCTCCGTGCTGCAGTCACACATCCATGGCTGGAGCTGCCCTGTGCTTCTCATGGGGACCAAATGACACCCTCCTCCCAAGCCTGCAGGGGTGGAGGTGAAGGCCAGGCAGACCAGGGAAAACACAGCTCTGTGGATCCAAAAGCCCCACCAATAATGCTTAGAGAAAAGGAAAGGTTGGCTTTTGCTGGTTCCCTCCTGAGCTGGAGGAGCACTTGTTGCCCAAACTCCAAAATGCATCACTTCATTTGCAGAGCAGACTAAAGCCTTCTAATGAACAGCCCTATGCAAATACTACATTTTTCAGTGGTGTACCCTATTACTCCTCATTTCTGACAGATATGCTGGGAATTTCCTTTCTAACAAACAATGCCTGTCTTGGTAGAAGTTTGTTTCCATGACTAAAACTACGATGAGAGCATCAGCCTAGCAGGGTTCCAGGAATAACCTACACATCCAGTTCTGCTCTGCCAAGAACCCAGAGGCTGGTTGTTGAGATGAATGGTTTTGGTTAATGTGCACCACAAAGCAAGGAAAAAAAGATGCCTACATGTTTTAGATAGATAATTACCAAGAAATTGTGTATAAAGAAAAATAATGTATGGTAGGGGAGCAGAAATATAAGCCTTGAACTTCCTATCCTGGAAATATAAATCACTGCAAGTTTTAAAGTACTTGCATGACTCATAGGCAGAGGTCATAGACCAAATTTGCTGATGGAGGCAGGATGAAACAAATTCGGCTGCATTTTTATGATATTTTTCCTGCTGCTCTTAGCTTTTTATTTACCCAAAGTAATATAATTTTCCAGAGCAGTGTAACAGATCCAACATATGGAAGTGGTGTGCAGCTGAGTGCTTGGGTGCAGAGCTGGATGGGAACAGTGTCAGTGACTGGCTGAGGGCACAGCAGTCTCTCAGGAGCTGGACTGCCAGCTTGGCAGGGCTCTGGGAATGGCATCTCCACTGCAATTGGGGTGGAAATGCAGCCACTGAAAGGGCCCAGGCCCAGAGGAAATCCAAGCCCAGTAACATGAACACTAAATGGAAGGCAGGGACAGAGGAATGAGAAAGAAGCACTTGTTAATGTGCAGGTCCATAAATCAAGGAGGTTTTCCTCTTGCTCTAGCAGAACTTGGAGCCAGTTTAGTGCATCCCTGAAAGTCAGAACACTTCTTTTTCCCCTTGAGAAATAATGACATAACAGAGTAAACTGTTTGGTAATCAGTTGTGTTGCCTGTTGCTGAGTAATATTTTTGTGCCACAAGAGAAATCTGCAGGAGTTATGATCTAGGTCTGATCTGCACACTGGATTTAGGCTGCTGAGGTTCTGTTGACTTTGAGGTTGTTTTTGTATTTTCAGTAGCGTTGCTGGTGTTTAGATTTTGAGCCAGCACGGCTTAGAAAATGAGAGGAGAGTTATTCCTGCATGCAGTTTAAAATGTCAGCACAGAGCAAGTCAAAAAGTCTGGCTCCAGGTGAAGGTTTAGACCTGAATGTGTCTTGATTTAAAGGCAGGGAACGAGTTTGGCCTGTTAGGAGAGAGAGGCTGTGTAATCCAGATCCTACAGGAGAGACCACTATGTTAGAGTGTTCCAAATGATCCAATTTTGTGTGCATGTATGGTTGTAGAAAAGATTTTGTTTATGATACGAGGCATAAAAAAGTGTGTGTATTTATAGGTATAACATCAGCCTCCTTCCCCTGTGTGTTTAGGGAAAAAAGCAATGGGGCTGCCTGTGTTCAGCAACACTTGGACCTTGCAAATAATAATTTGGGATAATTTGGGATGGTAACATTCTGGGAGAGCTGGAATTCCTCAGGTCAATGCATTTTTTGCCATGTGTCAGTTCTAGGTGAACTGTGCCACGTCAGTAGTATTTCATTTTTCAACAGTCTAATTTGTTTTTTCCATTTGCCACCTCGATCTAGTTGGAATTGTCCCTTTTAGGTGACTTCTGTCAGCATTCAGGTGTGTTATTTGGGAAGGATACCATTAAATAATTTACACAACTCTGGTGTCCCCCCTCTCCCTGTGCATCACACAGCCCGTGCTGGAATCCCTGCAGTTGGGGATTTTGGTGGGGAGGGGAGGTAAATGTCACCTGTACCCTCAGTGCCAGCCCTGAAGTCCCAGGTGCCAGGCTCATGCCATCCTCTGGAGGGCAGGGGAAGGCACAAGGACAGTTTGGAGTCTCCTCTTTCCTCCCTGCAGCTGCAGCAGTGGATGTTGGCACTGCCCTGTGATTTCTCACAGCACTTTGTGTTACCCCAGTTTATGTGGCTCTTGTTTCTGCTTATGTATAACATGCAAGGTCTGTCATCTTTTCTTCCATTTACATGATTCCTGGCATTTTCCATTCAGCTAGATTAGATTTAGACTTTTGGTAATGAATCTGCATCATTTTGTGCTCTGCTTGCTCCTGAAATAGCCTGAGGGAACCTGGTGGACACGATTTATGTGTATCATTTAGAGGCTAAGAAAGCATCTGATTGATTTAGTCTTTCTTTTGTTAGCTCTTTCCTATAATTCTGATCATGGTTTCACTGTAGCATCACACCATTGAGGAAAGTATGGCTGTTCAAAGGCATGATGCTTCCGTGTTTAGAAGCGGTGATGCTTAAGGGAAAATGGCCTGGAGGTCTTTACAGCAGATTTTCTGCTCCTTCTGGTATAGCTCAGGTCGTAGTTGGCAAGGCAGAAAGATGCCTGGCATTATTCTAGCCAACAGTAATTTTATGAACTCATTCTTTGTGTTGTTTCCTGCCTTCAGGAGGGAGTGCTGGGGGCAGGATGTTTCTGTGCAGCCCCAGGCTGTGCTGGGCAAAGCTGTTTGTGGGAGAGCAGAGCTGGCTGCTGATGCTGCAGAGGGACTGATGAGACCTGCCAATGTTTGTTACTGGTGCTTGGAGTCTTCCACGTGGCTTTTGGTCTCTGTCATGCTACACAGAGCAGAGAGAAGGAGACAGAACCATTGGGAAGCTGCCCCTGTCATTTCCCAACTGGAATCAATCAGTATAGGCAGTAAGGTCAGTTCTCTGCTGATGTCAGGCAGTGCTCATCTGTTGGCTGTACTAAGGCTGTGCCCATCTGCAGGAGCTGAGAATTAAGCAGGTGCTCTCCTCCCAGCCTTTCTGATACCTTAACATCACTTTTGAAACATGAAAGTCCTGTTTCAGGTCTGGGTTGTTGGCTTTTGTGTTTAAATTGAAGGCTTGTCAGTTCTCATGTGAGCAGCACTCTGCAGAAGATCCACGAGTGAGGTTAGGTGAAACTGTGGGTTTTTTCCCTACTACTATCTGGATTTTCTCAGAACCTAGATAATTTTATCCCATTTGCATCAAAGATGCAGGTAACTTTAGAATCCTGCATCTGTATTGTTTCTAGAGAAGCAAAATAAAATTACAAATGACAGTAATTGACATTACATGCTTTAATTGAATTTCCTCTTCTGTGAACCAAAACCTTTTAACCAAGTATTGCAGTGCTATTTCTGTATTTATTTGTTACATGGGTTAATGTGCTATGTGGCAGATCCAGTATTTATCCATTTTCACAAATTAAGCTATCAGTGTCATGTTGCCTTTGAATTGTTTCCTGTATTGATGGCCAAAACGGCCTGAATAAGACTTTAGTCCTCCCTGGCTATATTTCTGTTTTTACAAAGCTGAAAATGGTGGGGTTGAAAGTGAGCCCTTAGGAAGATTTGGGAGGCTCTAGGTCCAAAGCATCTTACAGTGTGCTGCTTTCCTCCCTGCACTGAGCTCTGCTGAGGGAAGGGAGAAGTGCTCAGGCTTCTTGAAAGCTGATCTTGTTGTTGTTATGTTACAGGAATTAGAAATCAAGCCCTGCTTGGGTTTATGTTGGTGGCAAGTGGCAATGGATTACAGAGAGAAGGAGCAGAAATTCTAATCCTGGCTCCCCAGGCTGTGCACTTCAGACCTGCTGAAGTTGTCCCCTTCTTGCCACGTTACCCTCTGAGAAAAGAGCTCTGCTTTAGCTAATTTGGAGCTTTCTTACTCTGCTGTAAGCTCACCTGTTACCTGGGCATGATCTTCTGTCTGCTTCTGCAGATATAAAAACTCAGTGTAAAAGAAACAGATTTCATTTACTATTTTTTGTAAAAGAACTTCTGTGTGTGCAGAAAAGCATCACTTTATAAACAGATATAAATAATCACTTATAACATAGATTGGGTTGATGATGCAAGGTGGCTGTGACTTCAGACATCATGAATTCTCTTAATATATAATAATTTTCAGCATTCTTCTTGACATTGGAAGTGAAGCATTGTTTTCCTTTAGCTGTGCCTGTGTCCCAAGCAGGATTGCCATAATGAGGTGTCTGGGACACTTAGGATTCTATTCAGAAATGAAGAGCAGGAAGGCTTGGAAGAGAGCTGCCAGCTGAGTTTTGTTTGTAAGTGAATGCTGTATTCAGCAGGGCAGGTTCCCAGTGCCAGAAGGCAGTGGCACTCCAGGAGTGGGAGTGGGGAGCCCATGGCAGCACAAAGTGGAAATGCTGGCAGGGAAAGGCTTTGAGGAGTGACCCAGAAGCTGCAGAGGGATGTGATGATCACAGACTCCTTGGAGCTGGCAAAGAGCTGCCAGAGCTGATGAGAGCTCTGAGGCTCCTCTGCAAGGAGTCACATCTGACACAAAAGCTGGGGGAGGAATGTTGTGTAGCACAGCTGGATAACCCCAAACTGCAAACACCGCTCCATGCTCCATACTTGTCTTTTGGCACTGGTGTTTTAATCAGAGTTCCACTGGAAATTAGCAAGGTAACTACTTTCCATGACTTAGAAATGAGCCAGGGATGTGTCACTTCCCCCCTCTTGCTCCAAGCTGAAGCAAACACTTAGACATTTTATAGCTTCTGAAAAGTTCTAGTCTGTAGAAAAACTTCACAGGAATTTGATTTTTAGCCCAAGTAAGTAGTTGCTTTAGATTATATTTTCATTACTTTCCCCCTTTGGAAGAACCCATAGACCATAAAACCAGTTTATTTCTTACCAGTAGTTTATTATTCTTTTGATGGCTCATACCTCTCCTTTCCTCTGCTTTTTAGCTTTTTATATGCTTTTGCCTGTTTCAGGGCTTAATCCATTTCCATGGGAGTGTTGCTAATTATTTCAGTGGGGAAGTGTTTGTAGAGAAAATACTGTGATCAGGATCTGAATTTGGTAATATTTGGTAATATCAGATGTAAGTCAGACAACAAGATTTGAATAACTCCCATTGATCAGACTTTGCTTCACGATAACAAAAAATAAAAATAAATTTAAAAAAACTTAAAAAAAAGGAAAAAGAGAAAGAGATTTCCCATTGCCTACCCAATGTTGCAGTGTCCATGCACAGACTTTTCCTGTGACTTTATTCGGTTACAAGGGGAAAAGGTGCCCAGAACAGAAACAGACTGGAGTTTATAAAATCGTGTGTTCTGCACTTGCCCTTTGAGCACTTTGTTTAGTTGTATGACTGATAACAAAAGCACACAACCAAAAGTGCATCCCAGCCTTCAGAACACAACTCAGCAAGCTGCAAAAAGCAGATTTAGTTTCTTTTGCAGCTGGTCTATGAGTCTCATGTGGCATCATATTAAATTATATAGGCAGTCAGTCGCTTGCTCTGAAGCGATGCTCTGAGCCGGGAGTTGTGATGTGCTTGGACCATTCTGGTGGAAAACAGGCTGGAAAGCTAAACCAGCTCCTCTGAAGAGTGCCAGGGGCTTCAAACTCCTCCAGGACTGCAGTTCCCCCTGGGATGCACTATGAGGGTGGCCCAGCGAGCCTACGATGGGCTGTGGAGCATTTTGCCCTAAAGGTAGGAGCCCAGACAGACTCATCTGGTTGTTTTGCTTTTCTGGTTATTGCTTTCTGACCCTCTGTTTTTATAGTGGTGGTTATTTTTGGTGTGCTGAAGATAAGAATGAGGGTTTATTTTCTTCTTACTCCTGTCAGACTGTGTTTTTCCTGGGTAAAAGAGGAAGAAAATAGAGCAGTCTGTTAATATTTAATGTTATTCCATGGAAGTATTTCTGCAATATGAACTAGAATTAGCTGTTTTATCCTAGTGATGTTTCGTAAGATTATGTGTTCCTGTTAGCTTCAGTTTGGTACAAATGCAGTCTTGGGGTAACACTGGCTCCAATGTGGAAATAGTGATTTTTATCATCTGATTTCCACTCAGGGAGAGTTGTCATTTGCAGTCAAAAGCAGGCTTGGGCTAGCAATTCTCAGATGGGCTATGTGTTAATGCAGTCAGTGAGTTTTAATATTAATATTCATTCATTCAAAATGAAAACTTCGTGGTACTGTGCACTTTCTGAGGGGAGCAGTAACACAAACTCCCTTCAGACATGAAAGCTGAAGGCTGCAGGTTATTCCTGGGAAACTCCAGATGTGTTAGTGCCATGGAGTAAAACCCTTCTGAGGTTCTTTATCCACCTGCAAAGTAGGAAATACTGCAGCCACAAGAACTGTGGGTGTGCTTGTTGGAATTGGTAGGGTGAAAAAATGATGAATTTGGTAGGGTGAAAAAATGATGAATTTGGTAGGGTGAAAAAATGATGAATTTGGTAGGGTGGCAGTGGCAGGCTCCCAGGAGATGCACTCAGCAGGGAGGAGTTCACACAGGGCTGCTCTGAAATTGCAGTTTGCTGGAGATGTCTCAGAGGGGACAGAGCCTGGGCTCTTTGGGGCTTCACCCTTGCTGTTCTCCCAGGAACACCAGGGTCGGATGGACAGCGCAGTCAGTGCTTTGGTTGGGACAGGGAGTTTGGAAGTTGGAGCAGCTGCTTGATGTTGTAAGGAAAGAAGCAGAATTAGGAGTGCAGGCAGGGTACCAGGCAGGGCCTGTGGAGGGAGAGCCACGGGGCTGGATGGAAATCATCATTCCTACTGGTTTATATGGAAAAAAAGAGTGTTTTCTTTGCCATGAGATGGGGTTGGAAAGCAAGAGGTACAGGTATTCCTGTCTGCTCTGTCAGGCTATGTAACCTTAGAGACAAGCTTTTAAGGCTGGATTTTGAGTGCCAGGCTTCCATTTTACAAGTGCAATTTGTCTCCAGAAAGGAAACATGTAGATGTGGCCCTTAAACTAGAATTGTGTTTTTTTCCTGTGCTGCAGAATGAGGATACTGCTGTTTTCTTCTGTTAAATGAATTAATTCTGATTAAGGGATTTGAAAGCCTAGGCTGGAAAATGTTGCTGTATTTCCTGTGCAATCTGAGAACAAATCCTGCTTTCCTAAACCAAACACAATTTCTAGTTTTTGCTACCAAAGTCCTGTCTTGCATCATCATCTTACACTTCTGTGTAAATGCATTTTAGGAGGGTAGCACAGCCACACTATTTACTGATCACACCACACTGTGATTTATGCCAGCTGACCAAAGTCCTCCCTCCAGCCAGGGATTTCCAGAGACAGCCCTGACACATCCCTGGTCATCCCTGGTCATCCCTGGGCTACCCTTAGTGCTGCATGGCTGGGAAAGGCAGAGGGGCTTCCTCACACCTCACACCACATCCTCACCTGAGGTGAGGATGGGGAAAGAAGTTTCCCTTTTCTCAGGAAATGCTTTTCCCTTTTTCCCCTTTTTTCCCTTTTCCCCTTTTTCCCCTTTTTCCCTTTTTCCTTTTCCCCTTTTTCCCCCTTTTTCCCCCTTTTTCCCTTTTTTTCCCTTTTCCCCTTTTTCTCTTTTTCTCTTTTTCCCTTTTTCTCTTTTTCCCTTTTTCCCTTTTTCCCTTTTTCCCTTTTTCCCTTTTTCCCTTTTTCTCTTTTTCCCTTTTTCCCTTTTCCCCCTTTTCCCTTTTTCCCTTTTCCCCCTTTTCTCTTTTTCCCTTTTCCCCCTTTTCTCTTTTTCCCTTTTTCCCTTTTCCCCTTTTTTTCCCTTTTCCCCTTTTTCCCTTTTTCTCTTTTTCCCTTTTTCCCATTTTCTCTTTTTCCCTTTTTCCCCTTTTTCAGTCAAATGCTGCAATTTCTGTTGTCAAATGCACATTAACCTCCACGTTGGCCTAGAGAACCCAGTTTAGTCTTCAGGATGCTAGAAGATATATTTCTTCCATTTGAAGGTTTCATTTTGCTGCCCTTTACCAAATCCACCCTTTTTTCTTTCAGAAGGTAGCTGGGCTCTGTTGATCCAGCCAAAGCCACAGCCTGGTTTTGCCATGTTGAAGGCCTGGCTTTAAATCCCAATTCCCACATTAAATCCCAGTTCTGTCCTTGACTACAAACTTCAGTTCCCTGGGACATATTGCAGAGACTTTAAGAAGTCATCTTCATGTTAGGCAAAAATATTAAACATAGCAAGAAGTTGGAAATATTTAAAGTCAAGGGGAAGACCAGAATTCAATGTTGTAAGTCAAGAACCGTGGTTGGACACTCAGCATTGACACAAAAGGTGGCAAAGAATGGACTGAAACTACCAGCTATGCAAATAGGCAATATATCTACATACTTGTATTCATTATTATTTTCATTTCTTCAAGTGACCCTTATCTCTATTTCTCCAGCCTTGCTGTCAACCCCAACCTTCATCCTGGTCCATTTTGATGGTAGAGAAAGATCTTGAAGCATGAGAAGCTCTCATAAGATACTAACGTGGTTCAGGGTTTTTGGGGTTTTTTTTTCCCTTCTGGGGTGTAGAAATGCTTGGCCACTTATTACAGATCTTTTATTCCTTTGTCACAGAATCTTTCTCTGGAGGTGATGAGGTGCTTGTCTCCAGACACAAATAGCTCTAGGAACTGCAGTTTGAAAATGGGAGCCATGTGTGACACATAAACCAGTTTGTAGTCTCTGAGAAGGAGCTTTAACTTTCCAGTAAAAGTAGTCATTTTTCTATTTCTTTCAGGAAAAAAACTGGATTACTCATTTGGATTACTGAGATGCAGTGGGTCTCTCTTAACTCTCTTAACTTTTTCTCCTTCAAAAACAAGGCTTATATATACAGGAAGGAAAGAGCAAGAGATTCAGGAAACCCTCAGCTTGCTACTAGTGTGCCCTCACATTCCTGAGGACTATTTTTGGGTTTTCTCTTAGGAATAGCTAGAACTTGTGGAGCTGGGAAAGACTTCTTGGAACAGATCCTTGGTTTTGTCTTCTCCGCATGAGCACCTCTTGTTGATGTTGGAATGGCTGCTCTTAGCTGCTTGGTGATTCACAAAATGAGGCAAGTCTGCCCTATAAAACCTGCTTCTCCACAATGTTTGGAAAAAAATGGTTGCAGCAAGCTGGTGAGTGTGTGAGAAGAGCAATTCCCTCCACTCAGGAGATCTGTCTGCCTCTCCTCTGGGGACTGCAGTTTGTTGTGACTTGAGAAATACCCAGATGTGGGTGAGGAGGAGGATACAAATGCTTTCCCCTCTTCTCTGTATGGCCCCAGGTGCTCTGTAGTTCTGAGATCCCTCAGGAAATCTGTTCAGAGCCCTCTCAGTTCGTACCTCAGCACGCTGGAAATCTCAGTTGTCACAGGATTTGTTTCCATGAGGTGCTTTGCTGTCACAGCATTTGTGTCCATAAAGGATTTTGCA
>NC_031774.1:9167293-9177538 GCF_001522545.3 Parus major
CTCTCTGGAGTTTGTTTTGGGATCAGATTCCACTCAGCACGTTTTGATAAGAACTTGGAATGGCCACAGCATTTCTCATAGGCATGGCTTGTTCTTCACTGGGAATAAGAAGCAGCATCACTTGACCTCTTGTCTGTGTTTGTTCCCAAAATTGCCTTTTGGGATTTTTCAGCAGGGTTTTAAACGCTCCTGTAGGGTGACAGGCTTTTCAAGCCATCTGCAGACACTGCTTATGCCTTTTAAAAGATGTGTTGAGAGGATGTGGAGAAGGAATGAATGGAATGACTGGCATCTGTGTTAGCTTGGAACTTCGCTGCTTATTACCTCTCAGAAACTGGAGGGGAATTCTGAGAAAGAACCTTCATCCCAAATGAAATGTGAAAGCCTGGAAGGTTTAATGAAGCTGGCAAAAGAGAATCACATGTACTCTTTTAATAAAGAACTGAGTTTGCTTCCTGATTTGTTGGTTTTTACCTACCCAGACCAGACATCTGTCTCTCTGTCTGTCTGTCTGTCTGTGGAGGGTTTTTTTCCCTGCCAATTGCAAAAAAACAAAAAAAGAAAAAAGAAAGGAACAGCAAACAAGTCACTGAGGGACTTGGGGGCGGCTTTGGACTTTAAAGAAAGTTCAAGGCAAAAGGCATTTAATTTGTTTTGCATACATGAAAATCAAATCATAGCATTTCTCCCATCTTTTATTTTGTGAACAGCATTACTCCTGCTCCTTTTGTGTGCATGCCATGTTTGGTTTAATGGAGAAATGAGAAAAGAAAATAGATTCTTTTTTTGGAGGCCGAGTACTAATGCAGAAACATTAAAGGCAGGCACATTGTTGTCAGCCAGTTTGCATATTTATTTACTTTTACAAATGGTTGGCTTGGAGTCAGCAGTTAATGGAATGAGAATGATGTTCCTGTACAGATCATTTCCTGAGAAACATTTTCAATTACAAACATATCTCTGCTTTTCTTCCCTCATTTGTTATGTCTCGGAGAATAAATGGGGAGTAGCATTTACAACTTAAGGTTTATGTTCTGAAGACAATTTTAACAATGATCCCCACATAAAAAGGCCCTTTTGTAGTTGCAGACATATGTTTATGATGTTTTGTGCTGTGAATATCAAATTTCTGGTGGACGCTGTGTCACACTCTGCAAACTTGTAAACATCTATAAATCCATTGGATCATTTTAGTACCATGTGTAATGCAGATTTATTGTCTTTTGTGTGGATTTCTTTTGTTTCTGAGTTAAAGTTGAGCTGCCAGAATCCATGTTTAATGAATTATGTGTTCCAGAAAATTAGGCAGTGCTATTTTAGATTTATATTTTCTTTTCCCTTTGTGGACTTACAAGATGCACAGGTATTAGAAATTAACATTTTGGATAGGTGGCCCAGAAAAGCAATTATGTAAGCTTGCTTGACTAAATAGTATAATTCTATAAAAACCTGAACTATGACTTTTGGAAAATGTTTTTGCTCTCTTTTTTCTCTCATTCTCCAGCTGTCTCAAGTCATTTGGGTCAGTTTTCTCATTCACCAGTACAAATCCAGAATTACCCAGTGGGATGGCATCAGTTTGTAGAAGTGGGGTGTGTGAGAGGGAGCAGGAGTCACACTGCTGCTTTTTCACTGATTTTTCCAGTGGGCTGGTCCAAATCAGCACAAATCCATGGAGATTTATCTGTGTGGATGCACTCACACTCAAATCTGCATTATGGACCATCAAGGCAGGAGAAGAACCAGAGCTGCTCTTGTGCTCCAGTGGTTACAAAAGCAAAGCATCGAGGCCATGGGCATTCACCAGAAATTTGCACCCAATCAAGGGAATGTGAAAATAAAACCCCATTCATCTACATTTGGCTCAGCTGTAATCGAGTGTATGTCTTATACAAGAGCAGTGAAGACATTTTGTGCTGAAAATCAGCATTTTTCTAATCTGGCTGTAATTTCTGGCTGCATATCTCAATGTATGTAATAGGTGTGCATGTTTGAGTGTGGGCATACATACAAATCCCTAGGGTTATTCTGGCAATGTGATGTCTGCACTAGCCTTCCAAATGGTGCTTGTTCCAGGAAAAAATAGCTTAAGGTAGAGACATGACATGTAAAACTGTAGCAGTTTAAAATATCAGGTAGATTTGGACTTTCTTATAGAAAGCTTAAACTCTTGGAATCATATGAATGTCAGCAAATCCCAGCTTCCACAAAAAAAAAAACCAACAAAAAAACACCAACAACAAAACAAAACAAAACAAACAAACAAACCAAAAAACACCAAAACAAAACAAATAAAAAACCCCAATAAATTTAAAAAAAAACCAACAAAAATAAAACAAAGGAAAAAAAAAGAAAATAAAACTAAACCCAACCCAATACATGTGAAACCTTCAAAATGATGAAGAGCTTGAATGGCAACCCTTATGCTAGAGAAAGAAAGGCAATTAAAGACCAGCAGAAATGATGTTTTGTATGTGTGTGTGTCTGTAGGTGTATCTGCATCCATCTAAACCTCCTGGGTCTGAAGGATTGAGGTTAGCAGCAGCGTGGCACTGTGCTGCTCCAAAATGATGCTTTGGTGTCTCTTTATGGACTTTTGGATTTGGGTTCTTTTCCCCTTGAACTGAAGATTGATGAGAGGGAGGCAGTTTTTTCTCTTGTTCAGTCTCAGTTGTTTATTTTTTCTTATCAGCATTACAAGGCACAAGGAGCTGAGTGCACTGTGATAGAAAAGGGTAAAATGGCCAACAAAGATCTTCTTCAAGGTCTTTTATATGTCCATTTACCCAATTAACAGATGCCAACTCAATTATTTTTCTTAATGACCCAATGACCCAACACCTGAGTGCTGCACTGTGACATTTTCTATCCAATCACTCATTGCTACCCAAAAACCCCCAGGAGAAGAACATGAAGAAGAAAGAAGAAGGACAAGAGACAACACCCTAAATCCTCCATCCTGTCTCCTGTTCTCTAAACTACCTTAAACTCTAAACCTCCACCCATTCACCCAGTGACTCAAGAAACTTTCTAACCTACACATTTACACTTTTCTTATTTAACTTTAGCATTTGTTCTCATGTATCACCATGAAAACATGCCCATGAATTTCATATTATATGAAATTCAGTGTTTCTTTGAATTCTAAAACTAAGTATTAAAATCAAGGGCATACACACTGTATCTCAGACTCCAACACTTTGGTTCTAATCAATCACACACTTTCAGAGCTCATCCATTCCTTACTCAGGAGTTTTAATTTTGTAGGTGCAGAAGCAGTTAGATGGGGAAGACGTGGCTGCAGCACTCAGAGGAGAGGCTGTTTTATCTGCACCTCGCTGTATTTGTTTTGTGCTTCCTCAGATGGATATAAAACACATCTGAACCACAGAGAGTGCGCTGGCTGATGTGGCATTGCTGAGCTCAGTTAAATAATGAGCTGTGTTTCATTCAAATCAGAATAACTCTAAGCCCTGAATACTAAATAGGGCAGCAAAAAGCCTTCAGCACACAAAATAAATGAGTAAAAAAGCCAAATGAAACTGTCTAATAAATGCAGCGTGGAGCAACAGGCTGCATGTAGAGGAGGAATTAAGGCAATTTGGGGCGTGTGGGCAGCGCTGTGCTCTCAGATGTGCAGCTCCAGTGGATGCACATGTGAAAAACGAGGTTCACATAATTTTTATAGAATTTAAAAGTTTAATAAAAAAAACAATTAGGAGAGAAAAATAAAGTAAAGTATACAGATCTGGCCGGGTGTCTCTGCATTCAGCCAAGAGAGCACACCTTACTGACACAGGATTGTCCCTTAAAAACAGAACCCTACTACATATCCATAAATTCTCACACATATTCAGACATTCTTCTTAGGATCTTTGGGGTTCTTCTGTTCAGTTTTCTCTTCCCCCCTTCCCAATAGATCAATCTTCTTGGTGCCATTGAGATTTACATTCCCTGATATCAGGAACACAATAAATTCCTCCCCCCAGAGCTCTGGTCACTGCTGTCTTCATCTGGATAAGAGAGTTTACAAATGCAGGAGTTCTCCAGCTATTTTTTTTTTCTCAGTCTTTGGGTTATACAAACAAAGACAGTTTTTATTTTAATACTATGCCATAACCTAACCTATATGTATTATACCACTATTTCTAAATTTCATCAATAACAGAAATAAAGAAAACTATATTAATACAACAAAATTTCTCATTCTTATACACATAACATTCATCTTAATATTTGCTAAAAGCCAATAACATAAAATGTATCTGTAACACACACATCACAGGGCAGGCTCTGTGCAGCACACACCTGCCTTTGATAGCACAGGTTTATCACCTCGTAATCCTGGAGCATCTAGAGCAGCAACAATTCCATCCAGCTTCAAACAGTGCTGGAGCTGCTGTGGATCCAGGCTGACAGGGGCAGAGTTGGTGCTGGAGTGATGGGAGGAAGGCTGCTGACAGCTGATAGCAGTGGGGCTGCACTTGATTACATCACAAGAAATCTGGCACGTGGAGCTGTTGAGAAGTCTGAGCAGAAATGTCCATTCCTCATCCAGAGTTAGAACTGGGACTCCAGCATTGCTGATCCACAGAGATTTGTCTGGCCCAGATGTAGCTGTTGCTTTTAAAAAGTGCATTGCCCCAGTTCCACTCAGCATGGTGACTGGAAAAACCCCTTAAGGACTGGGTTTTGCTGTCCTGTCCTGTCCTAAGGGATGAAGTCCCTGATCTTCCCAGTATCAGCACCATGAGCGTAGCTGCTGAGCTGGGCTGGGTCACAGCAGAGGGTGAAAACACCAGGGGGTCTTATCAATAATTGATTATTAATCAATAATTATCAATAATTGACAATTAAGACTTGTCCAGGGGCCAGGCACACACTCCTGTCCTTGGCAGGAGCAGCTCTCAATGCCCTGCTCTGGCTCCTGGCAGCCTGGGGATGGTGGTGATGGGTGGTGCATCCCATCCCCTCCTCCCTTCCTGCTCTGGGGCTTCCTGCAGCTCCTGCTGATGCTCCAAAGCCATTCCTCACAGAATTGTTACAAGAAATTAGATTATGTTACATTAATTTCAGCTGCTGCAAAAATTGCCCCAATACTGTGTTTTTTCTTTTTATTAAAATACTTATTGCTGAAGTGATTTCCATGAAAATTAATTAAAACAAATTAATGGAAAGCAGCTGAAAAATGGACTCCTCTACTGAAACTGTGGTATGCAAACTCTTAACCTCAATCACATATTTGTGGTTGCTCTATAAACACCTGAGTGTATAGCAGTGATTTGTCACGGTGTTTTTTTGATGGAAATTCTTAGAAAGTGAGGCTACATAATACATTTTCTCTCACTTTATATACAGCTTGATATAAACTTGATAAACTGCTCTGTTTAGTGGTATGACTGATCTGCAGTTACAGCTTTGCCCTTCAGTATGGGGAAAGAAATGAAAAAGGTGCTGTTGGGTGCAGAGTTTCTCCATCATGTTTTCTGCTTGAGGGGGGCAAGAGGAACCTTTATTATGGGCTAATTAATACCAGCCTGGGGATGGGTTGTGCCCTGCAGAATGCAGAGGCTGAGGGACAGCTGTCCCCTCTGAAAGCTGGATCCAGGTGGGATCTGCTGAGCCATCACAGATCCCAGTCTGGATCGTCTGGAGGCATCAGGGGAGCTTCTGCAAACAGCTCTGGAGGTGTGGCAGGTGTCTGTGCTCACAGCAGTGTGCAGAAAGCAGAGCTCAGCCCCTGCTGTGCAGCAAATACAACACTTGCATTCTAGAACACGTCAGTCTTTCAGTTCCCCGTGTATATTTATTGTTATTTATATTTCATGGTCCCTTTTGGCGCAGGGATGTGGCAGGGTTTGTTTGCTTTCTCTGAGGATGTGATGGAGGTCATGCTATGAAAGGCAGAATGTTGTGCACGTTAGAGGACAGGAATGGCCAGGTTCAGTGGGCCTTGGCAAGAATTCCTTACATAACTTTCAGCCTGGAGAGGTGCACTCAGTCTCCTTGGAGAATTGTGAGCAAGCTCTGCCAGCAGGCTGCCCCTGGAGAGGGGAACCAAGAGCTTTCATCAGTGTTCCTGCCTTGGAAAGCAGCTGGCTGCTTTCTCCAGTGTCCCCACCCTGGCACAGCACCCAGCCCTTGGGACAGGACAGCTCAGGGGGGCAGCTGGCTTGAACAGATTTTATTTACTGTGCCCCCCTTGGGACTGATGTGAGAAAATCCCACATTTTCTGCCTGCTTTGTGTGGAAGCCCTCCCTCCATGAGCTGAACATTTCAGAGCAGAGGGACCTCCACAGGGAGGCTTTCTACCCGCTGACATTTCTGTGCCCATAGCCATTCTCAACAACAACAACAACAAAAACACCAACAAAAAACAAACAAACAAAAAATATCAAAGAGGTTAATGAAACCAGCAGTGATTTTCTCTGAGGAGTGCTGGCAGTTTCAACAATTGCCATTAAGTGCAAGCAGTTCCCCAGACTGTACATCCCAGGCCAGCTTCATCCTTGCTGTAACTCCTGAGAACTCAGAGGAGCCACATGAGGGATTCATTTGGTGCATTGCTTTCAGCCGTGGGTTTTGGAGAATATACAACAGCTGAGGGAACTATTATTGTCAGCATTGTTTCTCCAGAGCTGCTCAGTGTTTGTGTGCTGCAGATACATCAGCAGGGTGAGTGTGTGGAGTGGAGTTGTGGGTTCAGTCTTGAGGGTAGTGGGTTTTTTCAGTTCTTTTTTGTCCCACTAAAATTAATAAGTGATCTAGCAGTCATTATTGCTGCCAGCCTTACGTGGATGCTTGGATACAGCTACACAGATTGTTGGAGCGTGCACAGAAACATTTCACATTGCACAAAACATTTCATGGGGAGTAGAAAATACCTGGAAATCTCAAAGTCCTGTTTTATCACACCAGCTGGCTGATGATCACAGTGTTCATGCAAATTTAGCTATACTTACTGCACCAAGGAAGTAAAGCTAATTTATGAGGCAGACATGAGGGCAGAGACAAGACAGAAACTTCAGAGGACTTCTCTGTTTTCTTAAAAACTAAAGTGTCTCTGTAATTTTCAGAATAAGCTGAGGAAAGCATCAGCTGGCAAATCTGAATTGCTGGCTAGTGAATCTTGCATCTGCACATAAATCAGATATTTCAGGGCATGTCAGAAGGTGTGGACAGCCACCTGAACCTTTAGGCTGTGTGTAGGATTGTTGGATCGAGCTGTTGAAGTTTAAACTCTGGCTGGGACAGATGAGCTAACAAGCAGCCCTGTTCAAGGTGTGTGCCCTGGAAATGGGGTGGGCACATTTCTTACTGGTCATGGATGGGACAGCGAGCCCCTTTCCTGCTTTGGTAAATCAGCTTTGCACTGATGTCTTGTTCACAAAGCAGGGCACAAACCGGTGTGATCCCCACCCTGGATCCCTCCCTGCTCAGGGTTGTGTGCTGGCTTGCTGGGGCTTCCTGCCCTCTGCCAGGGAGGTGTGTTTGGGCAGTGAAGGAAGGATTTTGTCTCTGTATCCTATAAAGTTTGGGTCATCCAGAGGAGTGAATGGGGTTTCTCTGGCCTGTGCTGGGGACAGAGAGTGACAGGCTTCCCTTTACACCACTTCTCTGGGTCCTTCTGCTCCTTTCCTCTCAAGAACACTGGTTTTTACAGAATTTGGGGACTTTGTCTGAGACCTTGTCCATATCTCCTGGCTGCTGCTGGCATCTCCAAACTGTGGGGTCTCGGATTACTTCCCCATTCCTTTGTCCAAGCTCTTTCTCAGCCTTGCCTCCACACTCTCAGCATCCTGCACTGTGTCTTGCTGCTGTGATTTCTGCCCTGAAAGGCCAAGAGCACAGGCCAGGAGCATCCTGCTTTGTGCTGCAGCTGCACCTCCAGTCTGGGATGGTTCCTCAGCCTGGGAACCCCTGCCTGGCCACACCAGCTCTGCCCCAGGAGATGTCCCAGAGCCTCGGTGACACTGCCAGCAATGACCATCTCCCTCAGCTGAAAGGATTCATTGGTGTTAAAATATCACAACCATTAACATGCAAGTGAGCCTTTTAAAAATTTGAGGACAATGGGCCGTATCCTGGAAGAGATTTGAGGTAATTGTGTTGGTTCCAGCACGACTGTCCATGAACAATGTTCTCATACAAGTAAAGGTTTGTTGGCTGGGCCTCTCATTTTTGTTAGCTTTACTTTACTGCTGTAATTACACCCAGTGGCTTATCTAATAGAGTCGTGTTCTTATAAAGAAATTAAGACAATTAATGCTACTTTTAGTGAGAGTGAAATAGTAAGTAAAATTAAATTGAAATTTGACCAAGCTTTTCTTTTTTTTTTTTATTTCCTAGTGTCTGAATTACAGGAAGAAGGAATAAATGCCATTAACTTACCTCTCAGTCCCATTCCATTTGAACTAGACCCTGAGGACACTATGCTAGGTAATTCACAGCAATTTTACATCTCAACGTGAAAGCCTGGTGTAAAATGAAGTGTTGTGCCTGGGAGAGTTTCTAATGTTTTTCTTTTAAACCTTCCAGAGGAAAATGAAGTCCGAACAATGGTGGATCCAAATTCAAGAAATGATCCAAAATTACAAGAACTGATGAAGGTAATGAAAGCATGTAAACCCTCTCAGGGAAGTGGAACTATTTTTTAATGCCATCCCTGCCTTTCACTTGAGCACTTCAGAGCAGGAGTTGGATGTGAATTAGCTGGAGCCAGAGGGTGTGTACACCCCAGTGAGATGGGGAGGTCATTTGTGCCAGTATCTCTCTCTAGATGTGCCACAGGGAGACTTCAAAATTCCTGTTAAAATCCTGAGTCTAAGATCCCCAATCTAAGATCACACTGGCTTTCCCTTGTCTTTGGGATTCTTGGTGTTTGAACTCCAGCAGGACACATCATGAAAATCAACTTCAGCGCCTTTTGCTTCACGGTAAGAGGTTAAAATGCTACTGGAAGCAAGGGGAAGATTTCAATCCAGAAAACACTGCATCAGTTAGTGTTTGTCTAGACCTTGTGGTGCATTGGCACAGCCCCCTCAGCTGAGTCTCCCTGAGTCTTTCCTGTTTGCTCCTGCAGGTTTGTCAGGCTGCATTTTGAGCCACTGCAGCTTTGCTGTTCTTCCTGCTAAGAGAAACGACATGTGTTTTAAATTGCAACTGAATAGTGCATAATAGTGCCAAATTTGTGTTTCCCACATAGGTATTAATTGACTGGATTAATGATGTGTTGGTAGGAGAGAGGATTATTGTGAAAGACTTGGCTGAAGACCTGTATGATGGACAAGTACTGCAGAAATTATTCGGTAAGAAAAAAGCCACGTGCGCAGCGTTGGGGCGCTTTGTCAATAAGTGTTCTTGTTCCTGCCCAGGAATCATCTTACATTTGTGCCACTAGGGGATGTAAAAATATTGTGTATGATATAAAAATATAATATATAAAAATAGCACTGTGTCCCCTGGGCTGTGTGTGCAGCCCCAGTGCAGTGTGATGGGAGCAGCACAGAGCCTGCCTGGGCTGCACAGCCAAGGATCTTGTCCTGGCAACAGCATTCACCCCAATTACCTTTATTATCTGCACATGGGCTGCACAAACTTCACCCTGTTACCAGTGGAAAGTAAGTTTGGAGGCATTCTCAGGAGCGTGGTGGATGTTTTTAATCTCTGCTCATTCCATGCTATAGTTTGTTCACATCGCAGGGTTCCTCTGGAAAGTTGGAATTCCTTTCTGGTTTGATGTCTGGCTTTTAACATGACTGAGGTAATGGTGCCCAGTGGACTGCAAACTGAGCTTCAGCTGAGAAACAGATAGGGAAAAGAAACTGCTAATGCAGAGTTGGCATGTGCTTTTTACACTGTTGGCTTGAAGGCCATTTTCTTAGTTATTACAGCTCATAAAGTCTCCAGTAAATTTCTTTCCAGTATCCTAAATGAGTCTTGAAACATCATGTGAGCACTTCCAATAAAGACTTCACAGACTATTCCCTTCTATGAATGGTTAAGCCATTGAATATTTTGTGATGGAGTGGATGTGCCCAGACTGAGCAATTGGATGGCCATGGGCAGACCTCCAGTCACTTCACCCAAAATTCAAACAATGTGCAGTAGGCACAGCCTGACTCTAAATATGCATCTAGTGATCCAGCATTCATTGACTTCAGAGGAATCTTTCCCATTGCCCTCATTTCCTTGTGGATCTGGTCTCTGATTACCAAATCTTCAGTCTTGTGGTGAGGCTTTGC
>NC_031774.1:9179747-9196350 GCF_001522545.3 Parus major
AGGTCCATCCAGGTGTGGTGGCTTTGCTCTCAGGTCCATGTGCCTGCCAGCTGAAGTCTGGAGTTGCTAACCTGCTTTGTTGAAACAGAGAGCAGTGGATGGACATGAGGAGAGTTAGGCCCAAGAACTGTGGGTGGAATTTGCAACAGAGATATGAGTAATATTTCTGACCATTGCAGGCTGAGTCTGAACCACCAGTTTTGATTATAAAACTCTCATCAAGACTAGTTCTGCACCCTTCCTGTTCTGTTGTGTTAAGAATGAACACAGCAGTATCTAATAGAAATGCCTTCAGAGGCCCAACACAAGACACTTCAGTGGACATGTATTGCACAAAGCAGGTTATCAGATTTAGAAAATCAGGCCTCTTGATCTGTTTTAAGTTTGGTTTTCAGAATCATTTCATGTTGGTGAATCCTTGACCAGTACATGACATTTTCCCTGTCTCCTGTACCTGTCTTGTGCTGAGCAGTTTTATATCCTGTCCCATTCACAACTAATGAGTAAGAAGGAGAGAAATATCTCGAGGGAGGAAGAGTGAACATTTGGCAATTTGACTTTCCCCTTTCTGTGCTCCTGCTGAATTTTTTGTCCCCTCCTTTTTCCAACCTCCCCCGAGTTTTCTTTCCATTCTCTGTTGTGCAGCTGGAGGCGGAGTGTTTGGAGCAGCCTGACAATTTAAGTTCTAGCTTTAATGTAATGTTTTACATGTGTTTTAGAGCTGGAGATAGAGACAGCAGCAGCTGGGCCCAGCTGTGGCACACACTCTGGTATCTTGGTGCTGTTCTGCTGAAGCAGCTCATCCCTGAGCACTCTGCCAGCAGTGCCACATCTTCCTGAGTGTGTATCTCCATGGCAGAGCTGAGCCTTGCACTGCAGGATTATCAAGAAGGGTGTTTTAGGGGATCTGATCGTGTTTCAGCAGTGCAGGAAGGTAGTGCTTCATGATTAGTTCAAGTACAAGAAACCCAAGTGCACCGCAGAGCCAAAGATCTTTTAGGAGTACTAAAGCAGAGTAGAATGAGAAGAAAGGCAATAATAAGGATTGGAAATTACCCACATTCATGCCAATGATTTGATACTTGATCAGGGATTTCCTACAGTTTGGCTTTTGATGTCTTGTAAGTTGTGTTAGTGTTAACTACCCATGTTTGAAACCTGCTGCAAAAAAGCTTCAATAACAGAACTAGAACAACTTCATGAGGAATGTTTGAGTCATTGAGTTTAATAAGCTATTGCTTAAGGCTTGTGCCAAAACAGGCTCATTTATCATCCAGCAGACATTGTGACACTTAAAAATGAATAAGTGCATGTTATGAGTACAAAAATATCTTTCTGATAGTCCATAAATCCTTATTGAAATAAAGGGAATAAAAGAGAGGCGAGGAGAATGCAGAGACAGCACTAAAACTGCATACATAAAATCTGGCTTTTGGATTAGCTTTAGAGTTCCATCTGCAGAAGGCTGTGGCATCCAGACGTGCTGCAGAGCGTTGGTGCTGACGCATCCTGCAGGAGACCACTACAGATGGGACACATTAAAAGCACCCCTGGCTCCAGGTGGCGAGAGGAAAACCCTCCCAATAGTCCCTACATCCTAAGCAGAAGTAAAAATCCGTGCCCTGGTTATTTGCAGTTGGTAACTTGTGCTCTTGATGTCTGTTTCAGCTGTTCATGCTAAGAGCCTGGTGGCCATACTTCACCTTCTGGTTGCATTGTCTCAGTATTTCCGAGCACCAATCCGGCTCCCTGACCACGTGTCCATTCAGGTGGTTGTTGTGCAGGTAAGAGGGAGCCCTGAACAGCTCTTGGCAGTGTTGGGAAGTTGGCTGAGTGAGGGGTTGTTTGAAAAATGCAGTTTCTGGCTGGGCAAGCACGCTTTGGCTGGCAGGGAACACAGAGCATCTTCCCTCTGACCTCAACCAGAAAAAGGCACCAGGGCTGTCCCAGATCGAGCTGTGCCTCACAGCATCTTACTCTGACTGTGACATTAAAAACATTATTGTTGTTGGAATGTGTTTATCACCCGCTACCATCTCTAGAATTATTATTTTCCCCATTTTTTGACGCTCTTCTCACTTGTGTAGAGATTCAAATCATTCTTGGCACTGGATGACGAATTGTCACTGTTTATTACATTCACATTCATGTTAGGTGACTAACTATTCTTTTTCAGCCCTGTGCATGCTAATTTAGTCTGATTACAGTGTTGGTTTTCTCAAAAGCATGAAAAAAAATCCCCGTCAACTAAATCTTTTGTCAGTCTCCTTATTAGAGCCTCATCCATTGAAACTCCTCATGTTTTTCTGTTCTTCATTTTTCTTTCAGCTGAACTTGTGCTTTCTCTATCTTACTTGGCCTCTTCCCATTTAATCTGCTTTTCTTTCTCTCCAATTAACTTTGCCTTTATTTTTCACACTGCAACTGTCTTTATTTTTGTCTTTGAACTGATGTTACCCTGAAGTAACTGGTTGAAAGAGCTATTGCTCAAGTTTTGTGTGGCTGAAAATCTGCAAGACAGATCTGAGAAAGTAAACATTCTCTCCTAGAATTCAAATAGGACAAGTTTTGTAGCTTAGGGAGAACTGTGAAGGAGGGTCCCTGGTAAATGTGTGGCTGATGTCTGGCAGTGACTCACTGACTCAGATTCTGCTTCAGGGGTTTCTCTACAGATGATGAAGGAGGATCCCTGAGAATCTGCACTTCTGTGTCCAGGGCTTCAAAGGAATACAATTCCTTTGGCTACTATAAATGTATTATTTGCACTGCTTTATCTCAGAGCTCCACCAAAACCAGCTGAAGAAATCTGGAGTGCAGTAAGCAGGGCATCTTTATGATGAAAAACTAAATGAGAAAAATGACACAGTCCTAAAGGAAAGAACCAGGAGCTCTGCTGTCATTCCATACCTCCAGACAAATTCCAGGTGAAATCAGTGGGCATAATTGTCCCCTTGTTAAACAGGCTGATGTAGTTCAGCAGCAAATCCACTGAAGTCAGTAGAGATAAAGCAATTTAAAGCAATAAGTGGTGGGAGAATCTGGCTCACTCTTAGTTGCACAGCTGCAGCTCAGTGCCAGGGCTTTGCAGGGAAAGCAGTCAGACCAGAATAAAATCCCAGTAATGGGGAAGGAGATTCTGTCCTGCAGACCCTGACCTTGGTGAAAGGCAGTCAGTGGAGCTCCAGAGCTCTGCTGATCCCTGATACCAGGGGATGGGGGTCTGTGTTTGCTGGATTGTCTGAGACATTTCTCACTTTTATTTTGAGATGCATGAGGTTTTTTATTTTTATTTTCATAAATCTGTATTTCACATACTGTGGGACTGATTCTATATCATACATCGTGTTCCCTTTGAACTCACAGGAGTTTTAATCAGCCATCAGCAGATCCTAAAGCCTAATTTAGTGGTCAGACTTGCACACCTCATGTTCCAAACACTGCTGCATTCTGTAATCGAGCCCAGGGAAGTTGAACAGACTCTGCAGTAGCTGGTTTTAAATTCTGCTGGGTGTGGTTCGATAAAGAGAACAGGAGAGAGACAGAAGTAAAAGAACAAAGTACTTTAATGAACTCTTTTAAGAATGACTCCCTTAATTCATATCATGATTTTGCTAGGCATAGAAACACATAAAATGTGAGGGTTGCTGTGTTGGCTGGATGCAGTTTATTGAAATAGAAAAGAAAGATATTTGTGAAACAGAAAATGTGCTCGTGTCCAGCAGGTAATCAGCCTAGCTCTTCTGAAAGCTTGTTTCCTTTGGCTGTTTTGTACAAAAGCTGTTAGCAATGAGACTGATACAAAATCTGGGTTTAAGCTGGTTTAGGAAAAAAATGTGATAGTTGGACCTTTTGTAGCTACTCTACTATTTTCTTTTCCTGCCTTACCAGTAGAATAAATAACTTTGAACAAAGCCCAGGCTTTGTTGGATCCTATCTACTGAAATGACTGAGAGCTTTTTTGGAGAGCTGGGCCTTGTCATCATTTTGCCTCTTCTTAAAAATGATGAATTTCTACCACTCAGGAATGGTCAGATGAAAATGGTTTGTGTCCAAGAGATGGAAGTCAGAGAGTGTAAGAATGCATTGGCAGAGCAGCCAGGATGGCTTCAGCACGGTCTTGGGTGCAAAAACTGCTCTTAGGCAAAGCTAGGGAATAATTGAGGTTAGATGAGTGTGTAAAGCACACCTTTAATCAGAGATCACTGCTCTCACTGCCTGGGAAGGTCTGAAAGGTTCTGGAGCAGCTTTGCCTCCAGGTTCCAGTGAAGCCTTCTCTGAACCTGCCACAAATGTGTTTGTTCTTTCAAGCTCCAGAGTAATTCTGCATTTCACATTGGTGGGGCAGTCTGAAACGTGGTCCCCCAGGTGAAATGGGTAACAAGACACAGACAAAAAGCCATCCCAATAATGGCCAGATTTTCAGACTGGGACTTTGTGGGGGAAATGAAGCAGTTGGCCCTCAGTTACATAAAAATGCTGGCACAGAAGGAGATAAAAAGAGATCTTTTCTATTTCCAGATGTGCTACCCCAGTTTCAGATTAGTTTTATTTTGTTCTAGGTGTAGTTGGCAATTTTAAATGGCAAGTGATTAGGAATATCTTCAGGGCCTTCTGTGAAGTCTTTCAGCTGTGAGGGAAGAAAATGCCAAGCCTGTTCACCAAGGTCTTCTGTCCTCACTGGAATGCATGTCCAGCTTTTCTTTTTAATGGGGAATCTTGATTTGTGCCTCATTTCTCAGTGACTTTCAAACAGTTGATGTTGATTTTTATAGTTTGTTGTTTCAGTTTTAGCCATTGTTGCCATTAAGGAAAGGAACAGGCTGGGCAGTAGCAGCTCTGTATTTTTAGGAATATTGTGTCATTCTCTGTCTAGTACAAGACAAACCTCCCAATAGGTGCTAAGACCAGTGTTCTAAGGTCCATTCCTTTGGGAATTTGCCTGTGTCTTTACAAATCAAAGGTGTAGGAAGGTCTGTCTTGACATGTGCTGGTCAAGAAAGGGGATGCACGTTGTGTCTGGGCAGTGTGGAAATCCCATCAGTGTTGGTGCTCAGGTGCCAGACCCAAAACAAGGCCTTGGGATCATTTTGGTTTGTGTTTTCTTGTTTGTTTTTGTTGTTATTGTCAACATCAGGATTAAGGTGCAGATGTATTTGTTTTGCTATCTATAAATCTGCAGTTCATCAGAAAGGGAAATATCTTTAACAGCAGTACAGGAGAATATTTTGGGCAGTTTTTGTGTGCTTGCAGAGAGCAGGTGAAGAGCATTAGGAACCTTTTTCTGCTCCCACGTTCCCAGTGTGAGCAGTGAAAACTGCAGCTGGCCCTGCTGTGATGCTCAGCCCTGTGGGAGATGAGAGCACCTTGCACAAGGCATCAGTGGCATGGCAGAGCCATCATGAGGAGGAAATAAAAGTTTCCTTTCACCCTCCAGCAAGGGGAGAATAAACAAAAATACCAAACAGAGTGGAATTCCAGGCTGAGCTGGCACAAACCAGGCTGTGACTTGAAGTTACTTCAGTGGGTACTGGAGGCTGGACATGGAAATAGCCCTAAATTCTGTCTTTTCTTCAGCCTTTGAGGCTGTGTGACAGGCAGTGCCTCTGCAGCTGTTCTGTGCCCCCTCCTCCTGTACATAACACCCTGGATGCATTTCTTACCATGTGCCAGATACTCAGAAACAGGACTTTAAAAAGCAGCACAAAACCCCCAAAGCTGTCATCTGGCTGAAAGGAGAGCTCACATCACCCCAAGTGCCAGTCTGGAGTCACCCCAGGGCCAGGTTCAGCTCTTCTTGCAGAAATAAATGTATTTCTTGATACATTTTGGAAATGCAGTGTAGAAGGAGAAATGAATCAAGAAATAGATGTTAGCAGTGTGGTGTAGAAGGAGCAGAGGAGCCTGGCTGTGCCCTCAGCACATCTCATCACACACTGAGGACTGCCTCGGGTAGGGATGTGCTGCCTTCTCCAAGGGAAAAGCAGGGAAAAGCAGCAGCCCCAATTCACATGTCATGAAGGTCTTTTCTAAAAGGTTATTCTCCTTTTCTCTTTCCCACATAGAAGATGAGTCTAGGACCAGCATAAATCTATTTTTTCTCATTTCCTTGTGTGACAGGGAGTGAGGAATCATGAGTAATTGCCTAATGTCTAGACTTTAAATGGAGTTGTCAGCATTTCCCTGACTTTTTCTCTCTGTACTGTGAATTTTTGGTGATACCAGCGAACAGAATTGACAGAGAGAACACAGAGAGAGGCAAAACATATGTGTGGTATTTACTGCAGCCCCAGATGAGTGTGATCAGCAAACTGAAACAATGTCAGACTCTTCCCAGTGCTTCATTCTGCAGCTGAGTCGAAGAGCAGTGCTTGGAGTTGGCTCCTGGGCACAGGCTCTGGACAGAGCCCCCTCAGCACCTGCAGGGAAGGGCTGCAGAACATCTGCAGAACATCTGCAGAGCATCAGGGTCACTGCTGGAGCAGGCTGCCAGTGGGAATGGAAGCTCCATTTTCCTTCTGTCACAGCTCTTTGTCTGCAGAGAAAGGGAAAAAAAGCACCAAAACCCAGAGTATGAACAGGGCAGACAGAACAAACAGCCTGGGAGGAAGATTTTTGCAGAAGAGAAGCATGGGCAGCATCTGCCAAGCTGTTCATTGAAATACAGGGCTTAATTCAGCTCACCTAGACACACCTCTACTAAAATACTTACATATGTGTTTGGGTGTTTCAAATGGCTCCCTGAACTGGGGCCTTTAAAAGAAAAGTGAATTAAGAACAATGGAGAAAGGAAAAGAAATACTTCCTTCTGCAGGTGGAGTTTTGGGTTTCTTGTTAATGTATAAAAGAGTTCTCTGAAATACTTGCAAGGTAAAATATTGTGTTACTGAAAATTGGTGTAAGAAAAGTTTCTTATTCTGCAGGTTTCTTACTGAGTTCTGTTTGTGGATCACATTATGTTTGCTACCCTCAGCATCAAACTCCTCTGAGAAAAATGTCCCTTTTTTTCCTTTTTCCAGAAACGAGATGGAATCCTCCAGTCTCGACAAATCCAAGAGGAAATAACTGGTAACACCGAGTATGTCAACACCACATTTGCCAGCAGTCCAGTAATTGAGCACAGATGTGTCTCAGCAACTCAAACATTTGCTGATATTTAGATTTCAGGGCTGGGGTTCCAGGGAAGATGAGGCATCAGGCAGTGACTGCATTTTAGCCTTTTCAGGAGCTGCAAACAAGCATCTAAAAATACAAAAGAGGGAGGAAACAGGTGGGGAACTAAAGGCAGGGCTTTAGATGTGTAAAATGGTGGTGGTAAGCCCTGCATGTGCCACCTCACTGAACATTTTAGAACAGGAAAGCTGTTCCAAACCAAAAGAGAGCAGCAGTAGAATATCCTGGTGTCTAATTGAATGGAGGGAAGCTGCACTGCTGATTTATGATTAATCTGTATGGATTTATGTGTGATAGTTACTTGGAGATCAACTGGAGCCAAATCCTGCAGCCCTGAAGAACCCAGCCCAAGCCTTGTCTGGGCTGGATTTCTGTTGAGGTTGGTGTGGCAGATGCATCTTCAAAGCAGAGGGAAAAGTTTCCACAAAATCAATGTGAAAAAGCCTTCTTTACTCAGGCAGGGTGTGATTTGGTTCAAAGTAGGGAATGAGAGCCCTGTGAGACTGTGGTGAAGCCAAGAGATATTATTCTGATAAACCCCAGACCAACCCAGATCCTCAGCAGGAGTAACTTGGTGAAGTTATTCACAGAATTCTCCTAATTCCATCAATCCAGTATTCCCCAAGCTGCAGGTGTTACCATGTGTGCTGGGGATTTTTTGTGGGACAGTATCTGCAATTGAATTATCTGTAACTCTTGTTCTTTTCTGTTTTCCCACAGGGCATTATCAGGAAGGCATGGTGAGTACATTTGATTCTTGTCTCTTCTCTTGAGGCAGCCAGAGTGTGCATGAGTTCTGCACTGGCTTTGTTCAAATGGCAAGGAAGGAGAGGATTTCAAGTTGCCCTGGCAAATATACACCACAGGCTGCTGTGGCAGTTAACAAAAGGGGGGGAAAAACCCATGAAAATCACTCTGACCATCATTAAAACACATTTCATTGCTTTTCAGCACTTGTTAGTTTGCATGTGCTTTGTGGTTTAACCCCCAGAACATCACTGCAGTGGTGTTAATGACCATGAGTTCCCAGCATAAGGTGAAATGGTGTCTTATCACGAGCCAGCTGGTGAATGTTGATATTCTGCATCCATTGCCTGCTTTAAAGTGTTGAGTCAGTGTTGAGCAGGCCATGCCAGGCCCTGTGCCTCGTGTGTCTCACTGCCAGGACTGAGGATGGCCAGCACAAACACTCACCTGAGCCTTGCTTGGTGTAAAGTCTGCCTTCTACAAATGCCTCTGGATCTACTCTAGCCTTTGGTTTTCTCCAAAGTGAGGGATAAGAATGGTTATTTGTTGTCACTCAGGGGATTGTTGAACAGAAATTGCTCAGGAAAGGCTTTGGTGCCTTTTTATAAATTTTTTGTTTTCTTCAGAAGGTGTCAGCACTCCAGCCATGCTGCCTTAGGTTGGCTGTCCTGCTGACAGTGCCCTAAACTGCATCTGAGAATGGCCCAAAACATCTGTACAAAGGATTGTGTTGCAGATGTGTAATCATAAACTGCTTGAGGGGCTTGATAATGCAGTCAGGGGGCTGTGGGGCAGATCTTCCCCTGTAGTGGCTGATGTAAAGTCATGTTCTTCTGCAGAAAATGATTTGGTTCCTCTGGCTGTTTAAGAATTTATGCATAAAGATACTGTTCTTTGCTCACTTTTGAGAAACAGGGTCCTTAGATAATCCAAGTGCTACCTGAAAATGATGCTGTCTTGTGAATAACAGAGAAGAAGTTGCCAGCAGCTGGCAGCAAGGGAGGAGGATGCACACTCCCTGGACTTGGGGTGCAGAGGCTGTATTGAACCTTTTTGCTGATGTTGTCTCACATGGATGTGTTTGTTCTGCCCTGGAACAACTGCTGCTCAGCCTATTAATGGCCCTGCATGTTTTTCAGAAAGAGATGCATTCGACACTTTGTTTGACCATGCCCCAGACAAGCTCAATGTAGTGAAAAAGGTGGGAAGGTTTTTATTTTTAAAGTACCTAACGTGTTTGTGAGCATGGCTGTGTGTGTCAGATGGGGTGGGTGTGCTGAGTGTGTGGGGATGAAATGTATAGCTGCCATGCTTTGCATACATTAAACACAATTAAGCTTTATGCTTAAACACACAAAGTCACGATTATAATGTTACATTTTATTTAATGTTTAGCAGCATGAACTTAACTTTGGAGCACGGAACGAGGTACAGTTATCAAAGTTTCCATCAGAAAAGCTCTCACAAAGTGTATGTTGAGCAGAGCCCAGCTGGCACATTGACTGTACTGATGCCAAGGAGATATCCAGTTTACAGCTGCCAGAGGTCTGACCCTGGAGTATTTTGGCTGCTGTCAGATTTGAGTGGAGTCCAATTACCCACTTCCCCATAGTCTGCTGAAAATGTGGGGGTTTTCTGTGTTTTAACAGTGTATTTCTATACATACATGTATCACATTTGTTTTATTTCTGGTCTTCATTCTTGCAAAAAACAATTTAAAAACAATGTTTAATGTCACATTTCAGTTTCCAAACCTGGAGATTGTGTTGCAGTCTGTTCACTGGTGCAGGTTCATACTGCTGGTGTTGAACTGCTGCCCTGCTGAATAGGCCTTCATTGCACTGTTTTCACATTTCAGACTCTCATCACCTTTGTGAACAAGCATCTGAATAAACTGAATTTGGAGGTGACTGAGCTGGACACTCAGGTAGAATTTGGTGGCCTTTCTTGGAGGGGAGAGGCAGCTGCACTGCTTTAGGCACCCTGAGATGAGAGAACATCCAAGATGTCCTTTCAGCAGGAAACCCTTCATTTCCAAATACCTTGGTGCAGAGAAGACCCTCACCAATCAAACATCTAAACGAGTTTTGTTAATTCCATTAGCACAAAAGCTAATTAGGAGTGCTGTCTCCCGGGTGCTGTGAGGAGGAGGAGGAGGAGGAGGAGCTGTGTGTTCTGGGCAGGCAGGGATGCTGTGCAGTTGTTCTCTGCCCACCTTTGCAGCAGCCACAGGGGATCACAAAGCCCCCATTGAGGGGAATGGGGGATTCTGGAGAGCAGGCAGCTGTGCAGCTGGGCTGCAGGCTTGACTGCACTGCAGAAATCCTGGGTGCAGGCTCTCCTCTCTTCTTCTCAGCTGCTAAATTGGCTGGAGAGAAGTTAAAGAAAAGCTTCATCCTGCTGTATTAATACCTCCCCATGTGAACAATCCCAGGAGTTATCATAAGAAAATGATGGGGTTGGGATCTGCTCTATCAAAAACACCCAGGTGTCTTCAGGTCAGCCTTTGTTTTATGTCTTGTTTGGTGCTGTTAAGAATCTCTGCTTTATTTAAGCACCTACCAATCTGTTGGAGATTTTTTTCAAAGGTACAATTAAGATTTAGCTAGAAATCATTGTGTAAAGGCTTTCAAAAGGACATTCCTTATTTCTGCTTATTGCATTGTTTACTCTGGGGGAAAACATTCAAATGTACCTAGAAACTGCTGAAGCATTTCCCTGAAACATCACCCCTAAGATGAGAGATGTATTTCCATCAGCTGGAAGCAAATCCCCTGCCTCAGGGAGGTGCTGGGCTGCTGGCAGACCTGGTTTCACTGGGTAGGAGTGAGAGAGCTGGGACAAAACCACAGAAATGTGGGGTGGTTTGGGTTGGAAAGGACCTTAGAGATCAGCCAGTTCCCCTCCTCCTGCAGGGACAGCTTCCAGCAGCCCAGGCTGCTCACAGCCCCATCCAGCCTTGCTCAGTTCCAGGCCTGGGGCTTCCCCTCCTCAGGGCAATCCTGTTCCAGTACCCCATTGTTCCATGAGCAAAGCACTGAAGGGTTTCCAGAAAATGGACTGAGAAACTTTATTTTTTTCCCCATAGTTTGCAGATGGAGTGTACTTGGTCCTGCTGATGGGTCTCCTGGAAGGTTATTTTGTTCCCCTGCACAGCTTTTTCTTGACTCCTGATAGTTTTGAACAAAAGGTAACTAGAATTCATTTTTCTGTTGAAAACAAACAAATAAATATGTCTGGTTGTAGCAGGATAACAAACAAATAAATATGTCTGGTTGTAGAAGGATAACAAACAAATAAATATGTCTGGTTGTAGAAGGATAACACAAACTTTCCTGTGTAAGTTTGATGCAAGCAGCTGAAATCAAGAAAGGACCATACTGGTCCAGCTACTCTGAGTATTTTAAAAAATCAGTAAGAGAAAATTATATTAATGATGGGGTGGTTAGCAAGTATTAACAGATTTTGGCAGCCATTGTACGGTGCTGTCATTGAGGGAGACCTACTGTTCATTAATGTATATAGGATTCATTAATGTATATAGGATTACACTCAAGCATTGATGACAGGACTGATTTTTTGTGTGTCCAAAATCCAAGAATTTAACATTGGAAAGGTTTAATGGGCTTTGGAAGCATAAAGGCATATATGTACAATGTGTCAATTTAAGACCAGCATTACATCAGTGTCTGTGGCTGTCCAGGCAATTCATCTGTCTGTTCAAGACAAGAGCACTTCAGGGGCCATCATGGTCCAGTTTTTGAACTTGCAGGAGGTGGGCTGTGCTTACTTGTAAGTAATTTTATTGAGAGTTATGTTAGTTCATGTTAACTTTCAATTACCTTTATCTTTCTGCAACCACCATCACCCAGAATCAGCAGAACAATGGATTGTCTGGATTCCAAGGAGCCCTGGACTATTTTATATATTATTTTTTTTTATATACAGAGCCCTGACTATTTTTTCCTGCTGAATAACTGGGTCTTCAGCTTTAACTCTATCTTGTCTTGACCATTTTTAGTGCACAGAGTTCCCAAGAGTGACTGCCTTTGTTGTGTTGCCAGGTTGTCAATGTTTCCTTTGCGTTTGAGCTCATGCAGGATGGTGGACTGGAAAAGCCAAAGCCAAGACCAGAAGGTACCAATGCTACTGTTTTTGTATCTCCTTAAAAATTTGTGCTGGATCCAGATTTTATGGTGTGGCTAAATGAAGGTTGAGTTAATCCAACAGCAAAAGCCAAGGTACATTTTGTAGTGCTCGAGGAAATCTGTATCTTGAATGTGCTTTTTCAAAGTTGCAATGCTGCCTTTCTTCATTGGCCACATAGAAACACAATATTCCCTGAAAGAAAGAGAACACAGTTGTGATTGGTGTCACTGACAGATGTGAATTGCTCCAACTGCCCCATTTTCCTCCATCTCACACTTTCACACTAAACCTTGGGTATTCCAGTGACTTGTAGGATTTTTCACAAGAGAGGGAGATGCTGTGGAAGGGGAATTTCAGATGTTGTCACACATGCCTTTGAATGCAGGACCTGCCCATGCATATTGAATTGGCTACAGAGCTGGGGGCTGGCAGTGGGATGTGCTTTAGGGAGCAGATGTTTTGCTGCTGACTTGAGGAGCACTGGGATTCCACTCCTCTTGCTTCTCAGACACCCAGTGTTCCAATCAGCTTTTTGGGCTGGAGACAGAGCCCTGGATCCCCAGGCTGCTGGGTACCTCCAGTGAGCACATCTTTCCCTGCAGGAGCTGGGTGTGCAGCTCCTCCTCTTGCCCCAGGGATGGTGTCTGGGCTCCTGCTGCCTGCCTGCCCTGGTGATCAGTGTGGCTGTGTCTTTCCAAAGCCAATTCCAGGATTGCATTCCATGGTGCTCACAGCCTTTTCCTGCCACAGTGTTGGATTGCTGTTCCCCGAGGAGCTGGGACATGTCAGAGTGCTGCTTCCAGCAGTCACAGCTCCCTGGGGATTCAGACACTGAATCAGGTTCTGCTCCATTCAGGATTTTTTCCCTCCCTGCCAGCCTCCAGGTTCTACCAGCCCCAGGGACAGGCACACACACACAATAATGCAGCTCAGGATCCAGCCTGGCCATTAAATCTGGACCTACCCAGCCTGGCTTTCTTTCACTTCTTCTCATTGCTTGAACTCTTATCCACAGTCATGCTTAACTAAAGCACTGCTGAGGGTATCACAAACCTTTCTGTCTGAAATAGTCAAAGTGAGAAGGGGGAAACAGTGAAATCGAGGGATCCAAGTAAAACACAGAGTATCTGTGATCCCTCACTCCCCATGGAGGTTTAAAATTCTTATGGCATTTAATTTTTCAGGTATTTATTGCTCTAGGGGACAGCTAATTTTTCCAGTATAAATCAAGCCATAAGGATATTTCAGCATATATAAGACATTTCTTGTGCAATTATTGAAATGCTTAATATGAAACTTCCTGCCCGATGTGAATGGAAAAACACATCTGTTTTATGTGTTGTTACATTGGGCACAATGCCCATACTTAAAATTTCCAGTGAGCAAAAGAGCATTGAAAAGGATCTTACCCTAAATGTGTACACTAAATACTCTTTGAATTCCTACACTGTTTCTTTGAGGTTCTTGAGGAAAAAATAGAGCGCTGAAAAGTGCTTTAGAATATGAAAAACATATTTAGTGGAAAAAAAAAAAGAATGCAGTTAAATAAATTAGTATGAAAACCAATGATTTTTATGGGGTCAACAGTTTATTTGGGTTATTTGCGATATAATTGAAAAGGTCTTAAAAAGCTTTCTGTGACCTTTTTACTTTAAAAATGGCTGGAACATTAATCTGTTGAGTCTCTAACAAATTCATTTGCAGTTTGAGCTTTTTCAGATTCCTCCTTGCAATGGGTAAGTCGAAGACAAACTCAAGTTTCTCTTTTAGAAAGGTGCAGCCAGTAAAATGTTGCATGTGCTGGGGAAAGCCATGCAGCAATGGAAGTCCCATCTTTCTCTGGGATTGTGCTTCTTTCACTTTCAGCCCTTCTGTGGAATTGTGTTGTGGAATTCTTTTGTGGTGGTGTCTTTGCAAAGACCTAACCAAGTTACTTCTTTGAGAAGTTCTGTATTTGGGAACAAAAAAGTGGTTCTGGTCTGAAAGGGGAAACTGAGGATTGCAGTGGGATCTTGTGGGGCAAGGCACCCTTCCTGCAGCCTTGGGCATGAACTCTGCATTTCATACCCAGCATTTGCCATCTGATTTATAAAGAGCCACAGACCCACGCTGCCTCTGGTGTCATAACCCAGCAGAAAATCTAGGCTTGAGTGTTCCCAGCCTTTGTCCATGGATGTGAGCTCAGTATCTTTAGCTGGCTGCTTTAGGACACCATGCATGGGTTTGATTGGATCAATTATTCAAATTGTGAATAATTCATAGTAACTCTCAGTCTGTGAAAACATCAGGGTAGATAAATGCAATGTTTAAACTCTGATGTTGCAATGCTCCACGTTCTGGGCTTACTCTGAGCTTTTGGCCAATTCCAAGTCAGGAATTTGAGATCCTGTGCATTGAACAGAAAGAGACAGGACAATTCTAATTCCACCCTGCTCTTTCTGAGGACAGCTCAGAATCCCTGTTGGAGACTGAGTAAAGCACTGGTGGAGACTGCTGCAGTAGTACTTGTCAGTTTGTTTTATAGATTTCTTGTGAAATAATATTGACTTTCTCAAGAGCTGCTCTTTGAAACAGAAGGTATTCATTAGCTTTTTTGTTTCATATAAATCCTTTCCTTTAGATGCTGAGTTTCTGAGGGCTGATTCAGCCATGAATGTCAGCTAACCCAAAGAATTTTCAGATGTTTGTTCAAGGAGCACTTACTTGTGTACCTAGCTTCTTTAGATCCTCTGGAAAGTTTAAACTTGCCTCTAGCTATCCTGCTGAAATCAGGCCTGGGAGAGGATGCTGCAGCCCAGAACCTGCCAAGTCCTGCAATTCTTACATGAGGGGAGGGTTCCATTGGTTCATTCATTCCAAAGTCTGATGACTTTTGTCCCCAAATCATTGCTTTCCATCCACAACTGACTGAAGATGGAATTGTCTAATCCTGGGCACACCTTGACTCAGGAGCACCTGAGCTTGGCTACATTTCAACATCAGCAGCAGTAGCTATTTGTATCCCTAATTAGAAGTGGTTAAAATATCAAACTTTGAGTTTCCAGCTTGAAAATTGTGTTTTATTGGTATTTCTACTCTTTTTTGCTATCCTTGTGATCTAATGTTCACGGGTACTAATGTGAGCAAGGGAGAGAATGGGCACTTTATTTTCTGGAAAGCATTTGGAGCTAATGAAGTTACTAATGTGTTTTCCCTTGTCTTTTTTTCTAGATATTGTAAATTGTGACTTGAAGTCTACACTGAGAGTACTGTACAACTTGTTTTCCAAATACAGGAACGTGGAGTGAAGAATTGATTTGGGTCACAAAGGAGTGTTAACAAAGAAAACATCATTACTAGCAGATCTTTCCTTGGTATCCTTCTGCATCTCTGTCCTAAAAAGAACTAAAAAAGAGAACAAAACCATTTACCTGAAGAATTTTTCATTATTAGTCGATTTTTCTGGCACTACTATTTTCATAGGAGATTTAAAACCAGTATAGCTTATAAAGAAAAACAAAAGGTTTGGGGGAAGATATCTGGGTATATTCTGGGAGCCTCTGTTGTCTTCACACTGTTTTTCATAGGGGAAGCAACAATGAAAAAAAACTATCAAGTTTAATTCAAATCAGCCTTTGGAGCTGACCATAGGAATATTCTGTACTATGTTATTATTTTTTGCATGTATCTTTTGTTTAATCTGGGAAGGGGAAGAATATTTTCTATCATCCATGGTAAGACAGTTCCATTCTAATTGTGAGGATTGTGCATGGGGAGAAACAGTTAAATACACTCATTCACATAACAGCTGAAAAGAGGAAATTTAACCTGGTGAATACACAGATCCAGTGCCATTTTAAGGCTTTAATTTTATGGGTACAAACTGAAGTGGCTACTCATTCCTTCAGACTTACTGTAATGTGATGCTCTGTTTCAATATGTGCCATTGAGCATTCCCCACTTTGCAGCTTTTCACTTGTTTTTGTTCAAGATCTTTTTGCAAAGAACACTTTTCAGGAAGACACACCTGTATAATGCAGCTTTTCTATAGTATTTGTATTATCATATAATGTTAGGAAGTAGAAGAATGGCTTGTTTTTATTTTGGCAGTTTAATCACAGGATTATCAGGTTGCAAGTTTAGATTGATTGCTGAACAGAATTTAGAATTTTTGGTCGATTTTATGATGAATGTATGTTGCTGCATATGCATGCAATGTACAAAAAATCAACGAGTTTCTATGTTCAACACAGAAAAATAAGATTTACTTTCTGGAAATGGCCATAACTCCTTCCATCTGCTAAGATTCCATTACACTGTAAAGTTCTTTGGTGGTTTTACATGGCTACAGAGATTTCTTTTATTTAATTAGCTGTTACCTGTTTGGTTTTAGCTTTACCAAAGACACAGAAGGGAAATGGGAGTTGGTTCTCCCCTCAGCCTGGCACCAAGCTCCAGCTGTGCTTCCAGGGGAAGAGCAGGAGACTGCCTGGATCATTCCTGAAACAAAGAGTTCACTGCAGCCACAAATTCTGGGTTACCCAGCCAGGGAGAAGAG
>NC_031774.1:9196991-9201870 GCF_001522545.3 Parus major
ACTTGCTGCCAGCCATGCAGCAGTGGCTCAGGCCAAGGGAAGAGCGACCTGTGAGCTCTGGAATGTTCCTCAGGAGGAAGGCAGGGCTGGCCAGGGCACTCAGCAGCAGCTGGATGTCCCTCAGGATGGGAAGCATCACCCAGCTTTCCATTCCCCAGGGCTTTTTTCACCTTTTTTGGTGCAGAGCTTTCCAGAGCAGCATTAGCACAGAGGGAACTCCAGCTGTTACTGTGTGTCCTTGCTAAACACTGACAGATGTTTACTAATAAGGTGATACTGACTGCTGCTGGGGGGCTGCAAAATTATTTTTCTGAGAAATAATAGGAACTTCTTTTCAATGGAAAGTCAGTATTCGATTCAAAGGGCAATACCTGGATGTTCTCTGGTCTCAGAAATTATCTGATTGCAATAAGCACTCTAAATATCTGTATGAAAATGTTTTCTTACCTGTGTGTTTTTACCTGAGTTTCTGAAATTAGAGGTACAGAAAACAGCAGTTATTTGCCCTTTACAGGGAGGAACAGCTGGACATCTTGACCTCAATGAAAGTGAACATTTTGTCTTTAATATCTGAGAAGCTAAAAAATAGGAATGAACCAGACATTTTTTGAGCAAACTGGGACAGAACTCCTCATGTATATAGCAGCAGCAATTTCAGCTTATTTTAATGTTTAACATGCAATTTTTCATTTGCACATCGAGTAGTAATTGTAATAGCTAATTAAAAAACAAACAATGTCTTTTCTGCAGACCATGCTCAGCTGCAACACCTTTACATTTCAACAGTGCCAAAATACTTGGATTGCCTTGGTTTTCAGGAGTGCACTTTCTTTAAAGAGGAGATTTATATGTGTAAAGTGAACAGTGAAACTGTTTCCTTTGCCTGGACTTGAAAATAAGTATTTCTCATGCTATAGTGGTATAACATTATTGGAGATTTATCTGTCAGACTCCATTTCCATCCTTCTAAAACATGAAACTGAGACAGAATTATTAAAAACTCATGCTGAAATGCAATTAGGCAGAACCATAGAAACATTTAAACAATATCCAACCTTTCCACAATTATCCATCCTATGGTAAGAACTTATCTAGATTAAAACCTGCTATATAAACAACAGTGTCCTGTGTAAATATAGATCCATGTGATGGTTTTAACACTTACACACAAACACTATATGCTGCCATGTAGGAGTGGGTCACTGCTTACATTTCTGACAGTGTAGATTTAAATAGCTATTAGATAAAAGTGAAATCTAATATAGAGATTATATCTAATATTTATTGCCTTGATTCAGAATATAAGAGAAATATAGAATACTACTGTAGAGAGCTTGCTTTTCAGCAGTTGGTGTTGGCCAGCCCTTTCCTTCAGGGAAGGGAAAAGTTACCAGGGCCCAATTCTGCCACCCCTACGTTCCTTTTATTCTTGATGCACAGCAGTGCTGCTTAAAGCAGAATTGTTTAAATTTAGTCAGTCCCAGGTTCATTTGTTTTAAGTGACTGAGAGGAGCGGAACAGGGATGTGATGAGTGATGGAGCTCGTGTCAGGCACGAGCAGCCACGGGGAGAGGCTGGTTCCTGCAGTGGTCCCAGGGAGAGCTGCTGCTCTCAGGAGAGCCCTGGGCATCCTAAAGCCAGGCAGGGGAAATCCAGGGCACTGCCTGGGGGTCTGGTGTTGGATCCCTGCCTCTTGTGCTGTGTCACACAAAGCCCACAGGCAGCTGAGCCCTCCAAAAAGTCACCAACCCCTGGCCTGCCCTGAGGAGCAGCAAGCCCTGCAGCTGCTGGGGCTCTGTGCTCCACCTGAAGAGGAGTTTTCTGTGACTTCTGACCCATCCACTGCACCAGCACTGTGCTATCCAGGCTTCTTTTGTGGCTGGAGATGGGCATCCTTTCCCTGCTGATGGATCCTGGCACGCTCTCTCCACCACACAAAACCTATTGTTTGGTTGGTTGGTTGTTTTTAAAGAGGAGCTACAGATTTTTCATCTTGTGTTTTCAAGATAATTACCCAAAATCCTGATATCTTGAGGTCAGCTCCTTTCAGATTTCTTTCTCAGCTGACTGGCTGTTATTTGCCATGAGGAACAAGAGCTATAAAAAGGAACCTTTGCATAATTTTACCCGCTCGTAAAGCCCAGAATTGGGCTGCTCTGTATTCCTGATGGAGTCCAGACAAAGCAAGTTAACTTTTAAATGAGCTGGCTGCAGAGTTCCATCTCCTAGTGAGGAGTGTCTGGGTGTTGCAGAGGGGGCAGCCCTGCAGCTCCAGAGCTCTGTTTCACACAGCCCTGCAGGGCTGGGGCATGCAGACCGTGAGGCTTGGGGTAAATGCTGCTTGCTTGACTTTTGTTCTTACTTTTTATTCTGCTTTTAGTGTTTCAGATTGTTTCAGCCAACACCTTACTGCAAGCCACAGTGTTGTAAAGCAGAATGGCTTTTAGAGTTTATTTCACTAGAGAAAGATTAATGTGATATTTAATGTCCTAGGTGCCAGCCTTAGGGCTAGCTTTTGTTACTCTTGTCTTCCTCTCAAAACAACCTTCATGAATGGCCAAGCATCCAAAGAGAAAACAGTGCCTTGAGACCTCTTGCAGGATTTTTACACTCTTACCTAGCAGACTTTGGTCATTTTATTATAAGAATTAGTGTTGGGCTTTCTCTTTGCAGCCAAAGCCCAATTACAGACTGAAGAAATTACAATTAGTTTGCCTTAAGATGTTTTATTTTGATTTGTCACATGAAAAATTGAGATAGCATCGCCAAAATTTTAAAATTAGGCATACCTCAGCATCCACAGATTTTCCAAAGAGGTTTTGAGTCATTCAGCATTTACAAGGGCTAATTTTATGTATTCTGAAAATATTTTGTGTGACTTTCTTTCTGCAGTAAAGAGATTTTCTTTTCTGTCTCACAGTTTAATACCATTCACTCTGCAACAGTGCTAGTCATTGAAACATTTGGTCCTCAATTTCAATATCAGACTAACTGAGAAAAAAAGAATTCTTTCAAAATTTGCTAAACATGTATCCAAAAAGAATTATTAGTTTAAGTTAAGCTGCATTTCCTACAAGTGCAGAGTTAGTAGCTTTCACAGAATACATGTACTCTGTAAGAAAAACACTCTCTTGCTGATTTTTTTTTCCCCCTGTGCTTTTTCTGGAACCTTTTGTTATGATCCACAATAAAATTTGCACCTGCAAACCGAGGCTGTGTGTTGTTGTGGGGTGGAAGGATGAGGTGTCTGACTGAAAACGAGGGAGGCTGTGTGTTCTGTGTTCTCCAAACCTGGCAGCTCTGGGTGCACCCAGCCCTTTTCCAGCCCCCCCTGGCCGTGGGTGTGCAAGGTGCTCATTGTTCTGTTCCCTGGGGGCTGCTGACAGCTGAACGTGGGCTGGCAGAACAATGCTGTAAACATGGCTTTGGAATGATCAGCAGCAGCAGGACAGGAAAATGCTGCCTTTGACTCGAGGTAGCAGAGTGCACCTTCACTTTTAGGTGCTGAACATGTCAGAGGGGTATCTCAGCTGGACAGAATGCAATTCTCTGCAGAGCAATTCTGTCCATTTCAGATCTAACAGAATGGTAGCAAAACATTAAAACTGAAATTATCTTGTCTGTGTCAGGAAAGAATTGCACTTAGGAAGGTTCTGAGATCTAGCTTTGTATAAACTCGTCTTTGTTGCAACCTTTTAATGCAGGGGCTTCGATGCAGAGCTTGGAGCCAGTCCAGGATATCAGCATCTGAAGTGCTCCAGATCACCATTTATAGCCACTGAATTGTTGGCCTGAATCCAGAGCAGGTGTTTGATCTTTAGGTCTGCTTGTAAAGCTGAAACCACCAAGCAGAGCTGCCTAATCAGCAGGGAGCACTAAAGACAGGGTGAGTTTTAATGCCAGGTTCAGTCCCAGTCTGTAACTCAGAGCTGGATAGAAGCAGTGCTTAGGATTCACCTTCTTAACCCCCACCACAGGCACTTGGAGCTTTTGTCCTGAATGTCATGGGTTTGTCCTGAAGAGCAAGTAGACTTGTTGTTGTATCACAGTCCAGCACAGAGGCCAGGCCTGGCTGCCTCCATCACTGCTGCTCCCACAGAGAGCAGAGGATGTGGGTTTGGTGTCCTGCTGCAGCCCTGGGAGTTCTCCTCCTCCCTTCTGCAGTCCTGCAGAATGAACTGAGGGTGAAACCGTGTTTCCACACTGGTTGGAGGGGCCCTGCTGCTGCCTGAGCTGAAGTTTCAGCTCTGTGTGGAGTAACTGCACCTAAACTGAGACAGGAGAGCAGCAGAGGGAGCACAGCTGGTGATCAAACTGTTGAAAAGGCTTTGGGGGAAGAACCTGTCCTCTGGGCCTCCTGTAAGGCCTGCTTCTCTACCTCAGTCAACCAAAAGGTGTTGAAATTCCCATCAAAACACATTTTGGAGAGAAAACTGGCTGGCATTACTTCCCTGTGTTTCAGTGCAAAGTTCCTGCTGAGCTTTACGTTCCCTCCTCTCAGGACTCTGCAGAATCCAGAAGTGATGATGCTCTGAATGATGAGGCTGATGAAGTCCTTGTCCTGAGAGGCTGCCAGGAGTGCAGGGGAGAGGAGCTGGGACCTTCTCCATCCACAGACACATCCCGTGTGTGGCTCAGGGACCGAGTGCCCTCCCTGTGCCTTTGGGCTGTGCTGCACAGCAAGGGGCTGGGAAGTGGCCAGAGGGGCTGTGTGGGCCAGTGCCCAGGGCAAAGGGCTGCCAGCTCACCAGAGTTCCACATCTCTCTGGTGGGGATGAGGCTGGGTGCTGGGGCACAGGAGGTGTGGGTTTCCCAGGGGGCTGGGGGAGGAATCCTTTCCCTTCCCCTTCCCCTTCCCCTTCCCCTTCCCCTTCCCCTT
>NC_031774.1:9202136-9210626 GCF_001522545.3 Parus major
CCCTTTCCCTTTCCCTGTCCTGCCAGCAGTATGAGCTGCTCAGATGTGTCTGAGCCTTTCCTCCCTGTGACACTGAAACACTTCCAGGGGCTCACTGTTACAATAATGGAGCTTGGAATGCCTGGGTCCCACATTTCTAAACCTTCTGTAGCTCCAGATCTTTCTGAGCTGTTTGTTACAGCCAGGACAGCCAGGACATCACTAGAGCAGGTCTGTGTTCTCAGTGGGTACAAACCTTGTACATCTACCACTGTCTGAAACCAGCACTCACTCCTCTCATAACCTCCAGCTTCATTTTTTCCTGTTATCAGGACAAATTAACCCATTAGCTGCACAGACTCTATTGTGAGTCAGAGGTATATGACTCATGTGAATAGAACCCATTTCTATTCTGGTTTTAATTAACTTGGCCTCCACCCAAATCCTCCCTAGAAATGAAAGATACTAGATTAGCTGAAGGGTACAACACATTTTTATGGTTTGTGCTAAACTTACATGTGTATTTTTATGAGATAATGCTACCAAAAAAAAGAGATTCCTATGAGTGCACTAGCCTGAGAGGTAAGTGACAGAGCTGCTGTGTGTGACAGACTGTTAAACTATTGTAATTAATCTGGTTGGTTGGTTTGCCTAAAGAAATTCAGAATTCTAGTACATTGGGAAAATATTCCCAGTCTTGATTCAGATAAATGGAAAATGGATTTGTGGTGGTTTGAATTTCAATAGAAGTACAGCCCTAAGGTGTGCTTCCCATTGTGATTTTAATAATTTTGCTGCCTGAGAAGCTTTCCCTTTCTTTCTTTCTATAAATATGTAGATAAAATGTAAATAATGGTTTGGTCAGTATCCTTCTCAGTGTTTCTAACTGGGTCACTGTGCCTTCTCTTTATGAAGCAATACTAAAAATCAAATGAACTCCTCAGATTTAAATTGTGGGGAGGGTAATCTGGGCCATTACTTCTGTCAAAACAGAAGTGATACTGATTATATTTACATGAGTTTAAAAGAATCAAAAGGAAAACAAGGGAACAAAAGCACCCCTCTCTAATCCTGACAGAAATCCAAGTGTGACTCTTGTCACTAAACTTTGCTCATGGCACTTTAGGGATTGGTGGTGAAGTGGGAACCAGGAGCTCGGTGCAGCCCTCCCACCCCAGCACAATCCCTAAAGGAACGAGCACAGATAAAAGCAGAGAGGCTGGAGGGAAGGGAGAATACAGAACACAGAAATGAATCTTTGTGTGATCACTTGATGGTGTGCAGCATGCTCATACAGCACGGGAAGGGTGCACAGAAACCAGCCCAGTCTGATCAATGAGCCAGGAGTGTGCTCCGTGTGCCACCAGCTGTCTGCTGACTAATAAGTGAGGTTTCTGCTTTGGCAGGTCCCAGGTTACCTGGAGCATGACGAGGAGAGCCGGAGGGAAAAGGTCAGGTTTGAAAAGAGGTTTAGTTGGAGGCGCTCAGAAATGAAAAGTCGCACGTGGAGCACTGCTTGCCAGGCTCTGCAGCCCCTCTGTTTAATTCCACAGGCTTACAGCACTTATTGGAGATGTGCCCTCAGCTCTGCCTGCTGCCAGTTAGTCCTGATAAAGCCCTAACTCACCTCCTCGTTGCCTAAGTGGTGACATTAAGACTTTCATCAAAGCAAGGAAATTAAAGGCACGTAGCAGACTGGCCTTCATTTAGCCAGAGCTCCACGTCCAGAGCCGGAGATTTTTCTGTCCCCTGTGCCAGAGAAGCAGCCTGGCAGTGAACTCTTGCAATCTGCACTTCCCAATGGCTGCAGAAACTTACCCAGCTGGGAGGGGGCACAGATTTACCTTCTGATACTGTGAAGTTGTGCTGCTTTTCAGGGATGTGAGTATTCCTCTGCTGGAAGTTTTGAACTTCTGAAATTCCCTTGCTGATAACTGGACCCTGCTTTTCGTTTTTCCTTTGCTACAGTGGATTTTTTTTATGCCACCATTGGTTGAGGTTGAGCTACCAAACCTGTCTAGATTCCCATTTTTGTGCTAATATTAATGTCCCACTGTTGGACAGGGCTCCTTTACAGGATCTCTAAAGCACTGTAGATGTGCCCAGGGTGCAGAGGATGATGTGATGGTTTGGCAGTGATGGGTAAGTTTCTCTCAGTCAGCTCTCCCTCCTTTGGGGATATTTCTACAAGGAAATCTGCACCAAACCTCAGGATGTTCCTGTTACCATGCACGGGAAAGATGCAGGGCTCTGCTTCACTTTGTGCTTCAGGAATGGTTCCTTGTGCCACGAGAAGGGGGAAGAAGCATTTGTGCCCTGATGTGAGGCAGAGGATGGACCTTGCTGGGCACAACAGTCCCAGCAGCTTCCTTAAAATATTTCCCAGCAAACCTGTAATTTGCCTTCTGAGCACTTAGAGGAATTTAAGCTGAGCTTTCTTGTGCTGCTGTGTCTCCAGCACTTCAGGAGTCTCGTGGTTCTCTGTTCCCCCCCAGTGTGACACAGCCTCACCTTCAACTTCTGCTGCTCCTGAGGCTTCTTCCCCATGGCTCAGTTACCCAGGCAGGCCCCTGGGATGGGGAATGAAACCACAGGAGCACCAAGAGAAAACTGCTGCCTTAAGTCAGACAGAGTTTTCCACTAGGTGAATTCCCCCAATTAAAAATCAAGATTTGTTCCAAGCAATCAAGACACGCCTGTTATTCAAGCACAACTTCTCTTTTATTACTGGCTGATTAAAACTTACCATTCTCTATTAATCAGCATTTCTTAATTAAAATAAAATTCCCAAGGCCTGGTACAATTCCACCACCCACAATCCAGGTCTGTGCTGTTCATTTCTATTTACACTACATATTGCTAGAGCATGTGGGATTGTATTGCATGCTGCAATTATTTTCAGGGAGGACTGTGACACTTGGCCTTGATCTTGTCTTTCTCTAGTACAGAGCACTGTAAGTATTCTATATTTATTTATAACTTGCTGAGGGGAACAACAGAGGCTGCCTGACACTGCACTCTCTTCTTCTTTAGATTGTAATTCTCGGATCCATCTCTCAGGAATTACAGGGAGGAGAGCTTTGCCATTTGGAGAAAAGGTCTTACAATTTAATCAGAATACAATTTTAGCCAACCAGCTAGTTCAATCAGCCAGTCCAATTATGGCGTGGGTTGAGCAAGGCTCTGTGCTCAGGGTTCCCTGGAGCTGTTTTTAGTTATGAAATCAAAATAAGAAATTAGGTCAGTTATACTCTATAGACTCCTGGTCCTGCAGCTCTCAGGAGTGCTCAGCAGCACTTTAGGCTTTGCCTAAATTTGAGTTTAGCGTCTCACTCTCTGCTGGGCCTTGCCAGGGGTTGAAAGCTGACTGGGAGTGCCCATTCTGAGTGACAAGTTGCAAATGAGCTTGTCCCAAAGGTGGGACAGAAATCCCACTGCAGGCCAGTGCTCTCAGCCCGTGCTAGAAGAGCTGCAGCAGCTCTCCTGTCACCATCTAAGAGCCACAGGGGCTTTCCTGGGTGCCACTGGTTATTGACTGACCCTCCTGAGATCTTGTATGAGCCTTTGTACCAAATTTTTCCTTTCTACTGTAACCCTTCAAAAATCCCCAGCCCCCTTCCTCTGTCGGTACCTTCCCACCCACCTCATTTTCATTTCAGTCCCTTCTCCCTGCTTCAGGCAGCTGCTGAAGCCAAACACTCAAATCCAGCTGATCATGTTCCCATCCTTTCCAAGCTGCTCTTGGACACCACAGCATTGCTCCTGCTTTTCTCCAGGCCACATGAAAGGGTTTCTTCATCTGGCTGCATGTAAGAACTGATAGAGCTTCTGATGCTATCAGCAGCCTCTCACTGTGCCCTGTGGGCACACTCAGGACAGCCCCTCACTCATCCTGCTCTGATGTTAAAGGTGGGGTTGAGAGAACCCTGTCAATCCCTTCTTGCCACAGCCCAGCACGTCCTGCCATGTAATTTGCAATATCTTCTTCCTTTCTCCTAAGGATTAGGAAGAATACCCAATTTCTGAGCTGGGGAGCAGGCTGTGGGCATTGCTTGACCCATGGCTGGTCAAACACACGTGTCTGCTGTCACACACTGAGCTTTAGTGCCCGCACACCGTGACGAGCGTGGCTCCATGGCTCTGCCCCTTCCACTGCAGAACAACATCAAATCAAAATGTGCTGGGAAAACCTCAAAAGAGCCCGAGTTTGGATACCTCCCAAGTGTTTGGGTGTCTTACAGAAGGCAGAAGAGAAAACAGATCCCTAAAAGTGTTGTTGTTCATCGCCATCCCTTTATTTCTCTGTCCCTGTCCATGGAAATGGCTGTAGCCTTAATCCACTCTTTCCTCTTCAGCTCTGCATTGCTGCTGCACATTTCTCTGCAGGCAGTGCCAGGGATGGACACTGTTGAAAACACTCCCCTCGTTACAAAGTGGACATGGGATTTGAGCCATTAGCTGTATTTCTTACAAGTCAGTTTAAAAACCAAACCAAACCCATAAAAACCAAACCCCATGGGGTTTACAGATATGGGGAAATGGAACTTAGGGAATCAGGATGTTGCACTGCATTTCTGTCAGTGTGATACTGTTGGGTTTTAATCCCCCAGGAAATGAAAGTGAGTGATAAAACCTGCTTTTCTCCTAGCAGTGTCACACTCCTGAGGACAGCTTTATCCACAGATCCCACTGAATCTTCCCCTTTTATGAAATAAAAGCTGTGTTTTGCATGTCTAGAATGAATTCCCCTGCTCTGCAGAAGATGAAGCTCCTTTAAATCGCTTCCCTTCCCTTTAGCAAGTGCTGTGTGCTCTGAAAGCTCTGCAGGCTTTCCAAGACTCTTCCTCCTTTCTGCAGAGCCAGCAATTGTCTTTTCCCAACACCACTGGCCTGGCTCAGGCCACACTTCCAGAGAACAGAAATGATATTTTCTGTTTAACAAATGTTTATAGGAATTTATCTGCTCTGATAAATGATCTGCTGAAGTAAGTAGATTATATGGTATGATCTGAATTATTCAAAGAAGTCAGAGATGTTTGTGTGTAATGTAATGAAATAAAACTGTATCTAAATATGTACTTTGCTAAGTTGCAGTTAGATTTTAACATTTGAGAGTGATTTGGCATCTAGGATAGCATGAGAATTAATTCCAGAACTGAGATGTAATCAGTTCACCTTTCTTGGCACTGTGTCTTGCTAAATGGTAAAAAAAAACCCCTCTTTTCATTTACTCTATAATTATCCTGGTGTATTCTTGAATGAAAGCATAGCAAAGATCACATTTCTGGCACATTTGGGAGCAAAACAGTTAAATTGCTAACAAATAATGTTTTGTAGTTTGTATGAGAGCCAAGAAGATTAATGAAATGTTCATGAGAGAGTCTGGCAAGTGGCCACATTCCTATGGGAACATTGCTGTAGTGAGGTTTAACGGAGCATGAGGGACATTAAGAAACAAATGTGTGGGAGTTTTAGGGTGAACTGTAAATGATAAGAATCTAGTAAAACTAGATATCATGGTGGATTTTTGCCTTTGAGGCTTTCCTCTGGGTCTGTGAGGCATTTCTCATCCTTGTCTGAAGGCTGTGAGGAAGAGGAGCAAAGTGCAGCCTCCTTGGGTTTTTTAGGAGCAGCTGTCAAACACTTGAGCTCCGCTGACTTCTTTGAATGTTGCAGCAGATGTAAACTCATTAAACAATTGGCTACAAGAAATAAAAGTCCCCCAGCCTGACTGGAGTTTTTCTATGGAAGCTCCTCAATTTACTGCTTCATCTGCCAGCCTTCCCAAAACTTCCATGTGCTTCCAATGGCAGAAAGCAGGGTTAAATCCATTCTTTTGGAGAATTGCTGCAGTGTTATTTCTATTTCTGCTGCTCCCCCTCCTCCTGTCTCTGCAGCAGTTGTCTCTGAAATCCATCCTCATCGACCCTGGCTGCCCACCAACGTGCTGTTTCTGTTATTTGATGTTACTTTTAACCAAAGAGAAGAAAACAAGCTAAGTTTCCTGTGTTTCAGAAAATAAAATAAGAAGAAAAAAACCACCAAAACCCCAAACAAGCTTCTTTTCAGCAGATTGCTAACAGGGACCAAACACTTCCCTTTATCACACCAAAAGGAAGGAGAAATGGGAAGGTGTGGATTTCCCTGGGAGCAGGGCAGGAGCTGGGATGTGTGTGGGCTCCAACAATTCCTTCCTAGAGGTTTTCTAGAAGAGCTGAAATAATAATACTAATACTAATACTAATACTAATACTAATACTAATACTAATACTAATAAGGTAATAATGATAATGATAATAGAAATAATAATAATAACAATAACAATAATAATATGATAATGATAATAGTAATAATAATAATATTATAATAATGATAATAATGATAATAATAGTAATAATAACAATAACAATAACAACAATAATAATATTATAATAATGATAATAATAATATTATAATAATGATAATAATGATAATAATAGTAATAATAATACCAACAATAATAACAATAACAATAACAATAATAATATAATAATGATAAGAATAAGAATATGATAATAATTATAATAATTATAATAATTATAATAATAATAGTAATAATAATACCAACAATAATAACAATAACAATAACAACAACAATAATAATATAATAATGATAATAGTAATAGTAATAATAATAATAGTAATAGTAATAGTAATAATAATAATAATGATGATAATAATAATAATAATAATAATAATAATAATAATAATAATAGTAATGATGCTCAGAGCCTGTGGCTGGCAGCTATTGAGGAGCACGAAACCTGTGTCCTTACTTACCTTCCCACTAGATGGCAATGGTACATGGGAGTTCCCAAAGTGAGCTTTGGGCGAGGAAACCTTGGAAAAAGAACATTTTCTCCTTGCTGAGAATGTCTCTTTCCAGCAGGGCAGCTGGGCTGGCCCCGTGTGCTGCAGCTCTGAGCTCCCTCTCTCCAGCAGCTAAACCAATTCTCTGTTTTTGCCCAACAAATGCAATACCCAGATCTGGGATGTGAGTAATAAAGCTGTTCAAAAGCAAGCAGAGAGCTGTGGGGATGGGGCTGTTCAAGGTTTGTGCTCAGTTTCTCCTTTCTTGCTGGATGTGACACTTTTTTGGGTACTGAAATCAACGGCCAAAGAGTTCTTGAAGTCATTCCATTCACTCCAGGAGAGCTGTACTGGGGATGGGGGTGGATCAGGGATTCTGCAATGCAAAATTAAGAGTGCACACTGCTGTGTGAGGAGGGAAAACACGATTTTTTTCCCCTGTGGTGACTCAGAGCAGCATCCAAAGCAGAACTCCTTTGCAGAAGCTGCCCCCAAAGCCATTTGGAGGTTCAACATCCTGAAGGGGGAGATGGAGGAGGGAGTTGGAGGAGGAGGGGGAGAGGGGAAAGAGAGGCACCAAAAAGATAATTTTTTAGAATGTGCCTGGGTTTGTGAGGAGATGCAGCAGGCAGTGGGACAGAAGGGAGATGTGAGCTGCTGATTTGGCATCTGGAGACCATTTGAGGCCTGCCTGGAACTCAGAGCTGCTTTTCCCAAAGGGGTTACAGCTTCTTGTGGTGCACATTGAGCATTTTCCAGTGAAACTGCCCAGGGTGCCCCACCTGAGCACAGGACCCACTTCCCAAAGGGGGAACATGAGCTTATTCAAGTGCTCTGAGTGAAGGGAAATCTTCTAAGGAAAATCTTTCACACCTATCAATGTGGAACATTTGTCCTGTGCTAGCCATGTGCTTCAGACTGGAAGCTTTTTAATAGGTACCACCTACAGAATTTTCAAATTTGTTTCATGGCAAGACAGGATCAAATTCAAAATACAGCAGTTAACTGCCTCCTAGCCAGAATGCTGTCCCAGCAAGATTAATGAGCAATGTACATTGCTGTACAGAGATTTGGGTTTAATTCAGTTTTAACTTGGTTTTGTATTAATTCATCGTATTACTGCTCCTATTTACATCTGTTTCTGGTTGTAGCAGGGAGCAGACAGTTATATTATTATCAGTGTGACGTTTTGAAAAGGGTTTGGTCGGTTTAGTTCTTGTGTTATGACTGCTCATGACTTCTGAAATGAAGCACTTACTGAAGGCTGGGCACTGAACCGTGTCTCCAGCAACAAAATGATTTCCTTTCATTACCCTGCCACCATGTTTCCATCCAGCCCATGGCTAATTCACTTGGACTTTTCAGATATTCCCACTTCACTGCCAGTGTCAAGCATTCCCTAAAGCCTGGCTTCCAGGCAGGGTCAAGCAGGAGATGGAAGCAGGAGGGCTGTGGTGGTGCCTGGTCTCATGAGATCTGAGCTGCTGTCCCACATCCTTACAGGCCTCCTTGTACAGGTGAGGTACCCAAATACAACTGCAGAACCAGGCTTTTGTTTGTTCACAGCCCTCTGGATTGTTATCCAGCATCTTTGGAGGCCAAGGCCTATGAACATCCTCATCCTCTAAAATTTGGCTCCTCACCAGTTCCTGGGGATGTTCA
>NC_031774.1:9211009-9218979 GCF_001522545.3 Parus major
TGTCCAGCTGTTTCTGAAGGCTTTGCACAGCAGTCTCTTCAGGCTCCCTCTGAGATTTTGGGGGAGAAGGTAAAATTCCAGACCTGGAAGCTCTCCACAGATCCCTTGCTGCCTGATGTGGTGGTTTTATTCCTGAGAGAGAAATCTGGGCATAGAACCCCTCTCTGGAGGTGTCAGGGAGGCTTCCAGAGGTCCTGTTGTGTTTCCCAGAAGCTTCATGGTTACAGCTGTGCTACATCAATCCCTGGGGCTGCTGAAACATCACATCTGCACTTGGTGGCCAGGACAACACATCACATTGTGCTACAGTTAGGAAAAAAGAGGATTTTTGTACAGGTCAGCTCGAGATGAGGGGTCTTTGCAAAAGTCCCAAAATACTGTCAGGCAGAATTAATATTACTCATGTTGTCAAGCTCAAAGACCATGTTTTTAGGACAGAACTCCAAGAATGATAAATAAGCAGTTAAATCCTATGATCAGGTCCCATTTTGTCAAGTGGAGAGAAATGGATTTCATCACCTGCTGTAACAGACCCAACCACTCCTGTCTCAGTGGAAGCTGTGGCAGGGCTTTAAGAATGATGTTCCTGGATTCTTTTTTTGTTTGTTTTGTTTTGGTGTTTTGGGGTGGGTTTTTTTTTTGGTTTGGGGTTTTTTTTTTGCATCTATTGACCTCTGCCAGCAAGTGAAAAATGCTCTTTGGGCATGAGGAAGTGGCAGTTCCCAATGTGTTCCCCTGTCATTACCACATTGTGCATGTGGCTCTGCACAGACCAGACCTTGTCACTGTGCTTCTGATGACCAGACAGGCAAAGGAAGAAGAAATTTTTCTTCTTTTCCTTTCTTCAGAAATTCAGAGTGAAAGCATGCCACAAAGTGTGGAAATTTTGTTTAGAATACTTTTGTCCCTCAGGAAAAAAAAATATTAATGCCTCTTGCAGGACCTGTGTTGTATTCTTAATTCTGAGCATCTGTCTGACATCCACAGTTTGACCAGAAAGCCAGAGAATAAACTTTGGAGCTTCCAGAGAAGCCAGGAGACCTCCTGTAGCCCTGTGGCACAACCAGAGACCTGAGGTGGCTTTTTGTAGGGTGCCTGTCCCAGCTCAGCTGGGGCAGTGCTGCTGAGGAACAGGAAAAACCCCTTTCTCCTCCTGCTGGGAACTTCATTTCAGCTTTGTCTCATGCTTTTTTTTCCCCTAAAACCTGTTTTTCTGCCTCACACCCTGACAGTTTTATCTCCTGGATTACAAATCAGCTGTAGGAAATGCAATGGTCAGGTCTTATTCTTGGACCCCTGCACAGAGCTCTAGATAGAGTCAGGTATATAAAATAAAAGATCACTAATGTAGGTCAACAGCATGGATTTTTAAGGTCTGAGTCATTATTTAGCATAAATGTCAACAACAATCCTGCTTTTGATTTAATGAGAACTGTGTACTCAGACAGACCCCTGGGTCTGATTTTGTCTCAGCTTTATCAGAAATGATTTCATGTGTCAATACCTTGATGTGTTGATGGTGCCATAGACAGAGAAAACCCAGCACCACACAAAGTGAGAACCCTTCTTTGCTTCTTGGACTTCATGGCTGAACAAACTCAGGCACATTCTTGTCTATTTACTTCGTGTGTCTGTACAAATCCACTGAGTTCAAGGAAAGAAACTCAGTTAAGGGCAGAAACTTGGAGGAATATGATGAATTCTCTCAAATGAGGTGTGTCCAGCCATGGCACAGGGAAGAAAGAACATGGAACTGTTTCAGCTGGTGCATGAGATGAGAATTCACTCAGGTGTCCCTGAGGACTGGCTGGAGGCAGGACTTCAGAGGGGGTTTTGCTTGGTTACCCCCAAGTTTTGGGTTTTTTTTTTTGTGGTTGCTGCAGGAAGGTGTCACAGAATTGCTCTTGGGCAAGAGCCCACTGCCTGTTAATGCCCAGTGTGAAGAGGAGATGGGTGATACACCTACAGCTAAGGTTTCCCAAAGTAATCTCTACTAATTAGTCAAGAAAATGAATAAGAAATATGTTCTGTTCCTCGGAAGGCTCTAATCCCTCTTGACTGAGCAGTGTTGAGCAACCCTATCAAAGAGAATGTATTTTTGAAGCAGTCCTTGGGGCAAAATTAGACCTTCAAGAATAAGAAATAATGAGAGTTGTAAGGGGGAGAGGCTTTTTTATTTTTAGAACCAATATTAAAGAAGAGCCTTTGCTTCTGAGTCAAGTTCCCATGCTTTTTCATTATGTTCTTTGGCTGAAGTGGTCTTTAGATAACAAACGTGTCAAGCTGTTCTGTCTCACTAAGTTAGAATTAGGTTATGTCTGTGCAGGAGAAAGTTTTGGAATAGCTGCAAAAACAATTACAACGCTGCTTGATTCACTGATGCTGTTAATTGTAAATCCATATTAATCTAGGGCTGGGCAGGAGCTGCCAGGAGGATTCATTTTCCAAGTAGCACCACAGATGTTTGTCTCCCTTTCCTTTTTCCTGCTGCCTTAGACCTTGCATATCCCCAGTATTTTCTGAAAGCATAAACAGTAGCCTTAAGCAAAGTTGCAGTTGATAGGAAGGTTGCAATAGCCTATATAAATCTCCTTACATGACTTCAGCTCTCATAAAAGCAGCTCATAATATTTTAATCATAATCTGGAAGTACTTGAATACTAACACATAGGAAATACTGGACCAACAGCTAGTTTCTTACTCAGGAAACTTTTTTAGGATGAATATTTTATTTTATTTTTTAATGTGATTCTTAATAAGGAACAGATAAAAACGGAAGATTTTTTTTTTTAAAAGTCCATTTTAAAACCAAGATTTAAAACCAATCTTGGTATATTGATGAAATATTAGAAATTTCATTAGAGAAAATCAGTTCTGTGGTTGTGAGTCTGGTGAAGGTACTGATGGATGTGAATAGGGCAGTTTATATTCACAAGCATCTCGTTTGTCTCTCTGCAGACTTGGGGAGATCTTGCTGTTCCAAAAGATGTTTGAATCCCATTTTCTCCCCGGGCATAAGAGCTCAGAAGCTGGGGGAGGGAAGTGGTTAATGAATAGCAAAGATGGGTTCAAATTCATGTCCCAGAAGTTGAATAGAGATCACAGATCTTCCAGGCCCTTCTGTGGCTGGCACAGACAAAGGAACCACTAAATTGTTCCTGTGGCAGAGACTGCAGAGCCCTGAAAGGGTCCCATTAAATGTGCTTTTACCCAGAACCTTTAGGGCTGTAATTGCTGATGCAAGGCACTTGGCACAGCCACTGACAGTTCATTCATAACTTGGTGGTTTCTCCCTTAATAACTTACCCCCTAATTAGTTCCTGTGAAGGTACTTTATGAAATCATAAAGTCATATTTTTTGTGACTTGCCCAGCATCGTGCTGGCCTCTGCGGGCTGGGACTCCCCATCCTGCTGAGCTGGAGCTCCTGGGGATCAGCCCTGAAATGAAATCTGGGCCAGGACAGCAGCAGCAGGGAGCTGGGACCCCTCCATCCCTGCCATCCCTCGGGGTGACACCGTGTCCTCCCCAAAGCCAGCTGAGATCTGGCCCCAGGAGCTGGCCAGGACTCCTTTTGCTGGCCTGTGGTTCCCTCGAGTTCTTCCAAGGAAGTCAAACCTATTTCCTGCAGCTGATCCAAGGATAAACTGGCTTTCATTTTCTGCTCTGCTCCCCAGCCCTCTTTTCAATACACAAAGATAACAGGGGACTGTCACTACTGTTGTCTGGCTTTTGTTTTGGGCTGTTCAAATGAATTTCCAAGTCTCTGACCTTCTGCATCAGCAGCACCATCTGCTTGAGGGTGACATTTTCTTCATCTTGGCAACCAAAGACCTGGAGTTACAGCTCTTTACGCTCCTTTTTGCAGCAAAAAGAACCTTTTGAAGCAGGACAAAAAACCCCAAACCACACTTTTGCTTTATTATTCCATGTTTACCTGTGCCAGGATGCCCAGTGCAACCACCCAGAGCTAACTCCCCTTCCAGAACAAATCCAGAGCTGGCTGGTGTCTGCTCTGAGACCGCTTCAGCAGGATATTGTCCTGCAGGGGCATATTACAATTAATTCATTAATTAATTTGAGATTAATTTCGTCTTATCTCATGTTTTTTGCAAGGGCTTTTTTTCTTTCTCTAGAGTTAGGGCTCTGAACTCCAAATCCAGCTGGGTCTGAAGTTCTCTGAAGGACCACCCCTGGCCCACCAAGACCACGGGAGGAGTTTATGACGCTCCGGTGAGTAAATGGTTACTAAAGGCCTCTCATCGCTCTAAAATGTATCCAAATGTCAACACAAACTGGAAATCTTTTTGCCAGGTCTTTTTTTTTTAGTCTCAGTCACAAGCTTCCAGGAAATGCAGCTTTTTAATGCTTTTTAGCTAAAGGTCCCATTTAACCATTTAATTTGTACCTGAATATTTCTGTAATGAGTACTACTACTACTACTACTACTACTACTCCTACTACTACTACTGCTGCTGCTGCTGCTGCTGGTGCTACTACAGCTAGGTGTCCATCAGTTAACCCAGGCTTCTTGCTGTTACGTTATTTATTAAAATGTTTATTTCTTGAATTGAAATTTGAGATACCTGTTAACACATGTTATGAGCTGAACAGATGGCCATATATTTCTAACTCTAAAAAACATGTTAGGCTGCCAATACAGCTGTCCTGCCATCCAGAGGCGTCATAAAATTTAAAATATTATTTTTTTCATAAATATTCATCAGGGATTTTCTGAAAGGCAGGTTTTGTTGCCCTAGAAAAATGCCAACTTTCATAATACTCTGATGGAACATTCCAAGAGGAGACACAACTGCAGATCAAATCTAATTTGCAGAGCAGCAACTTAAAAACAGTGAGCTTGGATGAAGTGACGATGAAGTGATGAGAGCATCACACGGGCAGAGGGTGCAGAGCACGAGGTGCTGGCAGAGCATCTTCTGCCTCATCCAGTGCAGTTCTGCCTCGCAGCTGAGGTGCCTGTGAGAGCAGGGGAGGGCTTGGCTGAGGATTCCCCTGGCAAGGGGGAGCTGAGGGGGTGTCAGGACCCAGGGAGTGTGCAGAGGGCCCCAAGGTTGGAGGGAGCAGGAGCAGTGCTGGTGTTTGTGACGGGTCACAGCTTGGCACGCGCCATCAAAGCGCCTTTTTTTTGTTACGCTAAATGTTTTTATTATTCCTTTTTTACAACCTCAGGCGTTAGGGGATTTCTGTCAACGGGCTGCAGCCGTACCAACAATGAAAATAAGGGTTTTGTGGATCAGGGTGCTGGTAAAGGTCTCGTCCTGGCTGCCACTGGAGCTGGAGTGCCCGGGCAGAGGGGAGCAGGGTGCCAGGAGCAGCTCAGCCCACGCTGGCACGACAGGAGCACAGAGCAGGTGAGAGTTCCTCTTCTGCAGCTGAGGAGTTAAAGGATTCCTCTGAAATCAACCCTCCAGCTGGTCCCACAGCCAGGATAAAGCCCACTTTTCTGCAGGTTCCACCAGAGCATTTCACAGTTATCTGAGGGTTTTCTTCCTGATATCTACGGCCAAGAAACGCACTGAGACCTGTTTGTGTGTGATTTCAATAAAGCAGCCTGTGACTCCTGGGGGAGGAAATGCACAGTGAAAAGTTATGGACTGCAGAACCTCGTTACTGCAGTCACCCAGAGCTGCTCCACTTCCCTGCCAGGCCAGGGAAATGCCAGCCCTGCTCTGCTTCCCTCCATGCCTGCAGCAGGGAGAAGATGCTGCAAAGGGCTGGCAGCACTGTCTGCACAAGCTGGAGTTTCTTCCTCGTGGTGGGAATTCCAGAGCTGGGCTGCACTGGCCCTGGAGAGGCCCCTGGTAGGGCAAACCAGCCCACACTGTGGGCTAGTTACCCCTGAAAGCAGCTCAGGGGGTGGCAGTGAAGGGGTCCCAAGGCAGACTGCTCCCCTGGCTTTGCTCTGCAGTTCCAGGAGGGATCCCCTGCCTCTTCTGTGGGGCAGCACCAGGACACTTGGAGAGCTTTGGAGTGAAGCTGGCCCCTTCCATGGGGAGCTGTGGATTAACACTCGTCTGAACACTGACTTTGGTTGTAGATGTTAAAGCTGTTGTAGCTGGAGTTTCACCAGGAGGCATTGTCAAGGTGCCTTCCCAAAAGATGTTCCTGTTGAGCAAATTTGGGCTGCTGTGCCCAGAACCGAAGGTGGCAGGCTCAGTTTGAACCTGACATCTTCTGAGACAAAAAGCAGTCTGTATGCAGACAGAGGAGGACTTCAAACAGCTTTGGGGGATCTATAGATGAAAGGAAGAATCTTTAATTAGATTTTTTAGAAGCACAATAGTGGGATGTCCTCAGGATCCCGACTCCCAGCTCAGCTGGGCTGGGCAGCTTGGGGGACCAAGAAGTGAAAATATGTTTATACTGTAGCCAAGACAGGAGAAACAATCCAAATTAAATGATGTGTGGTAGCTTTTCTGTGGACTTTCCCTTGGTATGTTGTTAGGAAATGGGCCAGTTTCAGGAATGCAGTTGTTAATTTTCAGTGCTACAGTGGGTAAGCTGATAGCCTTTCCAAGAGTATGGGGCAATGTTGTGGGGATAGAACCAGACCACACTGACTGACACACAAAGAAATTGCCTCTTAAGAAACCAGAAACGTTTAGAACTGTGGGGATTTCAGAAAATCACTCAGTCTAGCCCTGCACTGAAATGGGATCAAACGTTCCCAGACCACCCTGGCACATCCGAACTTCCCAAAACCCCCCGTGAAGGAAACTCCACCTTCACGTTCTGCTGCCTCAGCACAACAAATGACAATGTTCCACCTGAGAGCTGCACCCAATGGTCCTTGTGGGTCCTACCCAGCTCACAGCACTCTGTGACATCTGTGAAATTGGCTAAAGTGCCTTTTTAACTTAAAATTTAGGACCTTTTTAGCTAGAGCTACACAAAGGTCCCACTAATGCAAGTGGAAGCAGGGTTCTCTTCTTTCTGATGGCATTTCTTAGGCTACAGGCTGGAGAAACTCCCAGGTACAATGATGTTACTGCTGCATGAAGAAAATCAGATCACATACTTCATCTTTTCTCTGGGAGTGTAGAACGTTGCCTACACTTGTATTGTCTGGAAATAATAAAAAGAACTTGATAGCAGGAGAGGGTGCAAGGTTCTGAAACCATCTGTCACATATTTTAACACATATACAAGAGACTTTTCATGTAATTTAATTATTTCTTTCCCCTGCTTTCAGTATTGCATCTCCCTCAGTTTAACACCAACAGAGAGCTTTCAGACACACCAGCTGTGTGCTACATCCCACATCCACTCAGGGATTACCTGAAGCTGTACAGGTAAAAACAGCCTGCAGCTCTCACCTTCTGCCTTTCTGCCTCTCAGAAAGAGCAGAGCCCTGCAGGAGACAACAGACTGCAGCCCCTTCTGCTTCTGCTGAAAACAGGACAGCTCTTTGCCATCTCTTTCCCTACCTGAGGGTCTCCAAGCAGCTCCAGAGCTGTGCCTCCACCCAGCCTGAGGGGCCTGAAGATCTGTTTTGTTGCACCACGTGCCGTAGCTGACAGCAAGGTCCCGTATCATCTTCTAGAATCCCCGTTTTTAAAGGTGTTTTCTCGCTCTGTGGATTGAATAAACCAGTTTTGCAATCTGCTGCAGGCCCCACCCTGCCTAACCCTGGCTAGTTAACCTGTAACTGATTGCAAAACTGGTTTGAGTCACATGCTGAAGAGAGAGACATAAATTAGGTTTTTAATAGCTCAGCTCTCCTCCTCGCCCATACCCTGAGCCGTGAGCTGTTAGCGGTGGTGCCACGGAAGAGCCCAGCACGTGCCATCCATGTGCCACTCTTTAATGGAGCTTTCCATGCTTTGGGGGATTAAAAATGAGGCAGAAATAGAAGTGCCTCCCCTGCTGCAGCCTGGACGCCAGATTCATTCATTCCCTGTTTGCAGGATTCATTCCCTGTTTGCAGGATTCATTCCCTGTTTGCAG
>NC_031774.1:9219189-9228208 GCF_001522545.3 Parus major
CCTGGATGCCATGGAAAGCTCTGGCATCACTGAGCACCATGGCCCAGCTGGTGTGCACCTCCTTGCTAAGCCACTGCTCACATTTCTGAGCCAGTGCTCTGGGGGCTTGGTAAAAGCCACAAACCCTCCCAACCTGGGCAGCAGAACAAGCCCATGTCCCAAACAAACTGCTTTTACTCTCTGTTTTCCACTGGCCTGAGTTAAGGAGGCAGGATAGACAGCAGTCACCCAGAGCAGAGGAAACCAGGAGTGTGGGATGTGTTCCACCTGTAGGATGTTTATGGTGATGTGTTACTGAAACAGCTCCATCCTGTGCAAGTTTCCTTCCCTGGTTGTTTTGCCATAATTCCCAGGGAGGACAATGTGGAGGGAGTGAGTGAGTGAGGGAGGGAGTGAGTGAGTGAGGGAGTGAGGGAGTGAGTGAGGGAGTGAGTGCTCCTTCTGAGCAGTTGTTCCCTCCACCTGGCTTTAGAGCTCCCTTTGCCTCTGGCCCTTTTCCAGCCTTTAACTCCTTCCCTGCAGAGGGGAGCAGAGCAGAGGGAGTTACAGTGCAGAGATGTGTTTGTGCCCAGTTCCAGCCCAGCTGAAGCCAGCATTACATTTTTCCCTGGCTATGTTGAGATGGATACAGCTGATGGAGCCCCCTTGCCTCTCTGAAAGGTGCACTGGTGGCTGTGCTCCTGGTGTTGTGGGAAGGGGATTGTATCCCATTTCAGTTCCCAGTTTGGAGGGGAATATCCTCTCATGGATATAATACCCACTAATCTTGTCCAGAACTGCTGGGACAAACCCACTGCTTTCTTCAGCCAGGAGCACAGTGAAAGACAATTAATTTCTCTGGAGGAGAAGCTGCCATTGTGGCCCAGAGCTCCCCTTTTGGCTGCTCTGTGCCCCTCTCATTTACCTGTGCTGGGTGCCCCTGCCGAGCACCTGCCTCTCCCCAGGCTGGGGCAAACACGAGAGCACCGAGAGCTGGGGAGGCTCCTCCTGGAGAGCACCTTTCCCACTGCAGGGAAAACATCTCCAGAAGGAGTGAAGGGAAAGATATTCTCATGAAAAAAAAAAAAAAGAAAAAGGTGGTTTTGTTCAGGAGGTTTTGTTGTTCAGGTGATTTCTTGTGTGGCTGACTCAGGTGAGCAGAAGCTTTTTGTGCTGAGGGGAGGCAGAGGGTGCTGCTGTGGCAGAGCTCAGGATCAGAGGAGGAAACACTGCCCCAGGAAAGGGTTACAGGCTTCCAATTTTGTCCAGCTCCCACCCAGGGTTTCTTCTTTACTTGCCTAAAAGTGACTCAAAAGGCTTCACCTGCCTACAACCGTGTACGTAAGGCCATTATTATCAATAAATCAAAGTGCTCCCCACTGCATGTGCTTGGAAGGAGTTTCACAGTGCTGAATGCTCTACTGCAGCTGAGAACACAGCCCCTCTGAGCTTCAGTTCTGTCCAAGAGTTACTGATGGCAGCTTGGAAATGCCTCTCTTTTACAAGCCATTTAATTGCTTACTTTAAAAATTCACCAAAGCTCAGCTGGGGCCTGATTTTCAGTGAACCTCAGTTCTGTACCCACAAGGAATTTAGATGACTCTGTGACCTCGCAGTGAGAGAATAAATTAGAAAGATGACTTTTTAAAACTATTGATTGTAGCTGGAGTACATTTGGGATAAAATACCTCAAGGCACAAAATCCTCATTTAGAGTATTCTGGAAGCTGACTTGTGGACGAGTTGGGAGCTTGGCTCTTCAAATCTGCCAGAGCCCAGAAAGAGCTACCAGAGCTGAGCAGAGGATTTATATATAAGAAAAAAAGAAAGAAAAACTACTTGAGGGCAGTGTGGTGTGTGTGCATTGGGAAAGTCTGATGTGCTACAAGTGTTTTTGGAGGTGCTGAATTTTGCTGTTACCTTGCTCTGACTGCCCATTGCAGTCTGCAGTTGGTAAAAAGGAAATGTTAATGCTTGGGGCACAGGGCTGGTGTGAGGATGAGCTGCTCTGCTCGTGTGAAGTGCTTTGAGAGTGATAAATGTTACACAGTTGGGAAATGCAGGCAGTTATCATCCATCCAGGAATGATCATGAAAAATAACAAATTAATTAATTTCTCCAGGATCTAGAGGGTAAAAGAAGCATGAAGCAGACGGGTGCTGGAGTAACTGGGCTTGTGAGGCCACCTCAGATGAAATCACATGTGAGATGAGCTCAGGATTCTCTATGTTTATGATAAATATTTGTCATTGCCTGCCACTCTTCTGGCAGCTCTTCAGTGGCCACTTGGAGGGCAGTGAGTGCCAGGTGAGTGTGTGCCACTGCCTGTGCCCCCTGGGGCTGGCAGTGCTCCCTGGCCAGTGGGACTCGTGCTCCTGCCTGCCCAGCCAGGCTCCCCAGGGCTGGCAGTGGTCCCCAGGGCTGGCAGTGGTCCCCAGGGCTAGCAGTGGTCCCCAGGGCTAGCAGTGGTCCCCAGGGCTAGCAGTGGTCCCCAGGGCTGGCAGGCATTGCTGTTCCTGCAGGACACTGCTCTGGGACACTCCTTCCCCTCCATGGACCCTCCAAGCCCTGGCACAGTGTCCTGGCTGGCTCTGGGTGGGATGTGACACATCCTGAGCACAGGAGCAGAAAAGCCAGGACACAGAGAGCATTTGCAATCAGGATTAACCTTCAGAACAGCCACTGGAGCTGCAAAGCTGCAAAACTCTGAATTTGAAATGCACTAAAGAGTTGTTTTCATCTCAACACCACTGGTCCTGGTGCTGTCTGTCATGTCTGGGACAAGACAGAGGCAGCAGTGGGAGAAGAGACAGTCTGATGCTGGGATGAAAAGTGGGATCCTGTTCTGATGGGACAGAGCCCCAGTGAGCCCCAGTGGCTCCTACATCTTCTGCTGACTCTTTTTTCATCCCTGTTTCTAAACTCTCTTCCTAAACACGGGCTAGATGAAAAGCATTTGTGGTTCCCCCCGGGAGGACGAGGAAAGGTCGGGATTTACACTGTGATATTTACTGCTGCACATTCTGTAATAGCCATTCCAGAAACTTGGGTCAGTGGTTCTCATCCCTGTGAATGAGCCCATCCAACTGCATACCCACACACCATCAGGATTTCCCAGCAGCTTTAGCTAATTATTTCTTCTTTCATTACCAATCAACTGCAAATTATTCTTTGTAATTTTCCTACCAAAAACCCCCATGTTAACCTGGCCTTCGAGGATTAGATGCAGAAGGGAATGGATTACTCTCTTTAGATTTCTTTTTATACTCATTTGAGCATCTAAAAGGTTGAGTTTAACAGGAAATGGGAATATATTCTTGCAAGAGTCCCTTTCCTTTGCCTCTCCTCTCCCTGTTTTCCCCTTTGAGGGTGGAAAGACTGAATCCTGCTAGTTTTGTACTGCTGTGCTCTCTCAGCTGCCCTGCTCTGTTCTGAACAAGCCCTGAGCTTTGCAGGTGTCTGGAACAGGTTTGTGTTTTATCAGAGCAGAAGAAAACACACTGAGAAAATGATGAAGCACGAGGAGCTGGGGTACTTTCTGCAAGTCTCATTTTGCAGATGGCCTGAAGACTGTGACAGGGGGACAGCTATCCTCTGAGTTTTCCTCAGCAGCACAGCCCTGAGAGCCCTGCAGGGCTCAGACCTTCTCCCTTCTGTTTGCCCTAAGCGTTATTTAGCGTGTGATGGTACCTGCATGAGCAGAGAAATGGGGAAATGGGTGTCAGATAAGGATGGCAGTGTTCCAGCAGTGTGCAACCTGTGCTGCCTGCCTTGATCAGACACTGGGTACCCCTGCCCCTCACCTGAGCTTTGGCCTTGGCAGGATTTCAGAGATGCTTTGGCTTTTCTATGGATAGGGACTGTAAAACGATTCTTTCACATCTGGGACAGTTTGTTTCCACTTCAGACCTCTCACCTGTGGCCCACAAGTTTTGGCAGCCTTTGCTAACCCATGGCAGCCTCTCCCTTAGGCTGGGCAGCCTGTGCCTGCTGCCCCTGCAGTGACAGGGACACAGCATGGCCCTGCTGGGGCTGCCTGGCACCTTCCCTAGTGAAATATCTCCCATTTCTCGTGTTGGGATGGCAGAGTGCCCCTGCCTGCAGAGGTCACCTGGGGAGTCCTTCTGGTGAGACAAGAGGATGCTTGGGAGACACCTTGTGCAGCAGATCTCGCAGCAGATGGTGCCTTCAAGAGCTCTGAAATATTCCTTGGATGTAGACCTCAACCCTGAGCCAGAGGAGGCCTCTAAAGGTGCTTTGGTGGTTAAGAGAAGCATTAAAGTATCTTTCATTATTATTGTTACTGTTATTTTTATTGCTATTTGTATTATTCCTATTCCTATTACTACTACTACTACTATTATTGCTATTATTATTATTAATTAGTTTTAATTTATTAATAATAATACTAATAATAGTGATATTAGTAATAGCAATAATATTAATAATAATAATATTAATAATATTGATATTAATAATAATAGTAGTAATAGTAGTAATAGTAGTAATAGTAATAGTAACAATAGTAACAATAGTAACAATAGTAATAGTAATAGTAATAGTAATAATAATAATAATAATAATAATAATAATAATAATAATAATAATAATAATGTTGTCTGGATGAGCATGAAGAATTCCCAGAATAGAAATCCCACCTAAACCCCATTGAAACCAAAATAAATTAGGTACTTAGATACTGCAGAGGATTAAAAATACCTGCACCTAACATCAGACATCTGAACACCACTAGAAATCTGGGCCAAAGGGAAGGGAGAGAACAAAATATTCCATTTGCATATTAATCAGGCTGAGAAATGCTCATAAACCTGAATTTTTCATGAATCAAAGAGATACTTTGGGAATTTGAGTGGGAATTTTTTTCTCTTTTTATTTTTTTTTTCCTCTCTCCCAGCACAAAAGGACAGTAAATTTGTAGTGCTAAATATCTTTTTAAAAGCCCAAGCACAGAAGTGTTTCCATGGGTGGCACTGGGGGTTATTGCTGTCAGGAGAAGGAGAGGGCTGCTGTGCCCACGTTGTTTGCTCTAAAGCAGGATGAGAGCCACAACATTTTGGTGTTAGTGATTTCATCAGTGGGAGAAATACACAGCCCTGCACTCTGCTCGTGTCCTTTGGAAAAGCTCTCAGTTCACCTTTGGAAATAAGCACCCAGGATTGTCTGAAATTATACATTTGTCTGAAATTATACATTTGTCTGAAATTATACATTTCCACACTCTCTACCACTTTAGCTCAGTTGGGCTCTGGGACCGTGGTTCAGGTCCTGGCTTCCTCTCCACTCAATTATTGTAATTCATTATTAAATTGTTACTTGTTTCCACTCTTTACTCTGTCTGCTGCTCTGCAAAGCTCAGCAGCTGGGTTTGGAGCTCTTTTACCTTAGAGCCTCCCCACAGCATTGTTTTGTTGGCACGCCCAGCAGCACATCAACATGGATATTTAATTATTTGCACACTCCAGATTAACCCTAATCTATGCAGTGCTTTAAACATTTCCTGGGATTAAAGGTTTTCCTAATCTGCAATCCAAACACAAAGTTTTAAAATTCTTGCATTGTTTGTAACCAAAACACCGAGTCCAAGTGTTGTTGGGCTTTGAGGTTCATCCCAAGTGCAAAAGGGACTCTGGATGTAGAATTTGCAAAGCCCATCTTGTTTCCACCTGCCTGTGCTCTCTAGGCAGGTGAGAGTTCACTTATTCCTCGAGCAAGTGAGGAATTCTGTTAACCCCAAATCCTCTGGCTGCTGTTTCACCCCTCGGGGAGCTGAGAGCAGCCTCTGGTTTTGGGTGGCTGGGCTGGGACGTGTAAATCTTGCTCCCTGTGCCCAGTGTCCCTGCTATCAGAGGTCTCATTAATAAAGACAGAAGTGGAGCCCAGAAGTGAAGCACAGTCCAGCCTCCCCCTTATCTCTGAGCATCCACACTTGCCTCTGCCCCAGACTCAACAGGGCTTGCACTCAAAACAGTATTGCACTGACTAATGCAGGACTTGATAGTGCTGCAGACCTTTATTCTGCAATTCTTGCTCTTCCAGTCCTTCCTTACCTTAGCCCTTTCATGGTGAAATTCCCTTCCCTCACTGTTGCCTCCTGTTTCTGCTACTTCCTATTTTTCCTTCTCCCTTGCTCTCCCAGCTGGTTTCCTTTCAGCTGTTCTTTCTGCCCCATCAATTCCCTTTCTTTTCCAGCTTTCCCTTTCTCCGTTTTTATCACCCTTTTTAAACTTTCTTTCATTTTTCCTGTCTTCTGTCTGTAGTTTCAAAAATTGCTGTCACTTTCTCCCCTCATTTCTCTGCCTTTTCTCTTTCCTAGGTCTCTCTCCCTGAAGTCCTTTTATTGGGTCTGTCTCTTGAGCCTCATTCTTTCCCTTTCTTACCACGTTTTCACATATTCCCCACTTGTATGTCTTGTTTCTAGCTGAGATAAGCATTTGTCCCCAGGAAATGCCCCTGCCTGGGCTTGTCCCAATGTCCCTTTGTTTGCTGCAGCTTTTGTAATTCTCAGCGCACCTGTGTGCCTGCACAAGCCATTCGTCAATAAACAGAGGGCAGGCAATTCATCACAGTTCTGCCTGGGAATGGGCTGCCAGTGTCCTTTCCTTCTCCATCCATCCATCTCCAAACCTGCCCTCCACGGGGGCAGGGGCAGGACCAAGGGGCTGCCTGGCCCTGATGCTGTTTCACCCCACAGATCACACAGAGCCCTCTCTCTCCCCAGAACACCATTTTTCCCTCCAGAAACCCTTGGGCATTCCAGGTACGTGTTTTTTGTGAAGTGACTGCCAGTGTGGTGTGGCATGACAGGACAGTCTCCAGGATGGATGAGCCAGGAGGCCGGAGAGATCCACACTTGATGGAATTTCAGTGTTCAGAGGGCCCTGGTTTTGTTTGGAGCTCACTGGCTGTGCTCTGCAGGACCGTGGCTCAGTCAGTCACCAGGCTGGTTTGCTGCTCATCCTGGCCTGGGTTTTGGTGGTTTCATTGTAAGGTTGCCTGGGAACAAGATATTGTCAGGACCCAGCCTTGAGCTGAAAACTGTGGATTGTGGATGAACCATTGTGCCAGTGGGAGGCTTCCAGCCTGCCCCAAGAATCGGGTTTTGCCTCTCTTCTGTGGGACCATTTCTTCCTCTGAAGGACACTGACAGAGAACTTCAGAACCTGGGAAATAGAATTGCCTGAGCCTTCCCTGCTGCTTGCAGTTAACAGGAAAACATGTGGGCACCAGGTAAATTTCATTATTCTTCCACAATTCTGAATTCTGAATTGCAAAAGAGCCAGCGAGGAGTCTGTCTGCAGGTACAGCAAACAGCTACAGCCGTGCTTGAGTGTGATTTGTGTTCATCCACAATGAGGGCTGCAGAAACAATCCTCTTTTTTCTTTCTTTCTTTCCCACCAGGTGAGCATGACCCTGCAAAATCTGCATCACTTCCATTTGTAAGAACTGCTACAGGTGAGAAGTTCCCAAACTCTGTTTATCCATTGTGCAAAGATTTGTCCCTCCACGTGTACAGAGCTGTGATACCTTTAGGGCCCTGCACAAGCAGAGAATTTAACAGTCAGTATTCTTGGTACTTCCTCTGAGAGCCCTATGGGGAAAAAAATCACATTTATTTAAAGACATTTCACATTTCTGTGCATGCAGTGAGCATAGCAGAGGGAGTTTAAAGCCTGGTGACTAAAACAATCTATGTTATAGGTGTTAGGGGGCGACGTTTTGTCCCATTTTTCTGTTCCAGCTTTGGAAAAGAGTTGGTAATCTTTAAGTGCACTCAGGAGACTATGGCTTTTGTGCAGACATCTGCAAAGGGATTGAATTTTACCAATTGTGCAGGCACTCAGACATTTATTAGACAATATTACCAGAGCTATTTGGAAAGAAGGAGCTGCAGAGAAAAGAAATTCTGCATGTGTGAAGGGGTTTCTTGCAGCCTGTCTTGGGGCAGAAGTTTTTCAGCCGGTGTGGAATGGGGTGGGGGGAAAAAATACCCTAAAATCAGTTAATTTTTTGCATTCTCCCAGTCCCTTGGCCAAGACTCTGCCTTGGTCTGGTGTTGTTACTTGTTGCACACTTTCCTGTTGGGGCAGGTTTCAGTGTCAGCTGTGTGACCTGTGCGAGCCCTGCAGCTTTGCCTGCCATCCTTTGCGAGGGTGAAAAACAGCCCCAGCCCCGCTGAAAGCTGCAATGGGAGCTCCAGGAGCTCTCAGGAGGCTCTGGGGCCAGCCACAGGCTGCGGGGATTCCTGCTGACAGCAATCTCACAGGATCGCTGCTGGGAAAGCAGCAGGACCAGCGCGTTCCTGGCGTTCAGGGTGGCATCCCTTCTGGGTGCTGCAAAAATCACCATGCAGGGCATTTATTGAGGGTTCCACCCGCACGAACTCGGGTGCGGTGCGGGCACATTGTTCTTCTGGGGTCCTAACGTGATTTCTGTGCTGGCTCCAAACGCGATAGATAGCCCTGCTGGGCAAACTTTCAAAGGTGGGTAGAAGTGTGTGTTTGCACATCAAAGCAGGCAATTTATTCCACAAACACCGAGGTGTCCAGTTATCCGTTTTGCTTATGCAAATGTGAATTTTCCCGAGCACAACAGCTGTGCCTCCCCTGCAGTTATTTCCGATTGTTGAGGATTGTTGAGCGAGGGGGAGCGTTTTTGGGGGTCCCCGCACAAGGAGGGTCCGGACAGTGGCACCCAGGCTCGCTCATTTCCAGCGGTGCTAAACCGGCCTTGTGAAATCCGGACCGGGGGAGTTTTGTGGGGATCTGGATTGAGGGTGAAGAGCGGAGCCCTGGGTCACGCTGTGTCCGTGTCGATTTGGGGGGCGATGAGCTGGCCCTTTTGGGCACTGCGCTCCTCGGGGGTGGCTGCGGGTCCGGGCAGGGCACGGGGGGCTGCATGTGAGTGCGAGCACCCCGAGCTTCCCCGGGGACCCTCCGGCTCCGTGGGGCTCCTCTCGGACCGGACCCTCCGGCTCCATGGGGCTCTCTCCGGACCGGACCCTCCGGCTCCATGGGGCTCC
>NC_031774.1:9229053-9243194 GCF_001522545.3 Parus major
GCCGGAGCTGCAACAGGCGCTGCCGCCCGCCCCGCTCCGCTGCGCTCCCCCGCTCGCACTCCTGGCCTGAGTCACCGCCCGGCACCGGGCGCGCACACACACACACACACACAACACACATAACACACACACAGGCTCTCCCCCCTCGCACACGCGCGCACCGATCCTCAGCATTTTTCACATTTTTTTGTTGTGGTTTTTTTTTTTCCCTTTCGCTTTTTTTCTCCCCCCCGCGGGGAAGCGAGCACGCCGGCAGCAGCCCCGGGCTGGGCGCACAGCAGCGCTCAGCAGCCATCCCCTCCGCTCCCCCAGCTTCGCCTCCCTCCCCTGGCTTGTTTTCCTCTCAAAGATGAAAGAAGGAATGTCCTTTTTCGCTGCTTCTTCTCCTTCTCCAGAGCTGCTGCTGCTGCCGCCGCCGCTGCTGGTTCATTGCACATTCAAGTGGAAAATTTTCGGGAGTCAGCAGAAACATTGTATCCAAAAAAGACAAAGTCGCAGTTACAGCAGCGCCGAGGAGATTGTCCCTGGAAAACTTCCTTTCGGTAGGAACCGCAGGGGTTTTTTTTTTGGAGGGGGGGATTATTTTTTGTCGCTTCTCGGCCAGGTTTTGAGGAGCTCCGTGGCACAGCTGTCCCCGGCGCTGGTGCGGAGGGCCGGTGGCAGCCTTTGTTCGCAGAGGAGCGCTTTCAAAGGAAGTACACTTCCAAGGGGGAGGGAGAACTTATACACTGCGCCTTTTGTACCCAAATTAAAACAAAGCGGCCCCCTCCACACAACCAAACAAAAACAGCCAGGCGAAATAAAGCCAGGGGAGGGGGAGAAATATCTTCTGTTTTCGCCGAGGCAAGAAAAAAGTTTGTGCTCCTGCCTCTGTTGAGCGCGGTCCTCGTCGTGATTTTTCTCCTCTTGAAATCTGTTTCAAGTTGAACGGCGTTACCAGTATAAAAATATTTATGAAACAATGAAATACCAGCCACCCACGTTTCTCAGGAGAGTTGTTAACTTATTAGAAACAAGTGCCTGCCTTTGATATGAAGAAATGAAAAGTGACCTCCAGAAGTGCTGGAAAGTTAGGGAGCAGCTCTGCCCTGCGCTCTCTGAATGTAAATGGCTCCCGGTGTTTTTTAACCGTTCCTTTTTAGGCAAGAAAGGCCAAGAAACATCAGATCGTAGCGGTGTTTTCTGACTTTAAATAGCGTTTGTAAGAAATGTAAGCCGAAATGGCAGAGCCTCAGGGAGAAGGAGTACATGTGCAGCTGTATTCCTGTGTGAGCAGGAGCATGTTTGCCTTCTCTCGGTGCTGATAAAGTTTGGAAATGCAATATTGCCAGTTAGCGGTTCTGCAGAGCTGGGAAATGGCAAAGTTGGATAACGTGGATGGATAACGTGCTGCTCTGCCTGGCTGCACGCTCAGTTATTCTGCAGCACATCTACTATGGAAATCTCTGTGGGAATGCCTCTCACAGGAAAATTCATGTAAATAACTAAGTGCTACCTGCAATTGAATATGAAAACGAAAATGATTATAATTACATTAGGACTTAATTTAAAATTACATAGGGTTCTTCTTACAACCCTAGATGGGGAATGTGTGTCTGTAATGTATGATGTATTCTCTCTCTATAAATAGTTGGGGAATACCATTACAGAATATTAGATTGTACTGATGGTAAGATGGTGCTATTAAAAATGACACAGACCTGGATATTAAATTACTTCTGGGGGTGGGAGGGAAGCTTGCATGTTTGTTTGTATGTGAACATATATATTTTTATATACACACATAGTGCTTCCTTTATTTGGGAATGGAAACACAGGAATTAATACAGTAGATTTTCTTGAAACTCAGAAAACTGAAGGTTTTGTATTTGGATCACGTTCTGAAGTTGCAAGTTTTTTAAAATCAACTTTTTGAAATTATTTTTGTGAAGAGTAAACATTTTAGAGGGGCATTTATTTTTTCCCCTTTCTGGTAGAACACGTCTTTTCACGCTGCACTGGTGTTTAATTAGGTCATAAGGCGTTTTCTGTACCAGTAGGGATCATTTCGCATTTTGTTTGCTCCAGGTTTATATCAGCTGACCAAGCAGAAATTTTGGATGCCGTGGATTTCTTTCAATTTTTCTTCTCAGCAATCTAGAAATACCTTTGGAAAGTACTTTGTGGCTAAACACGTTGGGTGCATTTTGGGCATCGATCCTGCAAACACCGCTTTGGTGAAGTAAAAATGAGTGGCCTTTTCAGCCAGGAGAGTGGAACAGCAGCTCCTGAGGTTCAAACTGTGGTTTCACATTCCCCACAGTTCCTTACTCGGTGCTGAGTGGGCTGTACAGGAGCACTGAAGCAGAGGAAAAATGTTGATTTGACAGGAGTCTTGGTAAAGCCAGAGCGCGCTTAAAGGAGTTTTAATTAAACAGCTAGGAGAGAGGAGCAGAAAGTTAATTACGAAGTGGCCCTGGCCGTGAGTGTCCAGCTGAGCAGTGCTGGCTCGTGGGATGCGTGGGGATGTGTGAGCATGTGTGCAGCGTGTTCGGTGTCACTTGGAACCTGGGGGTTTGGTTGCTGCTGCCGCTGCTGCCGTGGTTTTGGATATCATTAAAGTGGTTTCTGGGCTTTGTTTGTCCATGCCCGAAAAAGTTCAGTTGAGTCACATGCTGAGGGGAAAAAACTTCTCTTCCTTCTTTCTGTTTAAGCTGCCTTTGTGATAATATCATAAGCAAACTTTCAAGGTACGGTGCAGGCAATACAGGAATAAAAAACTTCTGGAGCTACAGGGAAATACTGGCATCTTTCATTTCAAAATAAAAAGGGAAGGGCAAAACCATGCCTGTGTATGGTGATACAGCTGTCAGGTTTCAGTCTGTAAAGCAGGATGCTTACACTGCTGGAAGAATTTCACCAGAAGTAATCTGATTTTATTAGAAGGTGCCTAAACATGTTTGTTGTTCCCAAAACATGGAGATTTTCTGTACAGAATTCTCTGGATGTGTGCGTTTGGGAAAACCTTCAGAGCTGTTATGAGCACATGGTTTCCTACTGGATACACACCATATATATGTATAAATACATATATACACACACACATATCACTCATTCTAGCTGGTATTTCTTCATGTCATTAACATTAATCCCATACCCCTCCAGAGATGGTTTAAAAGCTGTCTTTCTGCAGTGATTCCATTTATTTAAGAAGGAAATATTGGCTGGATCCAACCCTTGCTCAGGTTAAAGTGACCAGGATGACTCATAGGAATAAACATTTGCGGGATCAAATACTAAGATATTTACAGCATGTGCTTTGTGTACGTGGTCAGTGTGATATTTGATGTCTAAAGAAGGACATCTTTGATTTAAAACAATATCGATTGGCACACATACTTTTTTCAAATTTCTGCTCGGGGCTTATGTTCTGCTTCACTTGTAATCTGCCTAAGACTCAAAGGCAAATTTCTATTAACAGCTGATCATTCATTCCATTTGGGCTCTCATTCATAGCATGTGCAAGTATGAGGTGAGGGCTGACTTTAGAAATCTGGTCTAAATTCGGGTTAATTCCGTCGATGTCGTACGGCCTGTTGCTGGGTTACACCGGCTGTAATGAGGGGGCAAGTTGGCCCATTAAAAATTATTTTGAAGTCCCCAGCTCTTCAGAGGGACCTGCCTTTTCAGGAGGGAAACAGTCCTTTTTTTGGGGTCTGAGGTTTAATTTCTGTTGCGTCGCCGTGTCGCGCTTGCCGCGAGCGGGGACGTTTTATATTCCTAAACTGCTGTCCTTTACTGTTAAAAAATGATTTGAATCTCAGCAAAATTTCAGAGCTTTCAGGAGCTAAATCATCTCCCTGCAAGCAAGGGCTGTTAGAGGGCTCGTGGCAGTTTGTGCAAGTGCTGTATAATTTAAATTACATCCTGTGGTATATGAAGAGATTAACGGTGTTATTAATTGTAAAGCCAACTGACTCAAAGCTGTGCTGAAGACACAGTTTTAGGAGAAGAATCTTTGCAATGAATTCCCACTTTATGACCATATCTTGCTCTCTGCTCTTGGACAAAACTCCTTTTGACTTTTGCAAGTGGAACAAGGATGGAATAATATTTCCTGGAATAATTTTGTGTGTTTGGTTTTAATGATTGCTCATTTCCAAAACAGAAGAGAGTGAAAAGTTGCAGACTTAAGTCCTTGGAGGCAGCAACTTCAAATCTGCCCCTCATATCTGTCTCATAAAATTCAGCTAAGTGTTTTCTGATTTAGTGCGAGGAACCTCTCGTTTTTTGTGTGAAGTCCTGATCCCACTGCAATCACTGTGAGTTTCATCTTGTTGTTGGTGAAGCCAGAATCTCTGTCTGTGTTGGTGCGGATCCAGCAACTTCTCTACCAGATGAGGTTATTTGTGTTCCACCAGAATTGTATTTGTTTCAAAGGACGGGGATTGAAGTCAGAATCCGTCTCCTGACAGCTGACTGGGGTTAGGGTGCCGGGGGAGTCTCGAGGAGTGGCCCACATGTCCCGGTTGGTTTGGGGAAGCTGTGCGCGCGTCCGGCCGCGATGGGAGCGCGAAGGGGCTGCGGTCACTCGCCGGGCTCTGAGCCCCTTTCCTGCTGCCTCCAGCCGTGCCTGCCCTGCCACAGGGCACTACACAGGCAGCCTGCTTCACCTGGGCTCCTGTCCAGTCCCAGGCATCACCTACAAGGCTTTGCTCTTTGTCTGCTGCTGGGTTATTGCCCCGCGCCCTGGCCGCTCGCTGCCTTCCTGCGTTTGTGGCTCTCCTTGGGTTCTCCCCAAGCTCTGGGGTCAGGGCTGAGCTGTGTGGCAGCAGCAGAACGGCGTCCAGGTTCATTTGCTCCTCTCAGGAGGGAGAATGTGAAGTCTCCATGTGTGGGGAGGGGGAAGGGAAGGAAAGTTTGGGATTATGTGTAAAACTATTAAAGTGCTATTGACTGGGAATCTAAAACAATGACGAGTGCTGTTGTTTTTACAGATACATGAACTGAAAACTGCTGCTAATGATGGGAAATGTTAATTATGTGAGAACATATTGAACTTATATTCTCTGGCATGAACTTTTTTAAATGCATCAACTGTGCTGCCTTTTATGCGCACAGCTTTCTAATTATCATAATTCAGTACAGCTCTGGCTTTTGGAAAGAGTTCAAGTGCAATCTCAACTTAACATGAAAGGAGGTTGTTTTTTTTGTTTTTTAACTGAGAATGTTCAAGAACAATTTGAAAAGATAATCTAAAAATGCTACATACTTAGCTGGGTATAAGTCAGAAAATAAATATGTTCCCATAACTGCCTATCAAAGCAGAACAGATTATTAGAACAGAAAGTTATCTATTTCTCTCATTATGTCTTTCACACTCCTACAGAACACAGCTAAAAGCACATTTTCATAACTGGATATCATAGACAGACCTACTATATATTGATTGACAGTAGTTTGTCAGTTTTTGAGATGATTGAGTAGGTCGTTGTGTTGTTATGAAATGATTTTTTTTTTTCCCTCCTCAAATAAGTAAGATTTATTTTTTTAAATAAAGCAGGAAGAGAACTTTCATGGTACTTTTGGTATTAATGTGTTTCTGTAACATGTTCAAGTCCCCTTGCAAATGGTTCTTGCTGGTCAGTTCTGCTTGTGTTTGTGGAGCTTGAGGGGGTTGAAATATCAGTTCTTTCTAAAGCACTCAGAAGTGGTTTGGGTTTTACTTTCTGTTGTTAGTTTTGTTTTGCTTGTGTTGGTTTGTTTGTTATTTTTTCTTTCCCCCTAAGAGGGAAAAGTAAATTTCATGTAACTTTCACTTGAATCGTCCTTTCAAAGATATTTTTTTTTTTATTTTGTATGTGATCGAATTTCTGGTTTCCACATCGCACACTCCCCCCGGTTTTTGTCTTTTCCGTTACTACACTACATGCTACATTTCTGAAATGCAAAGAAAGCCCCAGTGAAACAAAATGACTTCATTTGAGCTGGCACTTAAGAGTAGAATTCACTTCCATAGTGCTGAAATAAAAGAAGCCAAGTGTTTTAAATAGCCACTCCCCTAGGCCAGAGTGTTTTTAGAAAAGCTCATTGTCTAGATTTGAGCTGTAGCAGTATGCCTGCCTCTGTTAAATCTCCTGATCCAGACAGCTCGATTTCTAAAGTCGACATCTGGTTTACTCTTTGTTCACCTGTTTAAAAAAAAAAATGCAAATAGGCGAGTGTGCCATTGCCCTAGAGCTCTGCAAAAAGAAAATAAAAAAAAAATAAAAATGCTGTTGACAGTTTGTCAAATAGTGCTTCCAGTCTAAGACTGCAGTAGCCTATTGTTATGCCAGCAACAGGCAACAGAAGTTGTGGCACCATATGGCCAGTATATGCTTCAGATAAGCTATCTGTTAATTTAGCTTATCAGCAGTGTTTTGATATGCTTCGTGTTTGAATCGCCAACCAGTATGGCCCTGGGTTCTTCTGGTGCCAAATTATTCCTTAACGTTACAGACATCACAATTATTCCCTTGCTGGAATCTCTCACCATTCATTCACCTCGTGGTGCTGTGAACAGCGGGGCTTGGTTTTGGAATTAGCTGGCGTGGTTTGTTTGGGGTTTTTTTTGTTGGTTTTCTTTTTAGGTGGTTGTCTTTCTGTTGGGAGATTATAATTCAGGAATGACATTTTGGTTTTGAGGGGAGAAAATGTCAGGACAGACTTTGGAAGAAAAGGTAAATTCGCCGAGGTTTAGGGGATTAAATCTTCTGTTGTGTGCATCTTAATTTGAAAACAATATGGTGATCGGGACAGTAATCAATGGGAAAAAGGAAATTTTATTCACTTAATCCATTGCCAATATCAGTGCATACTTCTTATTTTTTTTTGGTCCTAAAGCTGGTTTACAGTTTAAAATAAAAAGGCAAAATTCTACAAACAGTTGCATTTTCCACATCCCTGCTTTTACCTTCCTTCTTTCAAAAAACTGAACCTTTAGAGATGCTCATGTCCCTCTATCTGCTGTCACCTGATCTTTGAAGATTTATTTTACCCTGCTTTTTCCACGATCAACTGAAAGCGTTGGAGAAGCCTGGAAGAGTCAGGGGAAGTTCCTTCAGCTTCCCCCTAGCCCCTGCCTTTCTTTGGGAGTAATTACTTAGTTGCAGGAGGAGTTTGCAGCCATAAATGCAGCGTTCAGCGAGTGTCCTTAGGGCTGGATGTGCCTGCAGCTCATTCCTCTGCCCCACACCCTGGGTCTGGCTGCTCCTTGCAGGGCACCACAGCTGTTCCTGCCTGCCTGGAGCCTCTTCTTTCCTTGGGAATACACATTCCTGCTCTTGGGGCAGCGCCTCTGCTGCCTTTGGAGCCCTGTGATGGTTTTTGTTTCCCTCCTTTTGCAGTCTTGGGGCAGCGCCTCTGCTGCCTTTGGAGCCCTGTGATGGTTTTTGTTTCCCTCCTTTTGCAGTCCATCTGGCCAGGTCCTCCTTAGTCCTCTGCTGCTGGTGGCAGTGTGGTGTCACTGGGGTCCCTTTCCTGCTGCTCACAGTCCTTCCTTGCCCTGCATGTTGGGAAGAAAGGGCCACTTGTGTTTGCCATGCCTTTCAATCCTCAATGACCAAGGAAAGGATCTCTGAGATCCTCTGACAGAGAAATTCACAATCATCTTCCCAATCTGTTTGCTGACACCACTGGTTTTTTCTTACTGGTAATGAGAAGAGGACAAAGAGAATCAGATTCTCCCCCTGTTCATTTGAAGCAGAGAAATGTGAACAATTTGAGCTGTGGCCATTCCTTGCCATTTCACCTGAGGAAAGGCAGGAGCTGACAAAGCCCCAGGGGCCAGCGGGGAGAGCAGGGGAGCGAGAGGTGATGGATGCTCCCACCTTGCTGCCCTGCCTCTGCTGGGGCTGGCACCTGCAGGAAATGAGAGAGGCTCCTGCCCTTGGCTCGGCATCTGAGGCTGCTGGAGGTCACAAAAGGTGTGTGACTGTCCACTTGGAGCTGTTTTGGGGGTTGCCCCCAGAATTTAAACCTGGTTTATGTTCAGGTTTAGAGCTCAGGTCCATGGTGTGACCCGTGCAGTTTGGTGGCAGTAGCTCAGACATGGGACCTCTCGTGCTGGTGTGCTTTGGTGGGGCAAGGTAAGCAAAGACCCAGGGAAAGGAGGGCTACTGAGGCTTCCAGCTCTCTGAGGTCTCTGCATCTTCCCTGTGAGTTATGTCTGAGTGCTTGGCTGTGACAGGCACTTTTGGTTCTCTCACGTATCTAGGTACCACCCATAACGAGTGTGGCTGTTCTGATGGGTGGCTCCCTTAAAACATAACAAATCCGTGTTTATTTGGTACCACAAGACACATTTTTCATATGCTTGGGGGGGTTATTTTGATTAAACTTGAGAAGTTTCAGTGTGTTTGGTATCTCCTCAGCTTGGCTTTACTGCTGTTCCATTGGTCTCAGCCACTGCTCTGTGATAGGAAATGCACAGCTCCAAATAATGTGAGTTTTGCTCATTAAATTGACAATTACTTATGCAGAGTAATTTCTTGCTCTGCTTCTTGGCATATTTACTGTATGCTGACTGAGCAGCTGTAGATAAGCAGTTGGAGGGGCACATTTGGAAGACAGTTTTAAATATGCAGCTTCCTATACAGATTCACTTTAGCCTCTAGCATTAGTAATAATTTTTGCTGGTGAAACAGTGACCCATAAATAACTTTATCATCCAAAATCTCTAAAAACAATACGAAGAAGTCCAAAGGGTAATAGAATTATTATAGTTCTTGGTTGCTTGGAAAATTAACTAATATTCTGGCTTCTGAGACTTTGGAAACAAATTAAAGAACCCTTTTTTAGGTAGCAGGCTGCTTTTAATGGTTCTTCTGTATTAAGGAGAGTACAGTATTGTAGGTTATTTATTTCTGGGCATGCAGTGCAGGGTGAAGAGCCTGCAATTCAGCTCGCAATGCCTCTGTGCCCTGAGGTAAACTCTATTTCACAAAGGGAATTTTGATTATGGTCTACTGCTCTGTAGCATAGTGGAGGCTTCAAGAGGCAAGTGGTAAATGCTACCAAAGAAAAGCTGGATTGGAGCCACTGACGTCATCTAAGTAAATCTGCTGTAGGACTAGAGCCATAAAATGACTGCCAGCCACGGAGCGCACTTTGGCCTTTTCTTGTCAAGTGTTTTAACTGCTGCTTTTTTCTTTGCTTTTCTTTTTTCTTTCCCTCCGAGCAAGATGCATTTTGTTTTCTGGTTTTTTTTGTGTTTTTCCCCCCTGTGCTGGTTGTGCACGGGGTGAAATCCAGAAATGCCGACGTCCCCCTCCGTCCCCAGCGCGCTGCACCAAGGGCTGCAGCTTGAAGTAAGGAAATTAAAAAGTAAACCAGTACTTTTCCATACATGAGCCTGGCAGAATTCAGCTTCCATCACCAGCTATTTTTTAGGTGCAAGAGGCTGGCAGTTCAAGTTACAGCATACTGATGAGATTTGTGTTGTGGGCAAAAAGGGTTTGGATGCTCTGGGAGGCGAGCGCTCCTCTGGAAGGACTCAATGCATGAAAAAGGCTGGGCTTGAATTCTGAATTAGCACAAAATGCAGGGCTGGTGTGAGAGAGAGAGCACTTAAAACCCAGAGTTAGTCACTGCTTCACCATTGACCTGGCAGGTTCAGTGGCTCCTGAAACAAAACTTCCCTGGGTGTTTGTTAGCAGCCAGCCTTTGGTGATGCTTTCCCAAGTGCAGGGCTCAGGAAACCAGGTGCATTGGCAGTGGTTTGTCTGGTTGTAGCACTCATACCTGCACCTAAGGGTGTCTCTAAAAGTGCACTGATATCCCAGCTCTCTGCTTAGGTTTCAGCTCTATCAGGACTGCAGTGAAAGTGCTCAAGTTTTTGACAGTGGATTTTTAATTCGGTGTCAACATTCTGTTGAAATGAATTTCCAGGATGTTTAACACTCCATTTTTTTGTCTTTTAAACAGAGTTCACTGTAAAACACATCAATAATTGTTAGCCCATTTGTCCTGTGACAATATTTGTTTGCTTGATTTATGTCCTTTTTTTTTTAAACTTTAAAATAAAAACTAAGCATCACTGTTTTTGAAGTTGGAGTCTTATGATCAGAAATATATTAAAACCAGTATCTTATCCATGAATCATTAGATGAGTCAGTTCCTGAAACCACTACAAGCCTCACAGTTCTTGGCTTGGGCTGAAAGCAGGAAATCCAGGCTTCAATAACTTCCTTTCCCAGTACTGGCTATAGCAGCGTTCGTGGTTAGTATATGCTGCTTTTGTAAGCAATAGGAAGATGTATGTCTGAGGAACAAAGGCACTCGAGTCAATTTGCTGAAACTGTTTATAATTTGTGGTCTTGATTTGAATGTCAGGATGCATTGGCATATAGTGCTGCAGTACATTTCCCAGCAGCCATATTCAGCATGTGAAATAAAGGGAGCTCGTTATGGCACAGTTCTTGGACAAAGCCCATCTAATCAGTTTTCCAGAAAACAGGAAGATATTTTTGTGAAATCATCCAACTCCTGAAGACTAATGGGGGTGAGGACTGAACACATAGGAGTAAATTAAAAAAAGTTTATTTAGCAGTTACTTTGTTTTATGCTTGTGCAACAAGCTATTTTTATTCTGTTTCAGCGCTCCAAAAGGGCTTGAAAAAAACCCAACCCAAACTTGGAACTTATAAAATAAAAACACATGATTTGTTTCTCAGTCTCCCTTTTTTTTTTCTTTCTTCTTTTTTTTTTCCCCTTCAGTGAAAACTGTTTGCCTCCTCATAATCAAGGACACATTGATTGTCTCTGTGTCAGTGGAGCATTGTTGGCTGCAGAATCTGTCCTTTAAGCCTGGAGTGCCTGCATGCTCTGACATCTGTGCAAGGGGATGAACTATTTACATTTTGGAGCTAATGGGGCCAGATTCAGGCTTGGTACAGTGTTGATCTTAATGTGTTTACACCTGGAAAGTGTTCAACCCTTTATGCTTTTCTTAAATATTATGAAAGATAGTTTGGTATCTTGTACTTATTATTTGGTTAATTTAATTAATTAGTGGCACATAAAGGCCAAACCCACCTTCTTTAATTATTCTTTTTATTCCTCCCTCCAAAAGGTGGGGAAGAATAATTTGTTTTTAACAAACCAGGAAGAATAAGAGTATTGAGCTCAACAGATGAGCAGATACTACATGAAAGAAAAGAACTACTCTTTTCTTGTCTCTGCTTTTGACAGGGTTACTTAAGCTGTATATGCAGTATTGGTTAAAAACAAATATAGAGCTCTTGGTTTAAATGGGCAGGACTGGGGCTTTTGGCAGGAGAGTGAGCATCCAAACAAGCTGCTTTGTTGAGTCTGGGGGATCAGGATTTCTCTCCGAACATTTGAAGGGTTTGTTGTGGGCCATAAAGGCTCAGAGAGCGTTTGAGGAGATCCAAACCAGTGCAGCTGCCCCACCACTGCTGTTCTGAGCAGCAGCAGCAGCACAGGGAGCCTGGAGCCATCTCCAGGAGCTGGGCAGGGGGAGCAGGGTGGGCTCAGCTGAGCCAGCCTGGCTCTCCCCTCCTCCTCTGGCATCAGGAGCATCTCTAACTCTGGGATCTCTGCTGGAGGCTCCTCGGGTGTCCTTCCTCTCTCTGGGCTCCTCCTCTGGCATCAGGAGCATCTCTAACTCTGGGATCTCTGCTGGAGGCTCCTGGGGGCTCCTTCCTCTCTCTGGGCTGCCTGGGGTGCTGCTTGAGCCACAGATGCTGTGCTGGAGGGTGCACACAGGAGGAGAATCTCCCCAGGTGTGTCCCCTGTGCCATGGGGAGCCAGGTGCTGACAGGTGCCGGTGCTCCAGGGCTGGCAGTGCCACCTCCCATCCTGGATTTAACTTGCTGCATCCTGATTAACTCCTTGTAAAAACAATAATTCTAATAATTAACTTACTACAATAAGGAGGATGTTCTCCCCACCGCCTCTGCTCGCTGATTTTGGGGCAGAAATCTCGCTTCTCTCCTGTTTTCTGTCTGAGGGAAACCGTAAGCACTTGAGTGCTGGAGAGCAGCAGTGGCATCAAAGCAAATGTAAAAAGCATTGCTCCTGTTTGTGATCATTAGAAGTGCAATTTTCTATTAATTAACGTTAGACAACAGATTGTTTAAGAACAAAGGGAAAAACCTTCAAGTGGAATAAGCATCTAAAGTTTGGGAACAGGTTATAGTTGCGCTTGATTTAATTCTTTCCCCTTGCAAAGAAATGTAAATGATTTAATATTGCTTTTCTAGTCGAGCAGCCGTGAATTTGGGAATTGTAATGCACAAGATCTGGAGATACATTTTGATCGAGTTTGTACCCTTTAAATGTGTATGAACTGAACATCTTTGTGTTGCTATCGATCAGAGAGATGTCCTGTTGCTCTAATGTGGATTTTGGTTTTGGATTAGAAGCCTGGGGCTTTGGATTGCTTGCTGTCTGTAGACCAAGTCATCAGTGGCTAGTGATTGATTCATTAATTAAAATCAATTTAAATGGATTTGTAAGCCTCATGTAACAGATTATCTTATTAACAGCATGAGAAAGGCACTGTGATCTGCAAGGAATGTGTCGCTTTAGACAAAATATAGCACGATTTTATGGGAGAATTTAATGAATTGCTGTTGCTGTAAGTGATCTATGCAAATGGAAGTGCCTTGCTTCAATTCTACATTTACAGACTCTGCCTGTTGAGCATGTTTTATTTTTTTAAGTATAAAATACTTTAATTTTGTGTGTGTGTGTATTCATGGTCACAATGACACGTTAAGTATTGTCAGGTTCTGATCTATTCTGATCTTGGAGATTTTTATTCTTTTCTCTGGAACATCTCCTTTACCTTACTTAAAAATATCCACAGGGAGAAAAACGATTTTCTGGATTCCTGGAACCAAAATGACAGAAAGAACAGGCTCTGCCTGCTCTGCTGTGTGGAGGAGACACTTGGGACAGCTGGAGGGGCCAGGAGGGCAGGGGGGACTTTGGCAGCAGTGAAAGTGTTGAAGAGGTGGCAATAGAAGCTTTCCTGGTTGGGAGAGAGGGGAGCCTTGTGTGTCATCTTTGTATTCATTTTGTAACTTCTTTTTTGGCGTAGCAAACCATTGCAGGCACCTCTCTGTGTGTTAATATCCTCTGTGATCGGGCCTCAAGAATATCTAAGCCAAGATGTCAACAAAATCCACGGGAATTTTGGATTTGGTTTCAAACAGAGCAGGGCTGTGGCCTCTAAATCATAGCCTTGCCCACAGCCTTTCAGTAATGTCAATACCATGTGTGCTCCATTCTGGTTTGCAAGCCAGGCTCCTTCAGGAAAGGAGATTTTTAATTGGGGGTGATATGTTGCAGCATCACTTTACACCTTCCTTCCCTGGCTTGTGTTCTCTGAGCATTTGTGATTAGGGAGCAAAGTGAATTAAATTATCAGATCACTTTTCCATTACACTGAAGCTAGTTTCACTTCATTTCCTCTGCTGTATTGAAGAGATGGAAGAATCTATTATATCAACTGAAAAAATTTAATGAACTTCTTAGGGAAAAAAACCCAAAAGCCTCACAACAAAATCTCCTGAATTGCCTTGCAGATACCATCCATTGCACATGTGGGTGATGCTTCAAAGCAAAGCTTTGTTGGTGAGCTTTGCTTGCTGGGTAATCTTACTGTCACTGTAGAGATTAGAAATCTTTAGCCAAAAAAAGATGTGAAGCTGGACTGATGTGGTAAACACAGCTCTAACTGCATTTTGGTGAAATTGGATGCATTGCCTGGGATGTGAGGAATTCCTCATGGCAGGAAGCATTTTTCATTGTGGAAAATCAAACAAGGTGTTTGGGAGATGCAAATTAAATAAGATATCACACTTCCATTAAAATGCTGCTCCAGGTCTTGGCAGAGAGCAGTTTGCTCCATGGTTATCTCTTGGTTCCTCTTTGTGTCTGGGCTTTAGGGGATGGGTTTGCCTCACCATGCAGCACATGGCTGTGTTGCCAGCCTGCTGCCTGTCCATCACTCCAGCAGGAAATTCGGATAACGCCTTGGAAGGGCCCAGGGACGGCGCCAGCTCTGCAAACAGCAGCATTCAACAGAGCCTGGGACACCTCCTGCAGTGTCCCTTTCCCTCCCTGAGGCTGCAGCACGTGCAGATGTGTGA
>NC_031774.1:9243748-9247786 GCF_001522545.3 Parus major
CAGCATGGGAATTCTGGGTGTGACAAGTTGTTTCATCCTGGACACAGCCCTCGAAACCAGGAGAAAGTCTTCTTGCCCTGGCTTCCATTAGCATGCCACCTTGAAATTAGAGTAGTCACGCAGCAATTGTTTGTTTTGTGAGCCCTTTGGTTTGGAAAGGAGCAGGGAGACTCTTGAACTGAGGAGAAATGTGCTGAGTTGCAGCATTTTCCTAGAGGAGGGTAAGGCAGGTGTGCTGCTCTCGGCTGGGATGGAGTTAATTTTCTTTATTGTGTGTGCTGTGGGGCTGTGTTTTGGGTTTGTCAGCTGGGGTTGAGCCACAGCAGTGTGACACAAGCAGGATGCAGCCCCCTCAAAGCACCAAACTGGCAGAGAGGTAAGTCCAAGGTGGCAAAACTGGGCCTAGCAGTGAGTCAGGTGTGGTCCTTTCCTTCCCCTGATTCCTCTTACACATCCAATCCCTCTGCTGTAGAGCCACAATTTCGATTAATTGACTTTCTGCAATTGAATTTCTACCATAGAGTTCTGGCTAACAGGAAGAAGACCTTGGTGAATGGCTTTTAAATAGCATTCTGCATAACCCTGCCACTATGGCTTCAGGGAATATTTTCCATTCTGCTTTTGTCTATAACGTGAATCTCGGTAACATTTGTCTTGTATTAAGGCTGCAATTTTATTTATTTATTTTTTTTGGTGTATGTATGTTGCAAACCTCATGAAATGTTTTTTTTTTTATTTTAGCAAATTATAAATAGTTCAGCTGGCTCAACTATCCCTTTTGTAAGCACATGATTTTTTTGTAATAAGACACAGTTCTGGGGCAGTGTTGTACGACTGCAATTGAGTTGTACAGTAATAAAATTGCCATGGTGTTCTGTGAAGGTCAGTGGTATGCAATTAATTGCTGGACCCACGACAGGTGCTGAGTAGGAAGTGTTGCTGGCCTAGACATTAAATATAATAATTAAGCTCAGGGGTTAGTATTAAAAGCACGTGATTCTCATTAGCACGGAATTTCTGCTGATATTAGTTTTAACAATTCAATTTGCATCTTGCATATTAGAGGGAAGTGTCTGTTCCAGAGCTTGGAAGACAGGAGTCAAATTAAGAGGACTGTGTACTGAAATAATTGCAGAATTTTTGGTGCATGGTAAGCCAGTCTTAGCCATGAAAGTTTCTAGTTATCAGTGTATTCAGGAGAGAGTGCTGTGTGCCTCTGGAGGCTTCCAGAGGGAGATCCTGGCCCCACGGAGATCCTCTGTGCCTGGATGGGTGTGTGGGCACCAGGAGACGTGGTGGTTTATTTGGGAGAGGGAGAAGATGTCATCAGGTGTGAGGATTTGAACAGCTCAGTCTTCTGTGTGCCCAGGTTATCTCTGAGCATTTTACACTGCCCTTGGCTGGCCTAGTGGAAATATCACTGGGCAAAGAAGGGGAGAGCCTTGTCTGTTCAATATCTCTCCCTGGTTTTAATAAAGTAGACTTACTTGAACTTACAGCCCTCTTTAGACAAAGTGCAAAAGATAATTGCTCTTGTTTCTGCTCTGATTTTAAATGTGCATGTTTTATGGGAGGATCAGCTGGTACTTGTACAAAAAGGCCAGTTTGCCTTGGTTTAGTCCATCTTTGTAAGAGCCATGAGTTGGAAATTGGAGAATGGTTCCCTGTGGAATGCTGCTGCTGCTGTTGAAGGCATTGAAATGTGTTCTGAGTCCCTGTGGCTGAGTGCTGTGGGAAATAGTGAATTAGTGTTTCAGCAGAGGGTGTTCACAGATCCTTCAGTGTAAGAAAAACTTTTAAAGTGATGCTTTAGAGGATTTACCATTTCCCTTGTGGGAAAAACTTCAGTGAATAAAACTGCTGTTGATTCAGAATAAATAGAAAGCTATAAATAGTTTGTAACATTTATCTATGTATCTCTGGCTGGCTGTCTAATCTATCTATCTAATCTATATCTATCTATTTTATCTATCTATAATCTGTCTGTTTATCTATCTATCTGTCCCTCTGTCTGTCTAATCCATCCATCCATCCATCCATCCAATCTCATATACCAATTTTGATCAACCCTTAAAATCACTGATTAGAGCTCTTCTAATCTGGTGATTTTAACATGCCTGGAGATTTTTTTTTACAGCTTCTGGGAAGGAAGGTGATCATGGGATTAAGGCACAAATCAGGGAGCAGAGGTTAGCATTTGGTTTCTGGGGCAGAGTTGAGAGAGGAAGCTGGGAGAAGTGATCATAGCTCAGATTACTGGTGTAGGGACAGTTGGGAAAAATCAGGGAAAAATCCATCCTGCTGCTTCGAGGGGGCAAGCTGCTATTTGCAAAGTATAGGTTATGAAATTAATTATTATATTATATATAATAATAACAATATAATATATCAATCTATTATATTACATTCAATATATTATTATCTATTATATATGTATACTAAAACTAATAATAATAGAAATTAATTATTATAAACACTATGGGTTTTAAATACCTGTGTGGAAAGTGTTGTCAGTGTGATTGTCTCCACAACAGATCTCCCTGCTTCTTTACTTTACCCAGTTTTCTGTAATTGGCTTGGAGTGGTGAGATTGAGTGTAATTAAGTCTCATAATTAATTAATATGAGAAAGCCTACGCAAAAGCAGAATAAGTATTTTGGATTCCATGATTTGTTCCCTTCTGTGAGATTGGAGTAATAATACCTTGTTACTTAATGCTCTAAGCCATAATTAGGTAACAGTTATAAAGTGCTTTATTATGAAAATGTATGTGAAGAGCCATTTTTAAGTGCAGAAATGACTTCAGAGGTCTCAGCTCCTGCAGAAACAACATGCTGACACTGGTGTGAACCAGGACCAGAAGATATATCAAATTCATATTTAAGACTGCCCAAAGAATGACCACAGCTTTTTTGAAGTTTTTATTTATTTTTTTCCTGAAAGCTTCTCTTTTTTTATTTCCATTTTTAGTTAAAATAATTGTTTAAAAATCCTTAGTTAGAGGTGTAACAACAGTGATTTAGATTTCCCATTGCACTAAGTCACCAAACAGTCGTATACATAATTTAGGACATAAAATGCCAGAGAATGTTTCAGGATGAGCAGTTAATAGACTGAATTCATCACACACAGTGATGCCAGATCCAAGAGAAGGTGGCAGCTTACAGAGCCCTGGATCCCTTCTGAGAACACCCCATCCCAGCAGCTTTTCTCTTTCATTTTTGTGTGTCTGAGTGCAGGTGTTGAGCTGGGAATTGACTCCACTGGTCAGAGCCCAGGGAAGCTGGCACAGGTCTGTGCAGCAAAGCCAGCTGTGCTGCCTGTGCTTGGCAGGCTGGTCCCCAGAGCAGGGACAGGAGCCCAGCTGGGGCTGGGGACACACCTGGGCACTGGCTCTGTGCTCCCCGCTGCCTTTTGGGGAGCAGTGCTTGGGCTGGGCATGGGCTGTCAGAAAACTCCTTCTGGTCACTGCCTGGACAGGTACAGAAAGCCATGAAACTCAGCTAGGACAGTCAGAGCTGGAGCTTTCCAGTGAGAGGGATCTGGTCACTGAGGCTGTTCAAAGGTGTGCCCAGACCATGCTTTGATCAGCTCCTTGGCTTCGCTGCTCCAGCTGTGCCAAACCAAGGAGGTGCCGGGGACTCCGGGGCAGGAAGGACAAACTTTCAGTAATTATCCTTCAATTGCACAGCAAAGGGTGTTGGTGCCCAGCACAGGGCCAGGCCACAGCGCAGTGTGAGGACCTGGGGAAGGGAGCTTGCTTCCAGCAGCCCCTGGTTGTGTTCCTGGTGGTGTCCCAGCCCTGGTTGTGTTCCTGGTGGTGTCCCAGCCCCTGGTTGTGTTCCTGGTGGTGTCCCAGCCCTGGTTGTGTTCCTGGTGGTGTCCCAGCCCCTGGTTGTGTTCCTGGTGGTGTCCCAGTCCTGGAGGTGTTCCTGGTGGTGTCCCAGCCCTGGTTGTGTTCCTGGTGGTGTCCCAGCCCTGGTTGTGTTCCTGGTGGTGTCCCAGCCCCTGGTTGTGTTCCTGGTGGTGTCCCAGCCC
>NC_031774.1:9247912-9259716 GCF_001522545.3 Parus major
GTGTTCCTGGTGGTGTCCCAGCCCTGGAGGTGTTCCCTGGGGATGGCTCCTGGCACCACTGGAGCAGCAGCTCTGCTGGGAGTCACACTCCAGCTGCCCTCCGTGGCCGTGTCCTGGGGTGATCCATGTGCCAGATGCTGACTGCAGAAGGAAACCTGCAGAAGCTCCTGGCTGTGGGCAGCGTAGGAAGGGTGCTTTGGAATGTGCCTCCCGTGGATGTAGCACGGCTGGAACTCAAGTGCTGTGAATGGAAGTTTTGGAAGTGCATAGTCCTGTACGATGAAGTTTGGCAGAGAAATGCGTGGCTCTCTTTTATTGTTAGCTACATCCTTTTCCTGTGAGAGCTCAGGAGCATGTTTCCATGGTTAACGTGTTTCCTCTCTTCACTGTAGTTCATGTGCCCATCTGACCCTCCCAAGGCAAGCAAGCTGCTCTGGCTGTCACACACACGAGGGGAGCATCACCAGGAGAAGAGCAGACAAGCCAGAGCCTGGGCCTTTCTGGGGCACGGGGCTGGGCTGGCTGTGATGCAGAAGGTGAGAGTCAAAGGCCATCTGTGTGTCTGCCCAGCCCTGTAACAGCCGTCAGATAAATACACTGTCCCTTTTGTAAACTCCTTCAGGGAACTTCAGAGCGAGCTCTTGTTTACAATGGAGCGGCGGCAGCTGCTGCCTGCCTAAATCTGCAAGTGAATTGCCAGAGTATATGAGCCTCTTGCTGTGCCCCTCATAAAACTGCCCTGAAAGAAAGTCATATTTATCTCAAAAGTGGCAGGCTTGGCAGCACGCCCCGCTAACTTTTTGCCAAGCGAACCTCAAGTGAAACTGTCTCACCCTGGCTCCGCTAGGTTTGGGCTCACCTAACCTCCTTTTGAGAGAAGCTGGAAGAAAGGAGGGGTGGGGACAGAGGATTACATGCAGTTCTTTTAGACTTCCCTGGCCCATTTCCACTAGCCCACATGAAAGTGCTTTTTAAAATCACAGTGAAGCTTGAAATATATTTAATAATTAAATTAAGATTGTTCCTATTCACTTTTGGCTTTGCCGAGTTTAACTTAGGAGTCAAATAACTACTGCAGACAGAAGAAAAACAAATGCTTGGCACTTTTCCCTACGAGGCTGAAAGTGAGTCAGTATCTAAGAAGCCTTCTCAATGGAAAATGAGAAAATAATCTTAATAAAAAATTCAAATTATTCAGATGAGCTGCTTGTAAATTATGCCCATAAATACAGTAGTTGCCACAATGAGAAACTTGTCTAACATTTTTGGCAGACATTAACTTGAAAATAAAGACCAAGAGATAATTATTATTATTATTATTATTATTATTACTACTCCTGTCATTTTGGTTTGTGCTACATTAGCATTAAGAGGCCCAAATGAGCATCCAAAATCCACTGTTCCAGACTCTGCTCTGCTGCAAAGAGATATTCCCAGCTCAGGAAAACTTAGCTTTTAAAGACCAAGACCAGGGTCAAGATAGGGTCTCAGGCAAGGGAATTCAGGAGTCTTGCTCAAAGCCCCACAGGAACTTGTGACAAAATCAGGGTTTAATCCTGATCTGTTAAATTCCAGTCCAGCCTTCTAACCAAAAGCTGCATCCCTGCATAAGCCTTTTGAATTCCTTAACAGGATGAGGCTTTACACTGCTCTAACATCAGGATGAGGTACTGACATCTTCTTAGGAAGGTTATACCAGACTCCAATTAAATAGATCTTCAGGAGGAGGTCATGTGGCATCAGGACACTTCATGATTATTTTTTTTCCTCCTCTTTTCTTTCCCCTCACCCCCCTTTTTTTTAAAAAAATAAAAATACTAACACCCATCAGTTTACTATTTTATTTTTTTTTCCTGAGAGGCTGCACCTCCCGCTCACGACTTGTCACAGGCCGTGGAGTGTGGAAGTGCAGCATCCAGAACCAAAAGAGGAAATGTGCTGATTTTGGCAGATGACCAAAATGACCTCATTTCTTTGCTATTGGAGGTTTGTGCACTTTTCTGGCAGGCGGCAGGGTTAAAAATACGATTGCCTAGCTCTTAGCATGTCTTCATTGAGGAAAATGCGTGCCAGACACTTCCATGCTTTCTCCTGGTAGCAGAATATACCTGAGAGGCACGGGCAGCTGGCAGGGGAGCAGGGATGGGATTTGGAGGGCAGAGGGAAGGGGACCAGCTCTGTGGGTGAGGGCTGGTGCTTTTGGGGCTCTGCAGGTGCGAGGCAGAGGAGCAGCCAAGTGGGAACACCCGTGACCTCGCACCTGGGGCTCCCGCGCCGTCCCCTCCCCGCCAGGCTCCGGGAATGCTGCCTGCCTCCCCACGGAGCATCCCAGCAGCTCTGCCAGGAGCCTTCCTCTCTCCAAAGGGAGCCTGAGACTCTGGAAAATCCCGGGGAGGGATGCAGGTGGATGGCTAAATGAGATTATTGTAGGCTTGTGCTCTGCCCAGAGGCTCTGCCGTCAACAAAACCTACCAGTGCAAAAGGCACAGCAGCCCCGCGGTCTGCAAGGAAAATGGGAATTGTTCAGGGTTGTAATTGAAGAGTCAGGTGAAAATTAAGTCTTCTCCTTCGTTAAAAAAAATGTGAAAGCGGTTAATTATTCCAGGAAGAGAAAGTAATAAAAATCTGCATGGAAAAATAGCTATTTAGATCTGGATGGTGATTATGTGATTGTATCTGAGGTACAGATGCGTGTGTATGTTATAGCTGCCTAGAAATATGTCATCTGCCCAGAAGAACCTGACTGCAAATCACAGAAATCTTCTTTTACTGCTTTCCACCCCTCCTGAAAATGTCTTGGGTGTGTCGTGTGCATCAGAAGGGGATGAGGTTGTTGTTTGAAGGTTTGGCCTTGGAGAATGTAAGGGCCACTGAAATAGTTTGGCAAAGGAATTGAGCAAGAGCAAACGGCTTATTTCCCTTCTCCAGGTTAGTTGTGTAAGAGCTTTCTTCTGCCCAGCATGATTGATTCTCTTTTCTTGATTTATTTTGTGAGGATTCAACTTCTGGCAGCTCACTTAACTATTTTGGAGACTGAAAATAAAGTGACAAAAGCAAACCTGCTGCAAACCTGCAGATGTATTGATGGACAATTACCTTGCAGGGAGCTTTTTCTGGGTAGGCTCCCAGAATCTGTGGAAACACTTGAGAACTCCTGCATCAGACTGAGTGAGTAATCTGGAATTAAATCATATCAGGCTCTTCCTGGTAAAGACACTGTGAAAAGGCATTGCTGCTTTTGGGGCATGGAACGGCTTTGTCGTGCTCTTTGTTCCATCACAGATGCAAAACTTTAAATTCCAAGCAAAACTTCTGAAAGGTTGGTTAGATGTTAGCTGTTTAATCATACAATTTTAGGTGCAGCTGTAAAGAGGGGAAAAAACTCAGTTAAAGGTTCAGATATTTGAAATAAGAATCAATAAAAACCCTGTTCAAAGCTGCTTTTGTGTTAGCTGAGAGTGACCATGAAATTGTAAACTGCACAGAAATAGCATATTTAAATAAGTCATTTATCATATTGCATGCACCATATGATACAGCTATGTGATGGTTTTGAAAGACAAGAATCAGATTATCTTTGGCTGTGTCACCAGATGGTGTGTAATGGGCAATAGAATTATGGATTATGAGATGTAACTTTCACTGCTAGGTAACCTGACTGAAAAAACCTTCCAGCCTTGTAAAAACAAGACACTCAAGGACAGAATGGATGGCAGAATTATTTTTTTTCTACCCACAAAAATTCCCCTTGACCAGGAAACAAGTTCGTACGTGTAGCCAGAGAAAGAAACAGGCAATCAAATGAAAATATTTCTCCCTCGCTCTTATTACTGCATTTTTTTTTAACGTTAAAACCAAAATTGTTCTTAAAAAGCCTCTCTCCCTATTAATGTAGTTAAATTTCATTAATTGCTGTAACTTGAACCTTGTGGTAGTCTTTGTACAAATATAAACCTGGGGGGAAAAGAGAATTGTAATCTTAAAATGGAAGGTCGAGCCGTAAGAGATTGGGAAAGGTCTCCGGTTACCTGCGTGCGCTGGTGTAAATGTGGGTTCAGCAGAAGCTTTGGCAAGGACGAGGCGAGGCAGGAGCAGGGGAGCAGAGTGGGAGGGCAGGGGCTTCTCTTGCTCCCACTCAGGGAGTGTCTCCTGGAGTCAGGAGAGCCACCACCAGCCATGGACTGAGATCCGCGCCCGGCCGCTGGATTCCTGTGCCTGCAGCAGCTCAGGGGCTCAGCCCCACCTGCCTGACCCCAGCCTGGCCTTCCCTGGGAGCAGTGGCAAGAGCAGGATCCTGCCCTGTTCCCTGAGAGCCAGGAGAGCCAGGAACCGGCACGTTTCTGACATGATGCAAATTCACATTCTCAACAGCAGACACATTCGGTCACCAGAGAAGAACTGCCTGCCTGGAGCGCTGCGCCTTTAAATTGATGCATTCACATTAAAGAGAGACATTTAAATAATGCAAAGGGGGTAAACTAGCTTGAGTTATGTGTGGTTTGAGCTGGGTGACTCTTGCTGCCTTTTATGGGAATCTCTCATCTAAAGTCCTGCACAATTATCCCCGAGGGCAAGTATTAACCCCACAAAAGAGAGGATATCACCAGTTATACATCAGGCATTATGTATCTGTGTGATGGCTGTGGTTGTCTTTGGCTGAGGATGGAGCTTCCTTAGAGCCCGTGCTGGCAGCTGGATAACGGGAACCTGGCTTGGCTTCCCTTATTCACAGAGCAGAGGGAAGCTCCTCGGGCAGGGCCATTACCCCATAGCACTAATTAAGTGCTCCTATCATTCTGCAGTAATGAGGTGTTGTTCATAAAGGAACGGGGAAAGAGGAGGACTTAGAGTGGCCTCATTTTTGAGGGCCACGAGCCTGGCAGTGCTCTGGTGGGGTGGAGGGTGCTGGGGCAGGCTCTGGGATCTGCTCAGCCAGGCAGAGTCACAGTCCCTCGTCACCTCTGGTTGTGGCACTGCCATTGCGTGAGTGACATCCTCAGCGCCCTGGCAGCAGGGTTTGGTGTCTCCCTGGGGCTCAGAGAGCCCCAATGAAGAGCTGGTTAGTCCAGGGGCTGGGGACAGAGCTGTCCATTGCCCACAGCGGGGCACAGGGCAGGAGCCAGCGCTGCATTATCTGATGCGCGGCTGCCGCTCTCCCGCAGGCCGGCTGCCCGTGGCCAGAGCTGCCAAACCTTCCTTGGGTTTATTAATCAGGTGGTGTCACGAGTCTGGGCCAGTGTGTCTGTGCTGGCCTTGCTGCCTGTGGGAGCTGATCTCTGGAAAAACCCGAAGTGTGTGTTTGGTGGGAGCGGGAGCCGCCGCCTGCCCCCAGGCCCAGCTCGGTGTCTCTGGGCACAGCTCGGGAAAACTCCCCGCACACGGAGCCTGGGGCTTGGCAGTGCCACCTCGGTGGAGTCCTGAGGTCACACAGCAGCAGGGCTTCTGAGCCAGGAGGAGAAGGGGAGCGCTGGCTCTGGCTGCAGTGGAGCTCAGGGAGGGATGGAGCTGGAGGCAGCCCTGGCTGAGAGCTGGCCAGAGCATCACGGCCATCACCATGTCCTGCTGGACCCTGGTGGCACCTTCACCGCTGCCTTCCAAAGCCCAGCCCTGGAACTCTCTCTAGAGGGATCCCAGGCAGCCTTTGGCCACCAGCACTGCTGTGCCTTGCCTCTCTCCAGCTTTTCCCAGCCCTGGGGCAGAGGCCAAAGAGGTAGAGCAGCGGTAGAACACGCTGCAGATATTTATTTTTGTGCTTTATGTTAACTCACTTTCTGTTCTCATTAATTAAGAAGTTGCTTTCTGTGCTAGATTGAGCTCAGCTTCTGTCATCCGTTCTTTTTTCTGTATTCTCTCTCGACAGCTTTTCTATTTTCAGGAGGTAAAAGCAGGGATACGTAATTACAAAAGAAATTTCTTTGAACTTATAAAATGCAGGTTGCTTAAATTATGCAGTTAAAGGATAAAGAAAATCACAGAGCAATTTTAACAAATTGCCCTTAACTGTATTGCACAAACAAACCTCTCATAAGAAATCTTAGAAAGGTGTGTTTGAGGGTGTAATCTTAGCTTGTGGCTAAGTAGAGTTAAACTTGTTTTTCAAGTTGGTTGTGTATAACTTTCTCATGCTGAAGATTGTGAGCATTCCAGAAGGAAAACAGTTCATCTGTAGCAGGAGTTTTGATGGTAAATGTTGATTATCTCCAGTAACTCTGGCCCCTGGTCCGTGTACAGTACTTTACCCAGAGGCTTCCCTTTGGATCTGTATTCTCCTTGTCTGAGTTGTGCAAAACACCTTTGTTTATAGTTATATTTGTTATATGAAATAAACCTGACGTTTGCAGGTGGTGCAGATTTTCCAATTCTGAATGATAAACCTGAATGTAGCAGAGTGGACACAGTCCAGATACACTTGCAAGATGCAAAATGGTGTCATACTCAAAATTCCCTTTCTAACAAAACATCGCTACCTCGGTCTTGGGTCCCAAAATCTGGTGCCATTTCTGAAGAGACCCATACCCCATATTCTTACTCCAACCTTAATAAACTTTTCCCCAGCATGTACAGTTTTTGTTTATGTAGTCTGTGGAAGCTAATGTAAGCAGCTGAAGAATTGCCATGTACTTTTGTGAGGATTCATGATGCCTGCAAAACCTTTCTATACAACAGCCAAGCCTATGTACATAAGAGAACTGTTGATGCTCTATTATGGTTTAATTTGTTAATGAAACAGGATGGACTGAGCTCCTACTACACCTCTCTGGATGTTTGAGGCTAGGCACAATTAATTTATTTGTACTGTCTGTGTAGGCGTATGCCAGCTAATGTACTGTAAGAGCTTTTATCTTTATGTTCATAATGAAGAGGGGCAGGTTTTTGGCAACGAGACAAGGATTTTCTGATGACTCATTCTCTCTGGATTGTAAAACACTTTCTTGTAAAATCAAAGAAGAAAAGTAGTTCCTTAGAAGTAGGAAAAGCCAGAGTAGTTTGTCCTTCAAAATCGAGCTGCGAAGCAGAAAGAAGAAAGGCCTAGACGCTTTCATTTAGCTGTAATTGGACCTCTGCTGAAAATTAAAGCATATTATTTGAGAGGATGTTCTCATATAAGATGTTAAAGTGTCCTTGGAGTAAATGTGCTGTAGGTCACATTGTCAAGTACCTGAATTTATGCTCCTTTGTCATGATATTGGTGTTTTGATCTCCTTGGCAATGCACTGGAGCTTTAGGGAAGCTGCAGGAGATCTCCCTCCAGTGTCAGGTGTTTGGTGTGTGCTGGTCACCTCCCTGCTGTCGAGGAAGAAATGCTGAGTCCAGGGTTTGGGAGAAGCTGGAGCAGGGGTTGGGTGTGGGTATCTGAGAGCAGAGCTAAATCCCTTTCAGTGTAACATTTATACTGGCTGCTGTGCTGAGTGCCAGCATCAGGCAAACAGGGAGTGTGCTTCTTGTTCCTGCTGATGGACAGCTGGGAGCAGGGACTGTCCATGGGACCTCGCTGCTGGAAGGGGAATGGTGCTTGGAATGTGTGACTGCTTTATTCTGTGTGACAGAGAAATCCTGCTTCCAATGAAAAATGATCTCCATTATTTTACCTCACGGTACCTGCGCCTGTTTTTGTGTGTGCACATTCCTGCCCACCCTTCCTCGCACTCCCTCGTTTGCTTTCTCTCTCTTGGGGAAAAATGGGAGGGTTTGGGCAGCAGAGGGATGTCCATGAATGCACTTTGTGAGTCTCCTTTGTGCCCCATCACTTTGTGCTCTTCCTGAATGACTTGGGTGATGAAGCTGCTGCTCCCTCTTGTTAAGGTGGTGTTTGTGCAATCCAGAGCGGATTAATTTAAATCCCTGATTTTAATCACAATTTAAATCAACAAGCAGAGCACTTTGATTTAAATAATTAAGTGTAATCTTGTTTTGCATTTTTGCTTTCCAGTTACTTTCCTAAACAAAGGCTGAGTTTTATTGGTCAATATAATTTGCTAACCAGAGCTGTTTGTTAAACACAGTTGGGTTTCTCCGAGCACACGTGCACTGCTTACGGACATTTACTCACGTTCTACTCACATTTACTACGCTTTTACACTCTCCTTTTGCTAGAAAACAGTGATCCACATTTCTTAGTAAAAAGAATAGATCTTTTAGTCTAGTGCAATTCATTCGTAGTAGTTTGAATTCAATTAAAAGGCCCAAGAGTGCTGTCTCAAAACTGCTTTAGTGGTCTGTGTTTGATGTTTCAGAACACAAGGCAAAAATTTTTATTGAAATATGTTGTGCTTTTAAAGCTGATCTGTTACACCAAACTAATATCTACAGCTATGGCATTGAGCCCATTGGTTCTGAGCACCAAGTGCCTCAAAACTGCTGAGCCACTTCTGTAGTCTATAATTGCACATCTCAATTTTATTCGAGAATGCAAAGAGGGAAAACAAACTTTCCTGCTTTTCCAATTGTTTTCCTAACTTACAGTGAACTAATTGTAAACTGAACTGAAAATTAGGAGAGCTGTTGCTGTAACCTGCAGAAAGAAATACTGTTGAAATAAAAAAGCCCTGGGCAAAGCTTCAAGAAGCTGTTTGAGATGCCTAGGCAGTGAGAGGTGTCCCCTCAATGGCTTAGCTTGCTCCAGAAAAATTAAGAGTGAGCAGCGACACGTCCATAAAATCACACGGATTTTTTTAAAAACAAGCATAGGAGGAGATAGAAGTGGTATAGGTTACCATAAGTTAATAGTTTAATTTGGAAAAGAAAACAAATGCAGTGGATGGGAGAGCCGGTATTTTAATAATATATATTTAAACTATTTTCAAACTTATTTTAATAATAGACTTTAATATTCCTGCTGGAACACTCCTCATCCATCCCTTAGACACCAAGATTCCCTTCACACATATTTTCGTGGCAGCACTTTTGGCCACACATTCCTGGCTGTGACAGTCCAGCTTTCCCTGCTGCTTAGCTCGTTAGAAACATCACAGCCTGTACTCTGAAATTAGTGCCAGGGACTCGGGGGTGGAGTCAGAGAGCAAAAGATTAAAGGATTATCTATTCCTAGGTGCTGTGGTGGAGCACAAAAACGTTAACAGCTCCATTCACTGAACAGAGAGAGGTGCTTTAAGGATTTGTCCAAAGTCTTTAAATTGCAAATTCAGACTCATTTTGGTCTAAATGAGAGAACAACAGCCAAATCTAGATAATATGCACTCCAGAACATTATTTAAATGTTCCCTTCCACTGATTACTCATAAGAGGACTGTTAAGACAGCAAGTCTGTAATACTGCACATGGGAATTGCAGTATTTAGTATCATCAGGAAGTTGCAAAGCAGAGATGGAAGCTTGCTCAGTTTAAGATGTCTGAATTTCCTTCTGTTTCTTCCCTAATTGTAGATTTTTCTCTTCTGATAGTGCAGCTAAAGAGTGGGAGGTCGATTAAATTTAATTCCGATTTATCTGAGTTCAGTCATGTTATCTCTTAAAATGTGTCTCTAAAGGTTAACAGTCCTTTGGCATTTTCATCTTTGCTTTCCTACCCTGGAGGAAAACTTAGTGGCTTGCACATCTAGGAAGTTGAAGATAGCTGGTTGTATTTTTCCATATCACAAAGCAATATTATATCTGGATTCATATCTGCTCCTGGAAAAATTTTTAGGTTTAATGTTTAATTTCCATATGCTTAAAAGGGAAAGTTGTTCACTCCCAAGGGTTTCATTTCGCTTCGCCTCCAGGTGACCTTTTGGTCCAAGGAAAGGTCCAGAAGTGCTGCAGAGCCTGGTTTTTGTGTTTTGCTTCCTGCCCCACACGGTGTGGAATAAAAGCTGGGGACAAAGGGTGCACGTGGTGCCTTCCTGGTGGGGCAGAGGGGATGGAGGCTAGGGGGACGCGGCTGCTGCTGCCCCTGTGCCCCTCTGCTCAGCTCCAGCCATGGCAAACCTCAGCAGTCCTGCCAGCTGTGAGCTCCCAGTCAGGGGAATCAACCCTGGGACCTGCAATCCTAAATCCTACAGTCCTATATATCTGCAATCCTATATACCTGCAATCCTAAATTCTACAGTCCTATATATCTGCAATCCTATATACCTGCAATCCTATATACCTGCAGTCCTAAATACCTGCAATCATAAATACCTGCAATCCTAAATACTACAGTCCTATATACCTGAAATCCTAAATACTACAGTCCTATATATCTGCAATCCTATATACCTGCAGTCCTAAATACTGCAATCCTATATACCTGCAATCACAAATACTACAGTCCTATATACCTGCAATCCTATATACGTGCAATCCTAAATACTACAGTCCTATGTACCTGCAGTCCTAATTACCTGCAATCCTATAGACCTGCAATCCTAAATACCTGCAATCCTAAATACCTGCAATCCTAAATACTACACTCCTGTATACCTGCAATCCTAAATACTACAGTTCTATATACCTGCAATCCTATACACCTGCAATCCTAAATACTACACTCCTGTGTACCCACAATCCTAAATACTACAATCCTGTATATCTACAATCCTATATACCTACAGTCACCCTGTAGTGGACTGTGCTTCCCCAGTTTGTGAGTTTTGCAGAAATACTGGGCATCTGCAACACATTTTGAATGTATTTATGTATTTTTACCTGACACAGAGGGTTTCTTTACCTGAAAAGAGAGAAAAGGCAAATGAACTGGTTTTGGGGGGCTTATTTATTTTTTTTTTCCTCTCCCAGAAGAGAGGATCTGTTTTCTTTCATGATGATTTTTTTAAAGTAGAATTCCAACAGTCTTCTATAAGAAGACAAAGTATTTCTGGAATGCAACACCTGTGCGAAGAAAATGAACTACCTCGTGCCAAAATCCTTCAGTAAATGCTGTGTCGTGCGGGTAACCTGACAAAAGTTTTGCAGCAAACCATAAACATCTGCAAAACATTTGAAAATCTGGCCCAGACTTGGGGCTGCTTGAATTCTGTGGCATTTGTAATAATTTACCGTTCCACAATATGTAATTATTTGTGTGCACCTTAGGACTAATTTTCTTGGCAAGAGTAGAAAAAGGTCGACTTTATTAAAGACGTGAGAATGACTGATATCCTTGCCCTGTACAACTGCAGGGTCCAGGTTTATCTTTTCCCCCTGGAATGCCTGTGCTTGTCCCTGTGCAGCGTGGTGAGGGATGGGACAGCGGCAGTCCCAGCTGCAGACACATTGCTTTTTGTTTCCAATTTTATTCTCCCCCTTTTTTTCCTTTGTGGGGGAGCACGGAGAGGACTGAAGTCATTCAGGCAGCTTTGCTGAAATAAAACAAACCCCGTGCCATGTGTGTTTTTGGTGAGCCCCGGGCCTGGTGCTGAGCCTTGGGGCGCGGTGCCAGCTCGGGGTGTCTGAGGAGGGATGGCTCCATGGGCACTGTTCTCCTGGGCCCTCTGCTGTGCACAGTTACCCACAGACCCACTCAGGGGGCTCAGCTGGGGCAGCCTCAGCGCTGCACGGAGCCCAGAGCCCCAAGGAGCCTTTTCTGGGTGGTTTTTGGTGTTTCGGGGGGTCCCGGTGCTGGCCCCAGCTCCCCTCAGCGCTCGGGGCTGCGCTCTCCAGCTTGCTGAAGGCCTCGGCTTCCTGCAGGACACCCGACCAAGGGACAGGTTTTGGAAAGAGCTTAGTGCCCAGCCTGGCCAGCTTTTGGGGCTGTGAGGAGATGCTGGGGAGCGCTGCCCTCCACAGCCAGGAAAGGCCCTGCAGCACCCGCAAACAGGGATGGGAAAAGAACCCCACACTCTGCTCCAGCACGGGGAAAGAACCCCACACTCTGCTCCAGCA
>NC_031774.1:9260148-9261949 GCF_001522545.3 Parus major
GCTGGGCAGAAAGAACCCCACACTCTGCTCCAGCAGGGCAGAAAGAACCCCACACTCTGCTCCAATAGATCCCAAGGGCTGGGCAGAAGAAGCCCCACACTCTGCTCCAGCAGATCCTGGGGCCCGGCTGATGGACTCCTTTCCCTTTTTAAAGATTCAGCTCAGGCGCTGTCAAAAGAAATAAACAAAGCAACATCATTTAAAAGCTTTCGGAACAATAGTCTCTTCCACTTCCCTTCCTCATTGTGGAGCCCTGGGCCCGGCTTTTGTTTATTTTGTGCTGCCAGCCTCATGGTGCCGGATTGGTCGGTGTCTGATTTCATTCCTGTGGGTGATGTCAAAAGCTGACCCAGAAGTTCTCGGCAAGTTTGCTTTTAGCTTTCAGTTGTTGTTTTTGTGCGTGTATCCGTGTGCACAAGAGTACTTTTCAGTCCTAGGAGGATTCTGTTACAGGCTGAATATTATTCAGCTGCAAAACTAATAAGGAATAATACTCGTGCCAGGAACTGCGTGGCTTGTTTCCGACAAACGCTAGGAATAGCAATTCAGGCGCTGTGAAATTATGGAAGTTGTAATTAATATTAATTACCGTTCCGGTATTAGTCTAAGACATGAAAGTAAATTCAAAATCAGTATGAGAATTTTGTAACGCGACTTAAAATTGTGATGATCAGTTAGAAGGTTGATTTCACTTTTGTATTTAACACTTAAAACAATTTTCTTTTAATAGATGTATTAGAACTGTAATGCTACGCTTCTTTTTTTACTGTTATTTTTATTGGTTGTCAAAGTGACAATTTAAATATCAGGTTCTCACAGAGGTGTGCATGCCACTGACAACAATATTCCATGTTTATTTTTACAGAATAACAAGCTGTGTTCAAGGGGGTTTTCTGAGTGCTCCATCTGCATATATTCCTATCCTTGTTAAACTTTGTTTTCCATTTCTCCGGCCTTAACACTTAGGTATTTTTCCTCCAGCAGCCTCTGACCTCTCTCCTGTGTTTCTTTTCATTAGATAAGTAAAAGATGAGCATTACTTTATAAGGCCATCATTTCATACCCTTGTCCTCTCTCAGAGTACAGTCAAGTTGCTTGTATAAACACGGAGAGTTTTGCTTACTTCTCAGTTTATTCGAATGCCAATTTAAGTTCCCTGAGCTGGGTGTCCCCACCTCTGCCCCACTCTTGTCACCTCCTCATCCCTTTGCCTCTTTGCTTTATACAACATCACACACAAATGCAGCAATAATACACAACCAGCTCCAGAAAATACAATGTTAAGGTCTCAGAGAATACTGTAAAATCACCTTCTGTGTCTCCCTCAGTATGCATGTGGCTTTGATAAAGGTTTGTTGTCGTGTGTCAGTTTTCACAGCAAAACATGTTGGTCGGGATTCGGCTTGAAGAGAATAAAACACCCCTCCAGCTTTGCAAAACTGCATCCAGCAAAACATCCCTTGTTTTCCTTCCCTTGGTCTTTTTTTAAATCGGCAAAGCAAACAGAATTCTTGCCCTGAGATTCCTTGGAATGAAGACGCTGGGAGAAATGGGGATGCCTCAGAAACAGTCCAGTGTAAAGCAGCAATGCTGGGCTGAAGTACTTTTCACCTGCAGCCGATTGAAGCACGGTATTTCAATCCCCTCAGCCTGGTTTGTGGCCACGAAGGATGCCATTCCCCCAGGGAAGGCTGTAGGTGCCCACTCAGGGGCTGGAATTCCAGGGACTGGCCTCTGGATCCCGTTGTGTCCTTGCTCAGTCTCTTTGCCCTTGGCTGGGAGCAGTTTCCAGCCAGGGCCA
>NC_031774.1:9262939-9295576 GCF_001522545.3 Parus major
ACCCAAGTGCTGGGAGGGAAAAGTGATTTTATCTGCCTTCTGAGCCTGTTTTAAATGTTGTGCTTTTTATGATTTCCATATGATTCTTGGGGATTTTAACATCAAAAGACCCAGATTATCCTAATTGGTGTAAGAGGTTGGAAAGGTTTTCTTCATGCTGGACTTAAATAGGGTTCCTGCTTGGATGCTTCTGCTCTGGCTTAGTCCTTTTGTGACATGAAAGCCAACTGCAGTTAAGCAGATTCCCCCCCCCTTTTTTTTTCTTGCTTAATAAACTGAAATAACCATACTGTTAAGTATTAAAATGCAGAAGCATAATGCATTTTTAAAGCTTCCAGAAATAGCCTACAAGGCATTGCAGAAATTAGTGAAGCCATACATGTAATGAGAAACATTTGGTAATGGACTGTGGATCACTTAGTGGCTGATTTACTGCCCGTCCTGTGCTTCCCCTCCCCTCCATAAACTGCCATTTACAGATAGCAGCAGCGAGGATTTCTTGGGAACTTTTTGGTTTTTTTGAGGAGAGAGGAAAAGCCCCTAGATGCAGAAGTGCAGGAAGTGGCTTTGCCCAGCTCTGCTCCCGAGGATTCTTGCCCTGTTCAGCAGGGAAGCATCCTTTTCTGCCCAGGGCACTTCCCACAAGACACAGATTTCTCCCCTTACTCCCTTTTTGCACTCTGCCATACTTGCTGAAGGCAGTTTCAGTAAGCTGTCTTCAGCCTGCTCACTACTGGCAACATCTTCTTGAAAAGCTGGGCACCAGAACTTGTTTTGGGGCTGCAAAAAAATCTCTTTGTGGTTTTGAATAAAATCCCAAGCAGAAGAACAGAATTAAAAAAAAAAAAAAGAAAAAGATGGGGGAGACAAAAGGGGCATCAATGAACACAGGTCAGATTTTCAACATTTAACTAAATAATTGTTTTGCTGTGCTGTAGCTTCTGAACTATCTCTGTAAAACATTTACTTGTCTGGCTTTAATCGTACCCTTTGCTAAGTGTTTGCTTTGCACATGAAACAAAGCCTTCCTTAAGACTGCAGTGAAACCATTAGTTAGGTTTCATTTTCAAAACAGCAAAAGCCAAAATGAAGTTAAACATTCAATCATCAGTCGAGAGTTAAAATAATAGCAGAGTTTCTAACGTGGAGTTCTCAGTGGAAATCTTGAACACAATCTGCAATGCTCTCTGCAGGTTTTAACTGATTTTGGCTTGTGTGGCCACAGGCCTGAGGTCACAGCAGTCTCCTGATGTGTCTAACAAGTGCCAGTTTTTATTATCAACATAATTCTTCTTATTTTCATTTCTGATTTCCATCTCGTGGCATGTAGTTACTGGGCTGTTTCTGCAGTTATCTAGGTATTTACTTGCCTATTTGAAACTTGCTTTTTCCTTCCTCCTCTTCACAGGAAAATAAATCATTGAAAAGAAAAGGCTACCAGATAGATAATTTATAGAACAGAAAAAAAAAATCAAAATAATAATAATAATAATAATAATAAAAAAATAGAATCCTGAAGACCTTTATGCAGCAGCCATCTTCAAGACTGGAAAAAAGAATGAAGTGGAAAAGCAATTGGAATTTATGTGAAACTCTCAGAGGGCTCATAGACACAGATAACGATTCAGTGCTAAGTGCCTGGAAAGAACATTTCCTAATTTCTGCCCAAAGAATTGTTGTTTGCAGAACTTACAACACTAACATGGTGGGAGAAAGACTCTAGGAAGATGTGGAAGAAGATACAGCGATCCAGATACTCTGATTTTTTTATAGGAAAAGTTTTCACTAAATAGCAAAATACTGTGCACACAGTTTCAAGTGCCTGGGAAAGAGATTTTCAGGTTTTACTGTGAGACAGAAAAGACTGACACAATTTCAGCAGTCTGACTGAGCTTATAAAGCCTGCCTGGGAAAGTCCCGCATGCAAATCATTCATAATCACATTTGTCCAATTGTAAAAGCTGAACTCCCTGAAAATCAGAGCAACTTTGTTGGAATAGGAAGTAGAAATTAAACCTTCTCTGCTTCACAATGAGTATGAAATCACTGACAAGATTTTCTTCACTTTGCAAGATTAAACTCAGGTTTTCCAGCTGTGTGTGGATGTGTGCTTTTATTTGTTTTTTCCTTTGTTTCCCGTGAAATGAGAGCACAAATTGCAGAGCACATCTGTGTGTGCCAGGGCCGTGTGCCTCACTAGGGATTTCCTGGGGTAGGTGAGGGTGTGGAGTCCCCAGCACTGAGGCCATCCCTGTGGAGTGTTCTGTGTCTCCTTTCCAGCAGTGTCCCAGCAGCTGCAGGGTTCACTCTACAAGGGCCAGGAACCATTTGGGGTCAGCTCCCGGTGCCCCACAGAAGGGAGTCCCAGTGAAGCCATGTCCCTGCAGCCCGATGCTGTGAGTCCTTCAGGAGCTCCATTCCCGGGGAGAGGGGAGCCCAGGCTGCGAGCCAAGGTGCCCTTCCCCTGCTTGGAATATGCTGAAAGCCTGGGAAAGCCAGAGGGGAAGGTTTTTTGCCAGCTCCTGGCTGATGTAGTGGAGGGTGCAGGGCAACAAGAAACCACTTGTGGCTTCCTTAATCTGCATCCCCCGAGTGCTTAAAGTCCTGGAGCTCTGCTTTAAGGCTCTAGTGAGAAATCCCTCTCAGCCCACAGCTGCTGGAGTGAAGGTTCTCTGCCTCTGGATCCGTCCTGGACTGCCACCAGCTGCTCTGGGTGTTACAGCAGAGCCCCCCTGAAAATCTACTTCATGATTACATCAAGTGTGGGAGACAGAAAGCTCCCTCCTTGCCTTGGAGATTTCACCCTCTCTTTCTGGAGCTGATTTGCTCTGCAGGCAGCTTTGAAGTCACCAGTGCCCACGTACTCATTGCCTTCTTCCCTGGCCTGCTGGAATACCTGAAATAATTTAAAGAAAGGAACAGAAGATTCAAGGATGACTTGAGGATTTTTTCAAAATTTCCTGTGGTTAAGTCTCAAGCCATTCTCAAATCTTTTGCTTTCTACATCAGTTGTCTAATCCCGATGCTGCCAGGAGGAGAGACCAATAACTCAAATTATTATTCTGTCTTCCAAGGATATATACCTTTCCCCTCTGCTCTGCATAATATCTTAGAAGGAATCTGGACATGCAGCAGTCTCCTCCTCAGATTTCTTCTTTAGCTGATCCATGGTGGTTTCTCTGAGGGAGAATCATCAGGATCCTCAAGAAACATTCAGTTTCTGCAGCCCCTGAACATCATTCTTGAAGCCTGGCTGGGACAAAAGTCTTCTATCAAGGATTTTGCTTATTAAGAAGGAGAAGTCTGAATTATGAAGTATTTTTCCCCAAGTTGTCTTCCTTTTATTCTCACATTTCACGGGGCTGTGGCATAAAGAAGATTGCAGGATCTCTGTAAGACGCAGAGACTGTGTTTGACAAGAACAAATCCGAGAAGATTAATTGTGCAATTGTAAGTCAACTTTTTAATTTTTTGCAGTAGCAAAATGGTTTTCTCACCCTTTAGTGCTGTGAAATATATCCTGAATTTGTTCTATTACTCCAGAACAATAGCTGGGCTCCCTGTTCAGGCTGCACAAGAAGAAGCCTGGGGTGAGAGAGCCAGCCCTGCACACACACTGAGCCCCAGGAGCTGCTCAGTGAGACACCAAGCTCCCCTGCCTGCTTCTGGGACTCCTCTAGAGACCTGCCCTCCTCCTGTGCAAGCCCTCCTCTGACTGAGAACAGAGAATAACCAGGAAGAGTTTGGTTCTTGTGGTATCAGACCTTTGCTCCTGTTCTATGAGTTGTTTGTGAATTTACTAATGGGAACAAAATGGTTTTTAGGCTCAGGACTCTTTGCTGATGCAGTCATCCCCACAGTGTGGTGCAATAAATAACCTTTCTTCTACATGGACGTGGCTGGTGATCAGCAGCTTGCTAGGTACTTCTGGCTTCCTAAAACAGCTGCGTGCCCTTGTGGGAATCTGAATTTTCCATGCCCATTTTCTTCTTCTTGGCACCCTGATTCTGTACCTCGTGTTAGCAAATTCACTTCTTGTCCTGAATGTTTTGCACAAAAGGTTCTGCACAAAAGGTCCTTCAAAAGAGGGTTCTTCAAAAGAGGGTTCTGCATTAGAGGTTCTGCACAAGAGGCTCTACACAAAAGGCTCTACACAAGAGGTTCTGCACAAAAGGTTCTGCACAAAAGGTTCTGCACAAAAGGTTCTGCACAAGAGGTTCTGCACAAAAGGTTCTGCACAAAAGGTTCTGCACAAGAGGCTCTACACAAGGGGGTTTTTCAAAAGAGGGTTCTGCATTAGAGGTTCTGCACAAGAGGTTCTGCACAAAGGGTTCTGAACAAAAGGTTCTGCACAAAAGGTTCTTCAAAAGAGGGTTCTGCACAAGAGGTTCTGTACAAGAGGTTCTGTACAAGAGGTTCTGTACAAGAGGTTCTGTACAAGAGGCTCTACACAAGAGGTTCTGTACAAGAGGTTCTGCACAAGAGGTTCTGTACAAAAGGTTCTGTACAAGAGGCTCTACACAAGAGGAGCTCTCAGTGTCCTCCCAGGGCCCTGGGAAGGGATCAGCAAGCTGCCAATCCCACAGGACAGGCTGCAGAGCCAGAATCCAAGGCTTGAGCCCGCTCCTGACGGGGCCTCTGCTTTGACAGTATTATCCTGTATCCCAAGGTCTGGCTGTCCATGGAACTGTTCCCCCACATGCTGGTAGCTCAGCTGGGTCCCCAGTGTGTTCCTACAGCTGAGGGGCCTCAGATGTCCCTGTGCAGCTCAGCCCCACAGAGCCTGCTGCCCCCACCAGAGTTTCCAGATGTGAGGAACACATGAGGCTGCAGCTTCCTGGTGAATTACCAGTATGGTCCTCAGGTGGACAAAATTCATCAGTTATGGCCTCAAAATCCTCTTTCTGTGGAGATCTAGAAGGGCAGCCTGTGACTTTAATGACTTTACAGGTGATTAATATGAAGTTACATGGGCAGCTAATTTAAGGTAGACTCAGGAATGACATCTGAAACGTGAGGAAGTGAGAAACGCCATCAGATGCATGTTCTGGACTTCCACATGAAGTCCTTTGGTGAACAGATGTGGGTTTAAATCCGTGCTTTCCTGCTGGCTTCCTGCAGAATCTCCATCCAGGTGGTGGTGTGGGAAGGCCAGGATGTCCTGGGACCTGTCCTGGGAGTGGCCACTGTCACACGGTGTGTGACTGGGATGAGCCTGCAGCCGGGCTCTGGCACATGGCTGAGCCTGTAATTGTTTCTCTCTGGTTATAAATTGTTACCTGAGTTGAGTTTCCTAATGAAAAGCAGAAGGGCTCAGGATGTTTGCCCTCCATCTGCTGTCATTCATAATTAGGCTGTAAACTCCTCAGAGCAAGAACTTGCTGCCCTTCTGTGCCCCTACAGTGCCAAACACACTGGGGTCTTGATATTAGCTGAGCTGCCATTAATAATAAATAGAGAGTAAAAGGAGAATGTGTAAATGCATTCAGACGTGTAGTGAGGCTTTTAAGTGTAATTGTTATCGCTGCAAATCTCCGCGTGCTTGGCAGCTGGGCTGCCCTGCCAGTGCAGCGTCCCTGTAATTGCAGCCTGCACACTCTGCTGCTCCTCAGAGCCCTCCCTGCTGGGCAGGGTCCAAACATCCCCACCAAGGCAGGTCCAGACATCCCACCAAGGACCCACGCACGCTCCTGGGTAAGGACAGGCCTGGGGGTGTCCTCCAGCCCCCTTTCTGGGAGACTCAAGCTCGTTATGTGAGGATACAGCTCAAAGTTAAGTGACTTTTCAGTAATTAACACAGAAACACAGGGCTACGGTTTCATCCTTTGAATCCCTGTGAAGCACTGGGAGAGGGAAACTCTGCTGGATGGGGCACAGCACCCAGCTCTCCTCCATGTCTGTGCTGCTCTGGAGAGGGGAAGGAGCTCCCTGGGTTTTCACCATCGTTTTACCCGTTAATTTTCATCCTGCTGGCTCTCGCTGTATTCCCTTGCTCTCTGCTTCAGTCTGGTTTTCATTGTTTATTTGGATAGGTTTGCCTTCTGGATAATGTTTGTGCTACTAAGGTTTCCTGGTGCCGGTTTTAAAGGCAGCAACGCTGATTTTCAGAGTATTTGGGGCTTTATTTATGCAACTCAAGCAATTGCTGCTTATGGTGGTTAGTGCTGTAAATCCCAGAGGTGGGTAAATTTCATAGAAGGGAAGAGTTCCTGGCGTGCTCCAGTGACTACTGATGGTGGAATCTAAGCTGAGAGTTTTTCAATTTTCCTTAATTTGAACCTCTAGCCTTCAGGTTGTTCCTCCCACCCTGTGGTGAATTGTTCCTTTCAATTCTGGACATCGTATTCTTGCTCTGAGAGTTCTTTAATTTCACGTTCCCAGAAAATTTGTGTTGTAGTTTGGATCAGCTGCAGGAAGAGGGGGAAAAGTGTGGAGTGAGAGCAAGAATCATTTGGTAGGCACAGCTGTGAAACAGAAATAAATCAAGGTGGCAGAAAGGTGAGCTAGAGGGGGAAAGAAAATTGAAGTTTGTTACTGCAAATCCACATGGTTAGGAAACCCAACCATCAAACTGCAGCTGTGGTGTCAGAAAATTTAAATTGCATTCCATTTTAAGAAGAAAAGTGCATTAATAAAACAGTGTGCAATACATCTTCAATGCACAACAGAAATAAACCCACTTTTGAGCTCTGACTACAGATGTATTCATTGTAAAAGTAACACTGTTGTTGATTTAAAATCTCATACACTTATCTGCTGTCATATCTATCTGTGGTGCAGTGACATTGAGCCAGGAAATGCTGTTCAAAAAATAATTCAGATGTAAAAAATAAGTCCTTGGCTCTAAGTCATAATGTTTCTCTACCAAGAGCCAAGCTTGCTTCTACTGTAATGTTCATCAGCATTTTTTTAATGCTTTCAAATAAAATTTTAAAAATGTCATTTGATGAAACCAACAGCTATTGTGAGGAAGAAAGCCAAAATACTTTCATTTCTCTGGGTCATTTGCTGGCTCCTTCCCTTTCTGGGTCATTCTTTTTTGCCTGGGTCACTCTCCCCTTATTGCTATTCATTTAATATTAATAATAGCAAAAAATAGGGAAATGAAATATGTTTGCCTGGGATTTCCAAGGATTTAACTAGCAGTAAGGTTTGAGGCTACTGGATCACAACCTGACCGGGCTTCTGGGTGAAGAGGATGTGACAAATGGTAAAGCACAGGAAGGTTTAAAGAACTGTACAGTGAATCAGTGGCTGAACAGGAGAAGAACCAAGGGCACTGTGATGCTTTTCTTGAAGTGTTAGATCCACTAGAAACAGCACTAAATAGTTCAGGGTTGATGAGTCCAGGTCTCCCATTCTGACATTTACTCACCCTACAAGGCCAGAAATAATTCTGGCTTAAAGACAGGCCTGCCCTGCAAGGACTGAAAAGCCTGCAGCCTGAAATTTAAAAAGAAAATAAAAAAGAAGCACAGGGTTTGGATGGTGTTTGGTGGTGGTGAACAAAATTGTGAAATTTGAAGTCTCAGCTGTCAATGTGAAGCCACCCTAAAGCTCTAATTCAAAACAGACTGGAGAAACAGTGCTACAGGTGCTCAGCTTTCACTACAATAAATGCAGTTAAAGGAACACTTGTGCATTGATTTTATGAAAAACAGAGGTAATTTTCAAGAGCTAGTGTGATTTAACATAATTTAAATGTATAAATGATTGAGTTGGTCTTTTTCTGGGTTTGACTGAACGTTTTGAGTAGAGCTGTGTGTGTGCAGGGTGGCTGAGCAGCGGAGGATGGCCCAGGCTCTGCTGAGCTCAGGCACAGAGGGGTGGCCTCTGCTCTCCAGGAGACATCCCAGCTTTGGGGGACACTCCTGAGAGGGGCACCCGGGGCTGGAGTCACAGCTGGGAGCTGTTCTTGAGGCGGGTGCCGATTGCCCGTGGAAATGTGAATGGTGAGCGCAGGCAAGGAAGGGCTGCTGGGGCAGAAATGGGTGTGCTGTGAAATTGCTGTTTCTGTTAAATCTGAGACTTTTAAAGTCCAGGAGAATTACCAGGATTAGTTCCAAGGCTTGTGCTTTTTGTTTGAGTTTTCTGATGTTGTTTTCTGCTGCCTGAACCCAGCCATCTCTTCTTTAGCTCCACTGGCGTCCAGTGAATTCACAATTCTAATGGTTGCCAGCAAAGTTATTTTTGTGGAAGATTGACACCCCCTGAAGCAGGATTAAACTACAGTGAACAAGGAGTTGAAATAGACTGGAAATATAAGTCAGAGCTTAAGACTGAAATTGCTTCCTCAACAGGCAATAACTACAAGAGAAGTACAGAATAACTGCATAACTATTATATTGAGTTTTGAAAATGCTATAGCCAGTCACTGCAGGTTTTATTTATGTCCAGCAATTAAAGATTGCCACAGTTCGAGATTGTTTCAGGATCTCAGCAGGAAAGTGTTTTCTGCTTCTCCCTTGCAGAAGATGCAAGTCCTGCTGCATAAAAGCATCATTAATTCTCAGAGGAATCTTAGATGAGATGCAATAAATAATTTTTTCCATTATGGAAGAAGTGCAAGCCATAGATGTGTCATTATCTCCATGAAACAGTCACAGGACCTGAGTGAGCCAATGCATTCCCCAGCTGTGGGAGGACAGGTGTTGGGGGCAAGGTGAGATGGAAGGAAGAAGCTGCAGTGCTCTACTGGCAGTGCTCATTTCCTTGCAGAGAAGGATTCCTTTGTAACAGACAGACAGACAGACAGACAGACAGACAGACACCTCAGACTTAACATTTAATTTGGCGGGCAATTCACCCAAAACACTGCTGCCAGCACTTGGGAAACAACATGAGTTAAAATACTTTTATTGACAGCTACTGAGCTCGCAGACAAACTCCTGGCTTTGATTTCTGTGTAGACACAGGAAGGCGGGTGGGCTGTGGTGTGTGATGGGGACTGCAGGCTGACACGGACCCCGAGTCCTGTCCGATCCCACACGCTGCTTTCTGAAACCTCCTTCTGTTCACAGCTGGTGAGAACAGGGCCAGAAAATGGGGATTAAATCTCAGCCTTCCTGAGGGCTGTGGCACTGTGATTTCACCCCTTCAGGTTTCTGGTTTGTTGGGGTTTTTTTTGTCTTGCAGTTCCGTGTCCTATCAGCCTTTCCCAAAGTGAGCCTCCCAGTATTATCAGTCCTCTGTTTCCAGGCTCCTCCAGGGCTGATAGGCAGGGCCTTTTTGCAGCCAAAACAATTGCTAATGGAGATGTCAGGAGCTTCATTAAACTTGGAGTGATTATTCATATGTATGAAATGGCTCTGTGTTGTCAGGATCAGAGCCCAGGGCTGTAGCTCGAGTACTAACACCAAAACAGAATAAAATGCTTTTCTCCCGGTTTTGCCTGGTACAAAACCAGTACATTGGGGTGAGCATGAGACATCCACGAGCTCTGCAGCAGCTTCAGGGGGCTGGAGCTCACAGAGAGGGCTTGGTAGAATTTCTAAACTTGCAAAATGAATTTCAGCGGCAATTTAGCTCTTCCAGCAAATGTTTGAGAAAGTCTGTGTGTGTGTGTTTGCACTTAAACAAAGGAGTGTTTGTATAACATCTGCAAAGCAGAGAACAAGTGGGCTTGAGGGATAAAAGGTGCCAGCACTGGATTCCAGGGGTGGCTTTGGCCAATTGGAGGTTGCAGTTTGTCCAAAATTTGCTTTTCTCCTGCTCCATACAAGAAGGGACCTTCTCCAGCTTGGAGTAGGGAAAGGGTTAATCTTATGGCTGTTTCTTATTTAAACAAATGCACCTGAGTAAATGAATGAACCTTTTACTTTACTGTGCCTTTTTTGTACCTGTTTAACAGAATACTTAAATCATTATATAAAATATTTTTTATATAGGTGAAAGTTTTATGTTACATATGAACCAGTCAGATGTTGGACCACCCTTCAAATAGCATTGGTTTTCCCTTTCCTGACTGAACTTACATAAAGTTGTTCAAGCAGGTGGTTTTCTGTCCCTTTCCCCACCTCACTCAGAGCTGTTAGAGTGAACACTCATGTTTTTGCAGCCATTGTGGAAAAAAACCCTTTTATCCTGAAAACAAGTTATTAAAAAAAAAAAAAATAAGAAGAAAGAATAAAATCTAAAGCTGGAGTATAAAACCAGTTAGTCATATGCCAGAAATAGAGGAAGAGAGCTATGAATGTGAAGGATTCCATCTGGTTTTGCACATGTCTGTGTGACATGGGAACTCCAATAAACTAGTGAGGCTCAGGGAGTCAGGGGGGAAAATTTGTTTTCAGAGCTACATGTAGACAGAGCACCTTGCTGCCAAGTCCATCATTTGTGTGAGCAATGGATCGTATGTGGTCCCAACAGGAAGCTAGTAACACACCAGAGATCAAGGGTGTACCTCATTCTGGTGTTTGTAACACTTGCTAGGTGGTATTAATAGTTCCAGTTTGGCTTTTGGGGTAGAAAATGAAAATGATTGCCTGTGGGAAGGCACTTACAGCACACTACAAAGAAGAGATCCTCTGCCCATGTGAAGGCCATGGACTGCATTTGCATCATTCACCTGCTCCCAGGCAGCTGGGACAGGTGGGAAAAGCACCAGTAGATGCAGAAGATGGATAGTTCCAATGGAATGGAGTGTGTTTGTGCCTGGATCCAGGCGTGGATCCCAGAGCTGTGTGTATGGAGAGGCGGACACTGGAGCTGGAGGAGGCCCAGTGCCTCTTTCCTTTGGGCTGTTCTGGTGTAAGTGGTGATCTGTGGAGTGGCTGGGAAGGCACAGAGCCTCTGTGCACACTGAACCCCTGCCTCAGCCTCCACGGTGTGACTGAGCTTAAAGGTGTTCCAGAATTTCCAGATTTATTGCACGTAACCAACAACTGCACCTGTCCCATTTCCCAGTTCTTTTACACCAAAAAACATATTGTCCTGACAGTCACACATGCCAGTTTTTATTTTTCTGTCCCATTTCCCAGTTCCTGTACACCAGAAGAGCTCATTGTCCTGACAGCCAGTCGCACATACTGGTTTTTATTTTCTGTTGTGCTGGCAGCAGGATGGATTTCAGTGTCCTGCCAAACACACACTCCACAAACATGCCCCAAGAAAAGCAGTGGCTGCAGATCTTGGGACCTTCTGTGACCTCTCCCTACAGGTCTTGGGGCTGGGAATGTTTCTTACAGACCATTTCTCAGTGCCAAAGGACAGGCCTTGGGCCAGCCCACGCTATTCTGCCTGCTCTGGGAGCAGAGCCCCCTGCCCCAAATGGACAGACCCACAGCTGCTAGCTGGGGGCTGAGTGACACACTGGTGATCCCCAGCCTGGCAGCTTTTGGCAGGAGGGGTCCCAGCTGGAGCACTCTGTGTCAGTGGATGCCGACACTCTGCTGGGTGCCAGGCAGTGTGTGTCCAGTGCCTGCTGCACAGCACAACAGCTGGGATGGGGCAGGAGGAAAGGCTTCTCCCTCCCACAGCTGCTAAAGCTTCTGTCCTCCCCTTTGCTTCCTGCAGTTAGCAGATGTGGTGCTCTCACTGCTCCACTGGGCACCACGTCACGTCCAGAATCATCTCTGCTGGTCGCCACAGCGCGGTGTTGGAGCTGGGTTAAATCCCAGCAACACCCTTAGAGTCAAAAGCAGCGGGGTGCAGATGAGCACCAGCACCTAGGATGAGATGGCTGCTCCAGTGTCCCCTGGGGAAGGAATTGTGTCTGGAGCAGCTGTGACTGTAATGGGCTGGGGATTCAGCGGGGCATGCTGAGATTCAGCCCCTCCCCGGTGCCAGCGTGGTGATCAGACCAGCACAGAGCACGGCCCACGAGGGATCTGCAGCCGCTTGCAGAGCGCTTTGGCACGTTGGATCGATGGTCACTGGCCCCACAGCACGTGGTTGGAAGCTGGAGCTGCCTGGTGGTGCAGCACAAAGCTCCTGAGCCCGTCAGTGTGCTGTAGGCACAGTCAGAATCAGTCAGAATCCCCTTGTTTCCCCACTGAGAAGATGAACCATTTTATTAATGGTATGAAATTAAAACTAATGGACAAGAAAAGTGGGTTGGGGCTAATGACTCAACATCCTTACGACAATAATTGTATCTATCAACAAAAGCAGCCTTTGGAAAAAACAATAAATGAAGCTCTCAGAGTGGTACCAAATAGACTTTTCACTTCCATAAAGAGTGCAGAGCTGAAAGCTGTTTCCAAAGGGAAGAATTCCCATGTATTAGCATCAGCCCACTCTTTGCTGAGTAATCTGTTTCTATAAGCAAAAGAAAAAGAGCAATTCAAGGAGAATGCATTGTTTCTCTTTATAAATAGTTCCTGTAATCCTAATTTCACATTTAGGCCCATATGCTGCCTACTCTTGCTGATCTAAGTCCCCCTTTGTTCAGTAAGTTTCCTCACAGTTTGTGAAAGTACACATGTAAATCTTCTCAGATGAGCAGGCTGCCGACTTCAGCTGGAAGAAAACCATCACTTTGCTGATATTAAGTGTTTTTGGTATTTTTTGGTATTTTACACACTGGCATGCCACTGTCTTCCTATTACTCTTTTTAGTACCCTGAGTGTGGTAATTGAGGAGAAGGAAATGCATCCAAATTCACTGTGTGATGCACTCACCTCAGGAAAAAACCATCATGTGCCTTCCACAGGGGCTCTGTGGCTGTGGCTGGGCTGATCATGTTATCCCTGCACAGATCCCAAAGCCAAATGGGAAACAGGGAGCTGGCAGTTAATAAATAGCTCAAATCCCAAGCAAAAAATGGAATTTCTTTTCTGAATAAAAATCTGAATTTTTTTCTGAATAAATTCAGTCTTAGGATAACAGAGCTAGTTTATATGAATGATAGGAAGGACATGGAAGCACCACTGCATGGAAGTATTTGATCACCAGAAAAGCAAAGCTTCAGAATTTCTTCCTGAAGTGTTCTTGCAGTCAGAGAAAACCCCTTTTTTTTTGTCATTTCGGTGGTAAATGTGAGTGGCTGAATTAGTCTGACTGAGTTCTAAAGGAATACTTTAACCCAGAAATGGGCTGCTTCTCTCTCCTGTGCTCTTTCTTCTTAGGGGGAATAATTGCTGATAACTGGAACTTGTAACAAAAATACAATATAAAGTAATTTTAATCCAATGATTTCACCACTGGATGCTCTGTAAATTATTTACATCTTCATTCTTCGAATTGTGCTATATCCATTCCTCATAAAAAGAAATTATATATAAAGGGCCTGGAATAGATGCAGTGTTTTCCTGAAAGTAATACCATTTGAATGCCTTAGAGAATCAGAAAAATCCATACAGAGTTACACATCACAGCTACAAAATCCACTGTGAATTTGTTTGTAAATAAAAGAGTAATTTCTTTGCGTGCTTGACTTGCATAAACACTGCAAAGATACTTTCACTGGCAAAGTAGAAAGATAAAATCCTGGAGAAATTCAGGCTTCCCACCAATTCAATATTTACGTTATTCAGTGCAGAAAGAGCTTGGAAAATCTGGGTGGGCAGGGTTAGGCAGTTCAGCAGATGGGTGGAATGGGGTGTCTGGGGATGAGGCAGCCTCGATTCCCCAGGCTCCCATGGACAGCAGCAGCAGGAGATGGAGCCTTCTCCTCCCCATCCTGCTCTTCCTCCCCGTGCTGGGACAGCAGCAGCAGCAGGAGATGGAGCCCTCTCCTCCCCATCCTGCTCTTCCTCCCCGTGCTGGGACAGCAGCAGCAGGAGGAGATGGAGCCTTCTCCTCCCCATCCTGCTCTTCCTCCCCATCCTGCTCCTCCTTCCCGTGCTGGGACAGCAGCAGCAGGAGGAGATGGAGCCCTCTCCTCCCCATCCTGCTCCTCCTCCCCGTGCTGGCTGTCTCCACAAGCTGCCTGGCAGGTGCTGGCAGCGCTGTCCCCCAGCAGCTGTGCGGGGCACAGGAACTCCTCCGGTGTCTGCAGGAGCAGGCCTGGCTGTGCCTGGATCCCTGCCCTGCAGCTGACAGAGCTGTCTGGTCCCTGGGACATGTGGGAAGTCTCTGGGGCAGCTGGATTCCCCCGTTCCTAGGCAAGGATGTGCTCCCACGGCTGGGCCCTTGCAGCGCTCATCTCACGGCACCGCGTGGTTCATGGCTCTGCCCCACAGAGCCTCAGCTGGCTCCTGAGAGATGCTCGTGTCCCCTGCTGGGAACAACCTCTGCCCCAGGAGCTGGTCACTGCTGGTGTGGGACTCTTGGTGGGTCAGAACAATCCCCCAAATGCCCAGCCTGAGGTTTCCTCGCTGCAACTCAAGTTCTTCCCTTCGGATCCCATCCTTGGTAGGAACGGCCAAGAGCTGCTTCTCTGCCCTTACCTTTTCCTTATTTGAAAGTGGTTATCTTCTCACATCAGTTCTTCTCTAAATTTAAACAAACCCAATTCCTTTCCTGGTAGGTCATGTTTTCTAGATCTGATAACTTTCTTCCTCTGGATCCTCTCCAGAGCTTTGGCGCTCCAGCTGTGGATTTGCACTGCTGAACAAAGCAGAAGAAAATCCCATGGGCCTGCAACTTTTCAAGCCTTCAGAGAAAATCTGCCATCTGCAAATTTAGAATTAGCTGGTTTGCACTCATCTGCTCATTGCCATCTTAATGTTTATAAAAAGCTTGTTGGATTCTTCAATCCATTGTTTTTACATAACTGAGGCTAAGATGGGATTGTTCACGATCTAAAAATATAATGTATTCTTAAAAGTGTCATTTACCCCTTCAGTGCTTGAAATCTCTACTTCAAGAATTAAGATTTTTTTTTTTCCCCTGAAAGACGTGTTTCAGAAATGTTGATCTGGCTGTAGGAATGATTTGGTAGCAATCTGCATCTATCCACAGTGAGAAGATCAGTGTGGATAACAGCACTGCTGTTCAGTCTCAGAAATACCTGCACTTGATCCCCTTCCAGCAGACACAGTTTAGAACACTTGGGAGGCATAATGGGCTTTTTCCTCAGACAGCTCTCAGAACCAAGGCGTGTTTGCTGTCATTCTTGTGTTCCTGCTCCAACATCTGCAGAGCATCAATCCTTTCCCAGGGGTTGTCTGACAGCGCAGGGAAGGCACCATTCGGCACCCCTGCACTGAAATTCAAGGAATTAAATTCATCAGACAAACAGAGGGAACAGTTTAACTTTTGGAAGTTAAGTTTGGACCCAGCTCTAGTGACTTTTGACAGACAGCATTCCCACCTTAGTTCATTGTGCAAATATTGAAGGTTATGGAAGGTATCGAGGATCTGCACTTGTAGGCTCCTGTGGGGAGCCATTGATCTCAGTTGTTGGGCTGTGAGCAGCAGCTTTCTGGGCAAGCCCAGGTTTGCATTGCTCATAAAGTGAAAGGCGTCAGAGAATGTTTTGTGGAGGTAAAGAAGCCATTCCCTTGATAAGAAGTTGCAGGCTATGATTTGGTTTGAGTTAAACACATTGGTTTGGTGGGCTCTGACAACAGCTGGCCTTGTTTCTCTGAGATTTTAAAGTAATTTTTCAAGTTGCTGTAGTGAGTGAACATGATGACAGTAAGTCATATCTTGTAGCTGACCAAGCTGTCGTGAATGGCCTGGCTATAAAACATGTTTATAAAACCCTCTGTTGCCCTGATGGTTTCTCTGTTCCTGAGCGTGACACTGCGCTGTTTGATGGGGACACATACCTCCATCAGGCAGAGAAAAAGTGTCTTAATGACTGCATGAGGAAAACAGATATATTTAGAACTGACTTAACTGCACAGAGTTACAACTGCAAGACAGATGCATTTGGTTTGCAGCTAAAAGAGTTTTATGCCAAGGGGAAGCTGCATTGAAATGTGTAAGGCTGCTGTTAAAGGAAAACTCTGAAGAGAGACCACCTAAACTGCAGCAATGTGCTTTAAGCAACCTTAGAATGTACAACAAGGTGAGCCAAAACATTTATTTTTTCCATTTTTTTTTCCTCTATTTTTTGTGAGTTTGGGGTTATTTTATTTTTTTTTTGGTTGGTTGGTTGGTTGGTTTTCTAGGTAGTGTTGATGTGTTTTAATTTTGTTAACAGAAAGTGCAAGCAGGGAATTGGTTCTCTGGAAGGTAACATGATAAAAAGCAAATACAGAACTCTTCAACTTGATCTGTCATGCATACAAGTGCTGATTTTGGCCAGGGGAGGTGGGGCTAATTGCCCCCAGGAGCTTAGCTCTTCCTCTGCTGAAAGCTGGCATTGCAAGATTTGGAGTTTGCTAATATAAAGTAGGCTCACTTTGTAAAGTTTTTTATAAAATTAAATTGGATTGTAAGTCCTCATTTTTCACTTGAGATTTATAGCTCATTAGAAATGTGCAAAAAAGCTCGTCTGTTGACAGCTTGTATTATTTTTGATAATCGTGTTGAACTCCAGCATAACAGGTCTGAAATTTTTCATCACAGTTGAGTCCTTAGAATTCAAGCTAAGGAGGAGGTGGAATTCCCTTTTGATACATAGAGCTGAGCTGGAAATGATTAACTGAGTTAGCTCATTTTATTCCTGAAGTAAGAGGGAGCCATTTAGCAGTTGTAATACAAGTTTTTTTCCTCCTTGGCCCTCTGGCTCGATCTGCAGTGTCAGCATTCACCAAAATGGAAATCACTGCAAATAACCTTTAGCACGAGAGGTTTTCCTCCAGCAGGCTGCCCCACACCCCTCTTGTACAGATGTGCTGCAAGGAACACTTGGTTATCTTACATTTCAGAGGCTGCAATAGTAGCTGTGAGTGCCTCAAGATGATATCCAAGTAGGTAAAGAGGAATGGGAAGGCAGATAGCGCCTTAGTGAAAATTCACCAGTAAACACAACGCAAGATATAACACGACTATCAAGTAACATTAATTACTGTAGAGCCTCACTGTGTTCCTTGTGCATTTTAATTATTATTTCAGCATAATGTAATAACAAGGGCTGGTTTATAAGATGATAATAGGACTTGAGGCTATGACTGTGGCAGGTTTTGTAAGCAGAGGGTGGTTGAGCTGAGCAGAAGCTGCCCGTGGCTGTGCTGTGCTTGGGCTCAGGGAGGGAAAGGATTTCCTGCTGTAGTCACCTTTGGAAAACAGAGCCAGTGGTGTGTCCCACCCTGCACAGTCTTCTGGTGAAATGCTCATCGTGGTTCGGTCACTTGAGGCCAATAAATCCCCCAGCAGCCATTTTCCCCTGCACTATTGCAATAAAACTCCCCCTAATTATCCCCATCAACATTCCATTTCCTCTCCTTCACCAGAGATTCCCCCTCTGTGTGAAGGCTCAAGTGGACACAATTGATTTTGTCAGTAGTTTCCCAGTATCGCTGTGCTCATGCTTGGGCTAAATCTTGTGTTCAGGGGGCTGAACTTCAGCCTTCTGAGGATCATGAAGGATGGGGTTTCACTGTTTTACCGAGGTTTGCATCTCCCTTTGTGTGATGACAACTTCAAAAACCCGGTGTGTGCTTTGTCTGGAGCTCCCACCCACCTCCACGTGTGTGGCTCCCTGTGAACCCGTGTGTCCCTCAGCTGTTAGAGGGTGTTTGGGGCAGTGCTTGGCCTGGCTCTTACGGGTGGGGAGGCACAAACACGTCGTAAGCCGTGCTGAAGTGTTCAAACCACTGCAGAGTCAAGAAATGCCTCTGCCTAGGGACAGCCAGGGAAAATGGAGCTCAAGAGAGCCCCTTCCACACACAGAGATCCCTCTGAGCTCCTGTTGGAGCCTGGAGAGGTGGAAATACCTTCCTTTGGATGAGAAATGGCAGTGTTGGCTGGTGAGTCCCAGCCTGCAGCTCTGGTTTTTTGCTGGACACCGTGGAGGGACCGGACCGTCAGGGTTTGGTGATCACACAGCTGGGCAGCTGGGGTGAGGGCTGCTGGAAAGATTTCCTCTTTCAGGCACTTCTCCAGCCCACAGATGGATAATCATGGGTGTCATGGCCTTCCACATGTACCCTCCCCTCCTTTCTCCACAGGGTGAATGCTGTTCTGCTGCTTTTCACCTGTTGTCTTACGTGTCCTGAGACCCCGGCGAGCGGCGTTAGCAGCAGGAGGACAGAGCTGTGCACAGGGGAAAGCCCCTCTCTTCTGCCCATACAGAATAAAAATCTTACACTTTAGGGGCTTTCAGTGTTTAGCCAGGAAAGTGGATTTTTAACTGTGTTTGCAGCTCGTGTGTGCATGTTTGAACACTCCCATCCACTCAGATCTGTTAGAGTCACCAAACTCCTTCTTTTTTCAAAATAAAGCAGCATTATGCCTAGACATGTTGAGCCAAATCTGTTCCTGGTGTTATTTCACTGACTTCCTGAAGAATTACACCAGAGGTGAACGTGGTCTGGTAGAGCAGCTTTTTTGCCTGGAGCAAGTCTTTACAGCAGAGTTGTATTTCTCTGAAAAATATAAAAGGAACACTGACAGATCTGCAGCTCTGCTGGTGTGAGCAGGTGCAGCTATATTAAATTATTTCTTATTAAATTGATTCAGCAACTTGAAGCTTGTAATTTTTGTTCTGCTATGGTTCTGTGACAGAGACCTTTTAAATCAGGCAAAGCATATATCGTCTCTTGTAATTCCTTGCTCTGGTATTATCATTTTAAATATTTCTTTTTGTACGTAGCTTGGCTTGATTCTGATTATATTATTTATATGGGTGAGATCTGAAAATTACAGCCTTTTCCATTTAATTACATTGAGCTGTGGCATCGCTGGTATAATTCCATTTAATCCACTGACATCCGAATGAATGTGAACAATAGTTTTTGCTTTTGTTTTTAGGTCCAAATGGTTTTAGGCTCTGGTGGTCACTGTGGCATAAATTGGTGTGCTTCCCTTCCAGCCAGTGGCAGTACACTGGTTTTTTATTTTATTTATTTTAAGGGTGCCAGCCTTCAGCCAGATGCAATGTGGCACTTTGACTATTTGTGAGAAATAATCTGATTTTCCACGCCCTCGTGTAATTGCACCCAGAAAACGTCGTAGGGTTTGCCTTCCTGCAGCCTTACTGCTCCACCTGTGCTCGTTTGAGGTGGAATGGCTATTAATTTTTAAATGAACCATTTAACCATTAAATGAATGGTTATAATTTTCCCTTTTCCTGGGTGTCCCCCGTGCTGGCGTTCCCGCCGGTGCCGCTGTTCCCCTCGCAGCAGAGGCAGAAACGTTAGCCTGGAGTTCCAACGCCGCTAACGCCTTTTGGGCCTGGCTCTTTGTGTTGCAGGTTTATTCCCTTGAAGACTCCAGGCTTAGGCTTGGAGACCCCAGCCATCACCATTGAGCCCAGCAGCTGGAGCGGCAGCGAGAGTCCTGCCGAAGACATTGAAAGGATGAGTGATTCTGCAGATAAACCTATTGACAACGATGCAGAAGGTGTCTGGAGTCCTGACATTGAACAGAGCTTTCAGGAGGCTCTAGCAATCTATCCACCGTGTGGGAGGAGGAAAATCATCTTATCAGATGAAGGCAAAATGTATGGTAAGTGGTACACGTTTAGCCTTTGGAAATAACCGTTCCAGCATGAGAACTGTAAAGCCCAGTTTGTTTCTACACAATGTTCCTGGTTCTGATTTTGGTTCTTTTGGAGTAAATCATGATGACATCTGTGAAGCTGAGAGAGCTCAGCTGAGCTGAGGAGGTGCTCAGGACTGTCCAGGCCAGCTCCTTCTCTGCTGGCACGAGGAAAGCAGTATGGACACAGAATTGTCTCACTGGTTACCTTATGTAGTTGCCTTTGACAGGTTCTATGCTGTGGCTGAGTGCCAATATTTGAAGGAAGCATTTAAATGTGTCACTCCCCGGGAATAAAAACAATTAGGCATTTTTCTTGATTTTTCACTGAGTGGTGAAGACAGGGAGGTGCAGTCTGCGTGGTGGTGTGGCAGATTATGCAATACTGAACTGCAGAGTGATAAAGTTCTTGTTGCCTTCAGGAGCCTCCCCATGAGACAGGCAGGTCAGGGGTGCTTTTGTGTCTCCCCGTTCTGGTTGCCCATATCCCCTGTTCTGGTTGCCCATATCCCCTGTTCTGATTGCCCATATCCCCTGTTCTGATTGCTCATCTCCCCCTGTTCTGGTTGCCCATATCTCCTGTTCTGATTGCCCATCTCCCCCTGTTCTGGTTGCCCATCTTCCCCTGTCCTGATTGCCCATATCCCCTGTTCTGATTGCCCATATCCCCCTGTTCTGATTGCCCATATCCCCTGTTCTGGTTGCCCATATCCCCTGTTCTGATTGCCCATATCCCCTGTTCTGGTTGCCCATATCCCCTGTTCTGATCACTTCTCAGTGCTGTTATTTCCCTTTGGGAAGGGAGGATGATTTTCCTGATTAGGAAGTTGTGCTCCTCCTAGGAGTACATGCACATACAAACAGACTTATTGAGTATTTCTCAATACTCTAAAGCCTTCCTGAGGCTTCAGCAGCCCATAGGCCAAAATAAGGGTGGCTGCAATTATTACTTTTTAATCAGGATCCTTACAACCACACTAGTCACCCCTGAAATCTGCTTTTTTGGTGTTTTGAAGCTTTTTTTTTTTTCTTTTTGTATAAACTAAAGAAATTAACATTTTTATCTGACAATCACTGATTTTGTTTAATGGTTCCTAATCCTGAACGTTAACATTTGTTAAATTATATATGTGTAAGACTATTTGTGCATATCTAATTGCTGATTAATACTGGTGGCTAGTAACACCATAAGCATAGGCACATCTCATATTTATGCTAATCCTAAATCAAATACAGTTAATTTTCAATCAGAGAAGGAGCTATGTGTGCTGGATGCTGAAAACTTCACTTAAAAGTGTTGCCCTGGTTGAGTAGGAAAAAATGTGTTAGGAAGTGCAGGGTGCTGTATGAGCAGAATTTACATCCTGACTTTGCAGTGGATGAACTCATGTTTTCATTCTTCAAACTGAGTGACTGCTTTGTAGTGTTGGAGGATTTATTGAAACCATGCTAGGTTTCTGAGGACTTCCTAATAGAGTCTTATGGCCCTGAGAGCATAATTGTTCTCCAAGGATTTTGAAATCAAAACAGTGTAAGTGTTTTACATTCTGTGTGGCATAATGAAAATAATTTAATGCCTTTTAGTGGCATACCAAGTTTATTTCACTTACAAGAGAGACATTGCATTATGGCCAAGCTTCCACAGTGTTGGGGGATATTGTAATGTGCTGGTAATTCATGGGTCGTGGAAGACAAAAGGTCAGGAGAGCACCATTTCATTTTCTGACTGAAATTACCTTTAGATATAGGCAGCAGAACAAATCTGATCTTTAGGGAAGCAAACATAATGATCACTCTGTGTGGATTAAGTTAAGCAATTGTAGTTTTTGATCTTTGGAGGGAGACTTTGAGAAGAGCAGAGATTTTGCTTGAAGAAATACTGTAAGTCTGCCTTTGATTTAATGAGAGCTTTGCGACATTCATGTAAGCAAGCAGCCAGAGTTTCTTCACTGTTCTTTGTGGTGGTCTGAAAACCATCCCTAAATTGGCGTTTCCAAGAGGTTTGTGTTCCTCTGGCTGTGGGGACCCTGAGGATTGCTCAAGGAGGACTGAGGGCACTGGGATGCGGGGGTGAGGGGTGGCCACGGTGGCACCTGGGCGAGATTGGGGTGGCTGGTGATGGGAGAGCTGCCCAGTGGCACTGAGGGACATCTGTGGCTTCTCCAGACAGCCTGAATCACTTCAGCTGCTCCCCACAGCTGAGGCCTCGGATGGAGGAGGCAAGAAAGGAGAGGGTGTTTCCCTCGTTTCCCTCTCCCCGTGCCTTCCCAAAAATGTAACTTAAGGCGTAAGAGGATGACGAGAACAAAAGGCTTTTGATCCCATCCCCACAGAAAAGGGTTGCAGGGGCCCCTGGCTGGGGAGAGGAAGGGGGATGTCCTAACATTTTTATTTTTGCCTTGGGGCATCCTCAGGCTGCAAAGACAGAACTGTGGCCTGTGCAAGGCCAGCATTTCAGGCTGCTGCTGGCCCAGGGCTATGGCTCCTTGAAGAAAGCCTCAGAAAACAAAATGAAAGCTTAACGAAACTCTTGATTTTAAATTAATAGAAAATGATTGGGTAAGAAGCAAAGACGCTTCTTTTGGTTTGGATGGGCAAATTCCAGAAACTAGTTTTGAAATTCTTGAGAGAGAAAGGGAATGCACGGTAAAGCCAAGGGACATGTGAGAAGTTTCCTGCAGGAAAGCTCGATCCATCACTCCTTTTCCCTTTGTGAGTGAGGTTGTGAAGGTCTCACAGTGTTGGTTTTGCTCCTAGAACAGTATTGACTAAAAGTAAATAAAATTTTAAAGAGGTGAGGAGGGTATGAATGTGAAGGAGGATAGAGGAACACAGTCATAAATTGATGCTCACACTCTTTGTGGAAGCAGTCCAGTGGAGGAAAGACTGAGCTCTTAGACCCATTTTCATTTGTCTTGCCAAGGCTTTTTTCATCTGCACTGTTTCAGAAGGAGTACTGATCAAACACAAACACCATCCCCTGGTACAAAGCAGGGCACCCTATAATTTGTGTTCTGTCTCAGAGAGACCCGCTCCGATGAATTTGCGTGTCCTTGTTTATCCAGCTCCTGGTAAAACTCCAGCCCATTAGAGGGCATTGCCTGTCCTGTGTTTGTGCTTTGTTCCCACTGCTGGTCTTCTGCTGCTGACAGTTCAGTGACTTGTAGCAATCCCTGTGAACTCACTTATTGGCAAGATGTTTGCCTGTGCTTGTCTTTGCTCCTGGGAGAGTGTTTTGGAAAAGATTACAGGAATGAGAGCTGCTGTGAAATGCAGCCCTACTTTTATTCCTGGTGTAACACTGAAGTCACTGGGGTTACCACGGGATTGGGTTTGGCTCCATGTGCTCATTTTCATCTTCTTTTCTTTTCTTTTTTTGAAGTGTAGCTACAGCAAGATGTGGCTTCAGTGCAGCTCCAGGGACAAGCCAAAGTGCCATGAGTGCTAGCAAGTGGAATATGCCTGCAGACATTTTCTTATCAGCGCTGCTGAATTAGCCTCAATGTAGCAAAGGTGGCTTCTTTTGCCTTTAAGAGAAGAAAATAATTTGATATTCATTTTTGAGACCTCTAAACATCTCTTCAGCTGCCAGTTTGCATTGGAGGTATTCATCTCTGCAACAAAAGTGCTTAGGAGTATGTAGTGATTATTAAAAGGAAGTTTTTTAGCATGTTTAGTGGTTTTACAGAGAAGAATGAGTACTAATTAACGTGAGAAATTGCACAGCAGCCTTTCAGAACTGTGTATGTTTATTAGGTTATATGTAAAATCACTTGGCATGCACTGTTAAGGGAAAAGAATACTTCCATATAAAATTCTGCTCAGATAATAGAATTTTTGTATGATGAGTAATGATTGTCTTCATTTCCAAAGCACCTTGTGTAAATTGGGTATTAAAATTGAACTTTGAACTAGAACACTGACAAAAGAAATCGTGTTCTGTGGGCTTGCCTGATTCTGTAGCTAACTGCCATTATTTGGTGTTTTTCTGGGTTTCTCTTAAGGTAAATAGCTTTATGAAGGTAAATAGCTTTATGAAGAGTACAGCAGCATGTTACAAATTATTTTTACTATTGCTTTTAATTTTAAAAGTTCCCTGCCTCCATAAAGACATTGTTACCTTATAAAGTTTCCACAGTGTTAAATATATTTGAATGTGAATAAGGTACTTGGAGTGATGAAATACCAGATGTGAAGTATCAGGTTTCATGTTTATTCATCTGTTCCTGCAATCATTGTACAAAGATACGCTCTTGTATTTTTTCTTTTTTTTTTCCCCTCTCTTTTTTGTTCTCTTAGCAACATGCACCAAATGAGTGCAGTGGAGATGGGACTCGTATTCTGAAAGTTTTTTAGGTTTTTTGGGTTTTTTAGGGTGTAAATAAATTGTCCAGGAGGACTCTGGCAGCGCTGGGTGCCACGCGTGATACCCGTGCTGAGCCCCCGGCCAGCAGGGATGGGCAGCCAGGGCAGGGAGACTCTGTCTGCTGGAAAAGTTTCTTCTGAAATTGCCTGGGTTATGAGCAGCTCTGCCTGGGATCGTTTCTGCAACCTGGTGATGTTCTTGCAACATCATCTGGCCGTGCTTGCGAGAGGGCAAGAGCTGGTTTAGTGAGCCCAGCCCCTGGAAAGGAGAGCTTGTTGGAGGAGCTCTGAAATGTGGGGGAACAGGGTTTAATCTCTCTCCTTGGGCTTTCAAGAGCAAATTGTCAGTGCTCTGAGATAAGGTGACAGACTCTTCCTTAAACAGAATTTTTTTTCCTGGTTTTGGGTTTTTTTCCCCTCTCTGCCATAATTTGCTGTTGTGAAGAGAAAAGCCAGGTGGGACAGAGAGAGCTGTGTGTGATGAGGGTGTCAGCTCCTCCTTGGGCAGCAGGCCACAGCTGAAAGTGGCAGCAGTGCTGTGGTACATGGAAGGCACCTGGCACAGCCATGGATGGAGTATTCCATTGGCTGGGTTGGGTCAGGAGGATGCTGCATCCCAAAGGAAATGGGAATGTATACTAGAAAGTTTTGCTGAAAAATAATGCATCTGAAAGAGCCAGCACCCTTTGAAAGTGATTTTTAGCACTTTGGCTTTGTCCTGTCTTTACTAAGCGTGTTCTCTGCTGTCAGCCATGTAAAGGGGAGCTGTCAGAAGGTTGTTTATAGCCTGGCCATGGCACAGACAGCAGTGTGCCTGCTGCCCCAGTGCTCAGCAGGCACTGCTCAGCTACTGCCAGCATCAGCTCTTGCCTGAAGCTAAGTGGAAGCCACCAGGGCAGGTTCAGATCAGGCATTTGTCCACTCCAGAGTCGTTTAGTGGCTAATCCTATTTAAACAGCCATGCTAAACAGGGTGAGACTGTGTCTTTCCTTTCTGACATTGTTCCTTTGCTAATGCCCTTGTTTAGAACTGACACACATTAACATGAGAGCACTGAAGTGATGCAACCTCACTGGAAGATCCAGGACACATTTGGGTGGTTGTTTAGTGTCATTTGTATGAGCTCGTTTTTCTCCCAGCACTGGTTTCTCAGGATGAACTTGTGATCCTGTAATTGCAGAACGGTTTTTGCAGCTTTAAGAAATAGCTGTCGTGCTAGGAGCTAGTTAAAACAGTCTTGATCAGGCTGATATAGTGTGTTAGTTGTCTGCACAGTACTGGGAGATGGAGATAATTGCAAACCCTGCATGTAGATAGCATGGAAGGAAAATGGACTTGTTTATTTGATCTCATTCCGTGTCGAGCTGGGGTCGCTCTGAGGGCAAACACCTCCTTCAGGCAGCCTGGGCACAGCTTGGGCTGCACTAGTAAGGCCCCCCTTGGGGGCTATGATGGGCTCTGAGGTTTGGGTTCTCTGCATGGGGACACTGTGAGACTCTGGTGGAAGTGTCTGCACTTGGGGCACCAGCTGAGTTACGTGCCACAGGCGTGAGTGGAGCGCTGAGCCTCGTCCCCAGTGAAGGGCTGGGGATGGGGATATCCATGCTGACACTCCTTCTGGGCACCCTCAGGGGAGCAGAGAGGTGAGGAAACACAGGAATTGTTTTGTGAAGAGAGAGACTTGGACAGTGCAGGGAGCATCGTGCATGACCAGCAACAGGAAAAGAAAATATTGATCAGAAATGGAGCCCTTAGGTGCCAGCAGCATCACCACGGTTTGCACCAGCACCTGAGAGTGCTGGATTTGGGGGGTCCAAGGTGCCTGTTCCAGATGGACTAGGGGCCAGTGTGATGAGTGGTGAAAACCAGACAGCTGAGCCCTGCTGGAAGGGAAAGCTCATCCCAGTGTTCCCGCTGTTCCCTTAGGGGGTTTGCCCTGTCTAGGTGTGATAACAAATGACACTGAGGGGAACAAGGAGCAGTGGGAACACAAAGAAATTCCTGGGGACACACAGTCTCCTGAGAAATAGGTTTGTGTCCCACCCCACACCTCACAGGGGTGATCCTGGGCTAACTGTTGGAGAGTAAATGCTGTGGTGGTTGTGACATGAGTCTTACACAATTCCCCAAGGGCCTGCTATTCAAAACTAGTATGTATCTTATCTGAATCTTATGGGGATTTCCTAACAGATGCATGAAGGATTTTTTTTTTTTCTATTTTTTTCTATTTTTTTTGGTGGTGCCCTTGAGAAGTTGCATTAATACCATTGTATAATATTTTCCTAGCCTACAAACAATTTCGTGTGAGGCTCTTGGTCTGGAACATCAGACAGAAGCACTTCAGGCTCTGGGCTTCCAGATGATTCAAGTCTGGAATTTGAGTTTAAGAAATTAGACACTAATGGATTAACAGTTTACAGACTTCCAGTAGAAGTAATGGTTTAGTTGGTAGAGAAATGCTCCTCTGCAGTTTTTCTGGTTTTGTTCTAGGCATGCAAAGTCTTTGCATTGTTTGACTAAAGAACATGTTTTTGTAAGCAAAAATAATACAAATTGGAGATATGAATGCCATAATTCCAGTTCACTCTTTTGAACACAGAGAAGTGGCATGGCTTGTTAAACCTAAGCTTGTAAAAGGGATGGCAATGCATCCCAGACTCTGGAGGGAATTGGAACCCTGAGAGGGCACTGCACACTGTGGGAGCTGCTGGGATGTCAGTCAAACACCATCACAGATTTACCTACAGGGTGCTCAGGCACTGTGAACAGGAGCTGTGGTCACCCCTCCCCTTGTCTGCTGTGAGGAGTCAGTGTCATTATCACAACTGCTTAATTACAGCCTCCCCACCACCCCTTCTCCAGCCAGCTCACACCTCCTGAGCAGGCTCAGCCCTTCATGCCTGTGCTGAGATCTCCCTGCTGCCTCCAAGGGGGCAGTCAGCTTGCCAGGGGCTACCAGGTGTCCAGACCTTCCAAAAACATCAGCTCCTTGCTTGGCTGGCCTCCTTGGAGGAGGGGGACCCAAGAGGCAGGGGTGCACTTGGCTTGGGCTGAGTCTTGCTTTGTCTGCAGGAAACCACATCACCCTTGATGCCTGTCAGTTCTGGGGGCAGCAGCACAGAAAACATACCTGGAGGTGCTGGGGAGCACATTCCAGCAATCTGTGTGGATGTAGGTGAGGCAGAGTATGCCAAGTTTGCATATAATAAAGAAAATGCTTTTTCAGTTTGCCCAATCATTGCAGCAGAGCTAAAACATCTGAAGCTTATTTGCCTGAAGCTGCTTCGCTTTTTCTTACTTCTACCTTAATGTCAGCTGGTGTTTGGTTAGCATGGAAAAGACAAGGATTAATTAAATAGAAATCATGGTTTAAGTTGTGTTTTTTGTCATGCTAGCAGTGCAAGTGAGTAGGGAACACAGATGAGAAATCTTCAGCTGCTTGGATTGAGCACCAGTTTTTCCCCTAAACTAGCAGGTAACACTGCTGGCCTGGACACTGAGAAAAGGAAAATGTTAGCCCAGCTGGGTCCCAGCTTCAGGGGCTCGGGGACAGCAGGCTGGGGATAGTTGACAACTAATAATTTTCCATAGTGAAAGTAGCCTTTGGATCATTTTAGGAGGTGCCTTCATGTGGGCCTGGTGAGTTCAGCATTTCATGTTTTGAAGGAGAATTGCATTTTCATTTGTTCAGTCCTGCCAGCACCAAACCTTTCAGCACACTTAATGGTGAAAGAAGAGTTTACTGATAGCTGTCTATAAATATATTCACGTACATACATATGTGCAAATAGTTTTGTGTGCGTGAACAAAACATCTTCCAGAATAATATTAGAATAATAACGTATTATTCTAATACATTAGATGTATTTATGGGTCCTCAAGCAGGAGCTTTATACACAAGGAATTGGCTACCTCTTGGCTGGGACCTTGCTTTGCTTTGGCAACTGCAAGCAGCCTCCCGTGAGAGCGCTGTGCGAAGAAACAGCGTGATTCATATTTGTAGTGTTATTAGGCAGGCATGTAGGCATATATTTAGATAGGTGAGGTATGCAGGCATACATTGTGTGCTGCATATTTAGGCTGCAGGGGTATTTTTAGCTGCAGGAGGCCCAATCAGCGGCGTGCTGAGGAGAATTGCTGTAAGGGATAGCGCACGGAGGAGCCGCCTGCAGAATTTTCCATCCTGCCAGCCACTGGAGCTGCATTGCTGGGTGGCCACAGGAGTGCCATTAACAGGTGGGACAGCTCTCAAAGCCCTTTGGCCTGGCTGCCCCGAAGGCTCTGGGTCTCTCTCAGCCCCCATCGGGGAGCAGCTGTCCCAGGGTCCAGCCTCCCACCGGCCCCACGCACGCAGAGCTGCTGGGGATGGCTGGAGCTGGGTGTGAGGCCAGCACAGCGCTCAGCCCTGGGGAAGAGAGATGCACTAGGGCTGGAAATGCTGAGCAAAAATTAAAATGAGGTAAAATAGCCATTAAAAAGCCACTTCTGTTAAAATTACGAGGCAGGAAATTATAAAAGCTGCCCTTGCCCAATGAAGAAAAGCAGCCTGGAGGGACTAAATAACTTGTCTGATGTCATCAGGGGTTTTATGGCAGAGCTGGGAATGGAGCCCTCTTCCCCCCAGTGCCATCCAAGCTTTGGTGCTGAAGGGGGTCCTTTCACAGCTTCTCCAGTGACCCTTGGGGAGCTCAGGGCAAATCCATGTTCCTGCACCACATCCTGTGTGTGGGGAGAGCAGGCTGCATCTTCTGGACAGGAAAATCTCTGCAGAATGTGACCAGATGCCTTTGCCTTGCTCCTCTAATAAGGGAGTTGAGTAAATGCCATTATTATTATTATTATTATTATCATTATTATTATTATCATTATCATTATTAGTGTTAGTATTAGTATTTTGGTTAATACAGTTGTTCCTTGAAACCAAACAAGAAAAGGTCCTCCAGGTGCTCTGTACAAGCCATGGAGAGCCACAAGAGTCCAAGATTTCTATGGAGAAGAGAGAGAGAAAGGGAAACTGAGGCAATATTTAGCCCCATAAGGATGCTCCATGAGATGATGTGGTCCCTCTACAGAATAAGAGAGAGGCTGCTGAAAATAGGAAGATTTAATTTGTTCATAAACAGCATTATTCAAGGAACAAAAAAGTATGTGGCCTTATCCAAAGAAGTTATCTAAGAGGTCTTTACTCTGTGCCAAACTAAAATTCTGCTATTTAATTACTGATTTAGAAAATATCTTGGGCTCAATTTCCTCCTCAGTCAGACTGTTATAAATGTAATGGAATTGTTAAAGATTTATGGCAGTGTAACTGCAGGCAGAATTGGGTCCCTTATGTTTAAAACTTAGTTTGCCACAGAAGTAATAATTCCTGTTTTCTAGGCAAGAGTTTAAGAATTTTGCAGACCTCTGTTTCTGTAAAAGAAATATGAACTCCAGTTCTGTGGGTGAGTGATTAATGCTGGAGGGGATGTCTAGGGGCAATCAGAATTGGCTGGTGTGGAAAATCCATGTGCAATTCAGATTTAGGATCTGTTTGCAGATGCCTCATAATTTTAAATGTCAAAAAAAAACCCCAAACCTTAGGCCTTCATGTAGTAAATTAATATACTGTGTGTTCAGTGTGCAGCAGGCTTTGCTGAAGTAATACCCTCATATGAGGTGTGAACTCATCCCATTCCCCTTAGTAAGGACCTGAAAATTGATTGTGGCTCTTTACATCCTGACAGCATCTAAATCCTGTCACAAAAATTCCCAGTTTAGTTTTTATTTAAATCACGTGTGTAATGACTTGAAAAGGAAAAATACTGCTGTATTTATTCAGACCTAAGGAAATCTTGTGTTAGTGCAGATCTGTTTTATCCACTGGCTTGTCTTCTCTAAAGGAAGGGTCTTTCTAATAGGCTCTTTATTGTTTTTCCCAGCTTCCACTTAGGAGAAGAGCTGATCTTTGGTGTTTTCAGAGGTGAGTTAGGTTATCCTGTTTGGTCTGGCCCCAGCACAGTGTGTGCAAGCCCTGCCCACCCAACAGGCTGAGGGGTCTGGGGGAGCCCTGCTCCTTCCTGGGGTGCTGCTGTGACCCAGGAACACACTCTGGGAGCTGGAAACGTGCTGCTCTGGGATTTACAGCTCTTCTGACAACTGGATGCTTTTTCTGTAGGCCCTGCATTGTGTTGTAGGCACTGAAAGGAGTTATAGCATCAAAACAAAACCAAAATATGATCCCTTGAAAATGATGTCATTTGGTATCTGTTCAGAACAGCCAGTTTTATTTAAATACAGTATTTAGGTCCAAGGTGCATTTTTAGGAGCTCTGTTTAGGAATGGATTGAAGAGTTAATTATTCTAATTTTCCCCCAATTTCTCTACTTTCTCAGTGGTGTGGGGAGATGAGGGTTGTGATCAGTTCATCACACACCTTTGCTTCATCTCCTTCCTCCTCAGGGGGAGGGCTCATCACACTCATCCCCTGCTCCAGTGGTGGGAAACAATTCTCCGTGAACTTCTCCAAAGTGGTTCTTCCCATGGGCAGAAGTCCTTCCTGAACTTCACAGGGTTCAGTCCTTCAGGAGCAGGCTGCTCCAGCATGGGGGTCACGAGTCCTGCCCACAAACCTGCCCCAGCATGGGGGTCATGAGTCCTGCCCAAAAACCTGCCCCAGCACGGGGGTCACGAGTCCTGCCCAAAAACCTGCCCCAGCACGGGCTTCTCCTGGGCTCCCAGCCTCCTTCAGGCATCCACCTGCTCCATACCATCCTCATGGTGCATCTCAGCATCCCCTGCCCTCCCTGTGCTCAGGGCTCACAGCCTCCCCAGGGCTGGCCAGGGGCTCAGGGCAATCTCAGCATCCCCAGGGCTGGGCAGGGGCTCAGGGCTCACAGCATCCCCAGGGCTGGGCAGGGGCTCAGGGCAATCTCAGCATCCCCAGGGCTGGGCAGGGGCTCAGGGCAATCTCAGCATCCCCAGGGCTGGGCAGGGGCTCAGGGCAATCTCAGCATCCCCAGGGCTGGCCAGGGGCTCAGGGCAGTCTCAGCCCCTCCTGCACTGAGCTGGGGCTCTGCAGGGCTGTTCCTCTCACACATCTCTCTCCTCTCCTTGGCTGCAGCTGCCCAGGGTTGTTCCCTCTCTCCTGAAGCTGCTCTCTCAGGAGCAGTACCCCTGTTACTGATGGTCCAGCAGCAGGGCTGGCTGGCCTTGGCTCTGTCAGATGTTGAGGGCAGCTCCTCACAGCAGCCACCCCTGCAGCCCCTCACTGCCAAAACCTGGCCATGCAAACCCTGTCCTCTGTGCAAACAGGAGCTCTGAACCAACATAAAACAGTTCAGTCTTTAGTACAGTCCTGGCTTGATGCATTGATTCATGGTGACTTTTAAGTATGGGTTTTGTTTGTTTTTTTAAATGCTGATAAGTTATTACCTAAAAATCAGTTGAAATTTAAGGGAATAAACCCCCCTGTTGTCACTGAGGTATTCTGCAGCCTAAGCAAAGGCTCAGGTATTCCAGATATGATAGATGTGCAGATTGCATAAGACATTCTGCATTGCTTGCTCTAAGATACAGAGTCCTGTCTGCCCTTAAACCCTTTGTTCTCTTGGCTGAATGCAGTTAATTAGCAACCGTCTCCATGGCAACTGCCTCATAGTACAAAAACATTGTCTCGTTTTTGCAGTTTAGCTTATCACACTGTTTACCTGAAGGGCTTTTCACTGCGTTCAGTCTCATTTGAGTTGGCTACATGCCTGCTCACGGAAGTGAATTGTCAAGATAGAAAAACACCATGGCAGCGAGATGCTGAACAGGGCCCTGTGTGTGGAACCAAAAACATTAAAAAAGTCCCGTGGAAACAGAAGTTGAAGTTTGCAATGATTCATGTCCAGTTTTAAGGCGTGTGACCTGCCAGGGATGTAGTGCTGATTAAAATACTGCCGTACTCCTGGGCCTGTTTTAGACTGCCCTACGTGGTGTTCCCTTGCCTGTAGCATCCCCTCAAACCCCTGACCCTCACAGACCCTCATCCAGGGCCATCAGGAAGCTTCCTCCCTCCCAGCCTGGGCTCTTGCAGGCAGCTCCATTCTTCAGGAGGATGCTGCTGTCCCCTGGCCAGCCGTGTCCATCCCTGCAATCCATTTGCCTTCATATTCACAACATCTCAAGGGAAACCCGTGGGTGGTGGTTCCATATGATAAATGAGTTGGGAAGGGCAGAGGAAGATCTGTTGTGGTCATATAATGTGCTGGAGATTTAGATTTATTCATGCCAGCCATCACAGTGGTGTTAAAATCCCTGCTGTGTACTCACACGACTCAGGCAGTTACCACGGGCTCAGATTTGTACTAATATGACTTTGTTGGTGTAGGATGACATATTTAAATCATGTTTGAACTTCAGACAGAGCTGTGTCCATGTGTAGAAGCTTGCTGGAAGGTGTGAGTGTGTCACTGCAATGACAGTGAAATTTAACTGGTGTCTCAATGCAACATTTGTGCCTGGCCTGACCCCAGGATGGTACTGCATGAGAGGCCACGTGAGAAGAACTGTTTCCTTGTTCATTAATGCTTGATTTGTTGTGGTTTGTTTGTTGTCTTTTTTGTTTTCCTTTTTTTTTCCCCCCTTAGTTGGGAGCAGTGTGGATGAGAGGCTCATTGAGACTGGGGTAATTCTCATTTTATCCTGGGCAGACCAGAAAGCAGAATTTGTCAGCCAGGCCACCATGCATAGCTTCCTTTCCCTTTCCCTTTCCCTTTCCCTTTCCCTTTCCCTTTCCCTTTCCCTTTCCCTTTCCCTTTCCCTTTCCCTTTC
>NC_031774.1:9295766-9313607 GCF_001522545.3 Parus major
CCCTTCCCCTTCCCCTTCCCTTTCCCTTTCCCAGGGACATTTCCAGCTGGCAGACTCGTTTTCCCTGCCAGCCCTGCATGGCACCTGGGGCTGCTGGATCTCCATGAGCATCCTTTGTTCCACAGGAGGTGTTTGAAGCTCACCCTGCAGACACGAGGAGGTGTTCTCCATTTCTCCTCTGGAGCTCCTGGCTGACAGAGGCCGTTCCCTGCTCCTCCTGCTCCACATGGAGCACGCTGTGAGCAGTGTTTGGATTCCAGCAGGGCTGGGAGTCTGCAGGCAGGATAAAGGCTCTGTTGTAGTGGGGTTGTGCTCACAGGATGAGACAATCTCTGCTCCAGCTGTTGATGCTCTGCTTTGGGGCCGCAGTGCGAGGAGTGAGCACAGGGACAGGAGGTGCTGCAGAAGAGAGGACACCCTCGCTCACACGGCTCATTTATCCGTCTCAGGGAGTTTGGATGGTGTCTGCTGCACTTGCAGCTGTAGAGCTGAATAAAATGCTTTTATTTTGTGCTGCTCATCCCCACGGCCAGCAGGTGTGGGGGAGCAGGAGGGCTTGGGACGGGAAGGGGAGGTGGGCAGAGCGACTGGAGGAGCTGCCAGACCAAAGGGTGGGTGAGGCTGGCGACAAAAGGGCTGCTCAAGTGGGGGGAAAAATTCAGCTTGATAAATGGCCTCAGTGTTTGTCCAGAGCAAGCTGCCTGCACCTTCAGGCTGTGCTAGCCCTCTTGGCCACTGGCACGGGTGAAACAACAGATGCTTGAAGTCAATCCCCCGCTTCCTCCGAGTGTGTGAGGCTGTTTGCTCTCACTCAGGGATCCTCCACGAGCTCTGTCTGTGTGGAAACCACAGAGTGTCCAAACTGTCGGGGTGTTTTCCAGCTTTTAGAAAGGTGCTTAGCCTTGTCAGCACCTTTGAATCCGCATCTCCTGAAGCCAGACCTGCTAGGCACCCTCAGGGGTCCAGGAATGGCAAACTCTAATGGCCTGGAAAAGCCTGCTAGAACTTGACGTTATTTAATTAGCTCAAAGTAGAGCTTGGCAGATGGCAAAACAGTGGAAAGGACCTCCCTTTATAAAAATATGGGCCACATCCTCGGCTTGTATAAACTGGCAGAGCTCCACTGAAATAGATGTTCAGCTTCTGTCAATTAGCAGGGAAGAGAAAAAACTTCTGGAAACTGGCAAAACAGCTATAAGACCACAGAAATATCAGTGGGGTTCAGGTACAGAAGTTGGTTTCAATGCTTTAAAGGCTGATCCACTCCCAAAGCAATTGTATCTTTTACAGTCTTGTTTTTGTTGATGTGCAGTTCAGAGCAAGAATTTTTGGCTTGCTTTTCCAAGGCTGCATTAAGTCTGCACATCTTGCAGCAGTGGGATGTACTCTGTGCTGGTTTCTGCAAGTCATTCACTTATGAAAGCGAGACATCAATAATTCATTCTAGTAAAGCCAGCTTCTAGAGCTGTGTAAATTCATCTATTATGTGAAAACCCTAACCAACTTGAATTAAGTTTTTTCGATGCACAGAACTTTGATTGAAAGTTGTGAGCTCACCTCAATCTTTTCCAGTGAAAATTCTTGCTCAGATGAAATCTCCCATATGTTTCAAAGCTGTTGTGTTCTTACACGTTAATGTTTGCTGTTAATTGCTTGGATTCTTTTTTTTTTTTTTATTTGTTAGTATTTAATTGGAAACATGAAAACAAAGGCTGAACTACGAAGCTGACTGCTCACTTGTCCCATTTCACAGTATCAACCTGACAGATTCATTAGATCTCTGAAAGAATCAGGTCAGAATTGGAAGTGAACTGAACTTGCTGTGTTCACAATCTGCTTTCAGACTGGCTTTTCTGTACCTGCTCGTTTTCCTTTGTATTGAACCATCTGTGTAATTTAAGGAGCTACTGCAGGTTAACCCCATCCTACAGGACATTGTGAGGCCCCAGAGTTCACCAGCTCCAAGCTGCAGACTAGGTGCAGGAATTTAAGCAGCAAGGAGGAAAGCTGACTTTAAATACTGCAGGAGAGGGATTTGAGATGTTGTTTCAGGCTGCTAAAGTTGTGCCCTGCAAACACTTGTGAAGTCAGGTTTCTGGAGCTGAGCCAGGCTGTCCCTGCTCCCACCCAGCGGGCACGAGGTGCTGCAGGCAGGGGCTGCAGAAGGAGAAGCTGGGAGAGAAGCTGTGTCTGCTGCAGCACTGCTGGCCATGCCTGCTGGCTGTGCCTTCTTGGCTGTTTTCTGTTGATCTCTGGTTTATTTGTGTGGTTTCCCATCGCCACGCGGCGTTTCGCCAGTCCTCCACGTTCCGTGGGTCACGAGCTCTACAGGCTTTTCTGTTCCTTTGGAGCTGTCAGGGCTCACCTGGGCACCCCATCCCTGCTGTCACCACCCCATCCCACCCTGGGGACCAGCCTGAGCATCTTCTCCCAGCTGTGGATGTGCCCAGGCTGTGCTGTGACCAGCCCCATCCTCAGCAGCTGTGACAAGTGTCCGAGCCTCGGGTAAGGACGGGGTGACCACGGGTGGGAGCTTCCCAGCCCTGTGTGTGACCCCAGGGCAGCCAGGGAAGGAAAGGTGGGGTGTCCCTCTCCTCACCTGCTGGAGCAGGATCCAGCTCGGTGCCTCCAGCGGGCTACGCTGGATCCTTCCGTTTTCCCCCTCCAGGAAGATTCATATATCCCTATTAATAAATTACAAACCGTAGTAAATGACTTGAGAGCACTATTTAGTGGCTCTAGGGCTCTGCTCTTTATGAAACCATCCATTAAAATAATGTGTTTTGCCTGTGTATCCTTGGACTTGGGGAAGGTTTGATGGGAGTCTGAGAGCTGGCATGTGTGCAAGCTAGGGAACAGGCAGGTGACATTTTTGTGGTAAGAGTAATGTGACAGCTTGGCCTATAGCATACCTGTTATTGAAACACCTGAATGACCTGAGAATTCGTGGTTAAATGAGTAGACTTTCAGTGCTGTGTGCAATTGCGGGTCTTATTATTTTTGCGGCGCTAGACTTCATAATATGCGCCGCAAAATACTTGAAATTGTCAAATTGCTTGTGAGAATTGAAAGTTGTACTGGACAATCGGATGAATTGATGGGCTGGCTACCACAGGCGAAGCTTGATTTCTGAGGTTGTGTAGATTAAACTAGAAAAGATAACCTAAGGTCATAGATATAAAGCCTAATAAGAGCTTTCCTTGTAGAAAATTGTCCTTACGGGTTGTTAGGAAGAGTGGTGCTGAGATACAGAGCAAAATTCTCTGGACAGAAATGTAATAGCAGGTTGCACATGAAATGCCAGATTCACCTGTGCAGCTCCCCGGAGTTTCTTCAGCACAGATGAGGTGAGGCTCTGGCCAGAAAAGCAGCTCCTCTGGGGAATTGCATCATGAAAAAGCTGGCCTGTAGCCACTGCACTCAGGAGAGTGCTGACAAGGATTTCTGATTTATTTTTTTTTTTGCATATATTCTTATTGTTCTGTTTTGGCAAGTCACGAGCCAGGATTTCACATTGTCCTGAAAACTGGGAGGGTGGTTTGTTTTATTTTGGGTGTAGAATGTTAGAAAAAGCCCACTCTCAGGCAGGGCTGTGTGGCCATGGAAGGCTGAGGTGATGGATTATTTGCCATAATGCATATTTGCATTCCATCCGGGTTAGGTTTGTGGGTAGGGGGGTGCTGTACGCATGAGCCCGCTCTGCACAGCTCAAATCAGAATTTAAATGTGATTTTGGACACAGTGATCTGTGCCTGGGTAGCTGCTGCTCTGCTGGAGGCCTCTTCAGGCAGCTGGGATCAAACACCTGTGCCAGGCATGGTTTAGCTGGAATACCCCTGGAGAACCCAGGGGAAATCAGCAACCTGTGGAAAAGGGAGGCTCAAATCAATTCCTCTTGCCAAAGCACTCACTGCTCCATTCAGGAGTTCAGAATTCTGTGCAGGGCTGTGAGATGCTGCCTTAAAAACTAAGCCTAGTGAAGAGGGGTGTGTGTTGGGACATAATGGGGTTTATTTGGAGCTCAGAGAGGAATCAGCCAGGAAGAGGCACTGATGGTGAGTTTATTTTGCAGCATCCTCGCCCTCCTGGTTCAGAAACTTAATCTGCCAAGGCTGTGGTGGAGGCTGGAGTGCTGTGGAGTGGTGGGACAAAGAGTGGATCCCTGGATTTGGGACAAGAGGAGTTGGTACCCAGAGGAAAACGTGAAAGCCCAGGGAGAGACTTATTTTCTTTTTCAGTCTGATATTCCTGCATTGATGCCTCACTTACAGGCAAATGCAAGTCTGTGTGTAGAAACAGAGAAACAAAGCAATAGGGGAGTGGAGGAGGAAATTGCATGGATTTTGACTTTATTTTGGTGCTGTAAGTAAAAGTCAGGGTGTGGAATGGTCATGAGAGAAATGTAAAGCATTTGGAGCTTAAGCAATGGAAATTTGGTGTTAGGTTCTTGACTCCTGGTTGATACTAAACAGACAGAGGGAAGATGTCCACAGCACACAGAGTTGCTAGATAAGGAAACGTGAGTATTTGTAAGCAGTGGAGCTCTTCATATATAAAAACTAAGGTAATAATCAGATTTTTCATGTGCTGTATTCCTCAGCACTTTAAATCACAGCGAATATTTGTGGTAACAGCCAGATTCAGACCCAAAAGGCAACATATATATACAAAATTGCTTAAACCTAGACCTCTGAGTCCACTAACAGGCCAGAAGTAGAAAGGAGCTGCCTGACCAAGATGCTCACAGTGTTTTGCTGTGCCACCTCAGTAACCTGAGCGTCACAAACAGCTGCTCATGCAAGCTTGGAGCTGAGGTCATTGCACATCCCAAAAGCCAGCCAGAAAACCTCCAAGCAGCTACAGCTGGACGTGTTCTTGCCTACTTTGCTGCCCTGCAGAGCTGTGAGGAGATTCCTGGCGTGTGTGATGTTTGGGAGGGTGGCTCGAGATGGGGGCTCACTTCTGTAGCTGAGCTTGGGGGGAACTCCTCGGTGTCTTTGGTGGCACATGAGTTCTGCAACTCCTCCTGACCCTGCTCAAACCAGTGCAAAAACTCTGGGCTGCAGAGACAGGTGTGGAGGGTGACCCTCACAGCAAGCTTTGGAAAGCTCACAGTAATGTTATCTTCACTCTGATCTGTGCTCAGGTCTCACCTAAGCAGCTCTGAGTGGAGCTGAGAGCTCAACAGAGTTTGCCATCCAAGGCTGGCTGGTAAATCCAGCTGAATTGTCTGGCTCCAGCCCCTGCTCAGGCCAGGCTCCCCTTTCTTGCCTGGGCCTGACACCAACGTGCCCATCTCGGGGAAGGAAAGCGAGCAGCTTTATTACAGCCGGAGCGTTTTTCCGTATCGGCGCGATCCGTAATTCACGCGATTATTTCGTGGCACGGGTGGGTTTCCCTTTGAATCCCTCTGCTTTCTGTAATTATGACTCTGAAGTTCAGTCAAGTTGCTTTTGGAGAGCTGCTCCCCAAAGAAAGCCAGGGGCTGCCGCTGATGTTGAGGAGGCAGAGCGCTCCATCACTTGGCACATTTTTATTAAGCAGTGGGTTGAAAGGCAGCATAATTGGGAAGCCCTGTCATATCTTTGATGAATGCTTTCTAACATTGCTGTGTTTTGCCCAGCTGTGACAGAGCCCATTAGGGTGACACACATTTCAGCTGTCACCCGTGTGGATCTGTACACTCCAGGAAAAAGGAGCGTTTCTGCAGGAAAAGGCTGCAGGAGGGAAAAACCCTCCTCTCTCTGGGGTTTGGGTGCTGAGCCACACATGGCAAACCAGACAGGATTTTTCTGCCTTGTTTTCACTCTGGGCTTTTCCATTCTATAGCTGTGGCAGGAGCAGGAGGCCCTGACAGTTGATGTATTTATTCATTTATTTATTCTTTTTTTTTTTAATCTAGCGCAGCGAGGTTCTGCTCTTGGGTTTGAGATGGGAGTGCTACTTAATATAAATAATAATCAGCTAGGTATGTAGCTGGTTTCTCAGTGCTAACATTCAGCTTAATGCAGTGCTTCTCATGAATCATTTCCTCAGCTCCTCTACCAAGGAGAATTTATGTAGCAGGTTTCTTTTGGCAAATATAGAGGCTGACTGAATTTACACGTAGGCATTATTTGAAAGTGTAGTGCCAGCTGCAAGTATGTGTGAAAAGTACAATGGGTAGTTAAAAGAACATTATTTTCATCTCAAAATTATTAATTTTAAAACTCCTAATAGTATTTATTTGTCACTTCTGAGGGAAGCCAGACAGAAACCCTACAGTTTCTCCCCTGTGTAGTCAATTCCTTAGTGTAAAGAGCTTTTCACATGAGAAGAAACAAATTTGAATACACTTACAAATAAAACCACGGTAGGTCTGAAGTCTAAAAATACTAATCATCATCAGAAACTGGATTTAATAAACGAAAATGGTTAGTTAGAAATTAAAATGGATTTTGTCCCTTTAATTATAAGCAAAAAGTACAGCGTGAAATGCCATTGTAACTGGAGTTGACAGTAAATTCAGCTCTGGCTCGGACCTCACATGGCTTGAAGTAAAACAGAGATATTACTCTGACTAATTTTGCATTGTAATAATTATTTAATGCTTACAATGAAGCCTTGTCCTTAGGGTTTTATGCTTTAGCTGTTTTGTACCCACGCCTTGTAGTTATTAAGCACAGACAAAGCTGCCATTTTTTCAAATGGCATAATGTATATCAGTGTGTGTCAATGAAAAACATCAGAAATAGACATTTTCTGGTGGAATACATTAACTGCATGAAATCTGGAACAGTTTATCCAGCTTTGGAGGTTTCTTTAAGCAGTACATGAGCCATAAGTCGATTTCTGTAAGTGTACCAATGGCTGTCATTTCCAAAATTTACGGATCTTAACTTTTACAGAAGTAGAATTAGCTCCATTTCTGTCATATGCTTTCAGTTAATTCCAAACTTCTTCTCATATTAACAAACTAATTTCACCCTATTGGCCAGGCAGTACTTTGTAATGATTGTCTTGGTTTTATTAAACTACTGAAAATGCATTGCTTTTGCATTTCTGTCTGAAGGAGTTTCCTTGATTCTGTGATGTGTAGTTTTAGCCACCTTTTACAAGTCTGTAATGAATGGCTAAATGCAGTATTGAAATAGGTTTTTGAGTGCTTGGGGTGGGTTTTTTTCACATCGGGACCACAGCATTAGACCTAAACACCGTGTGTATCCTGGTGTTTGTGTAACAGGGTAAGGAGCAATAAAATAAATATTAGTCACAATAAATGGCTGAAAATTCCCAAGTCTCAGTGCTCAAGGCTTGGATGGTACAACTGTAGCTCTCTGGGCCCTAACTGGGGGCCTGAACATCTCATGGACAAGCTCATTCTGATCTGAATAAATCCATTTGAAGCTGAGGTCAGAACCCTGAGGGTGGCAGGAGGCACGTGGGAGCTGCACAGTAATAATGCAGGGGAAATCATCTGCCCATGTGTGAAATAACGTCATGGGCTGCTTCTTGCCCTTGGGCACTGAGTCCTCACCCTTGGAAAAGAGCCAGATGTAATCAGTGTGATTTTTCACTTTTTAAATTTCACTGTGAGTGAGTTCCTGCCCGTTTACACCACAGGAGGACGGAAGACGTTGGTTTGGTTTGGTTTGGTTTTTTTCTGAAACTCCCTCTGGTTGTGTTCCTTGACACAGATATCATCTAAGTGCTGGCCCTGTCAAATATTGTGTTCAATATCAAAAGGCTCCTCCATCTCAGATGGCAGCTGGATGGTGAGCAGGGCTGGTTAAGTTGTGAGACCATGAGTGGATGTGATTTGTACATGCAGGACAAACACTTCTGACCTGTCCTGTACTAACTTCTTGCAATTAGGAAAGCTCTGTGACTCAGGAAGTTTAGCAGGGTTATATAAAATATATATAAAAATATATATAAAATATATACATTTATATAATATATATATTTATAAATAAAATATAATTATAAAATATAAAATATAATATATATTTATAAATAAAATATAAATCGAAAATAAAAATATAAAATATAAAATATAAAATATAAAAATATTTAATAATTATTAAGGACTTATAGATGGTCAAGCTAAAGTTGAATTAATTATTATAATTAATATATAATTATATATGATATATAATATATATTATATATTATTATATATTATCTATATTATATAATTAGATATCTTTTATATATAATTTATATATATAATTTTACATATATAATTTATTTATATATATAAATTTATATATATATATTTATATAAAATAAATATTAGGAAGAGGAAAAATCTTCTTTTCACAAATATATGTAAGATAGCACTAATATGAAAAAAACACCAAACAAAACCCAACTCACGGCCTGTCAGTGATTTAATTGTTTTTCTAGCATTAGTATTAAAACTAACTCAGTGAACTGGGTTGAAAGACAAAAATCCCCAGATGTTATTTAAAAGCACCAGTCCTAAGATCACAGATGCTGCATGTTTTTATGAAGTTCACAAAAGAAATCTATGCATTGACCTCTTCCCTGGGGTTACCCATCTTTATGTTCTTTTTAAAATGTTCCCATGTGCTCATCCCACACTCACCAGTTTTAGTGTAACATTGCTGTGGAGGTGAGTCCTTCATTTTAAACTGTTCAATTTTTGGATCACTTTAGGTATCCTTGGTTAATTATAAGGGCCCTGTAACACTTTTCTGCTCAAGAAACTCCTAATAGGAGCGGCTGCCCTTGCCAGATTGCCATTAATCTGCCAATAATGAGATTTTTTTCGGTGTTTGTAAGCTCTTTGGGGAAGGGATCATCTCTGGGCTCTGTGCTGGGGCTCTGCTCCCTCTCCCATGCCAGCAGGAGCAGTGGTGATGATGGGAGGCAAGGTCAGGGCAGCTCTGAGTGTGAGGAAGGGAATTCATTCCATTCCCAAAATCCCAGCCAGCCTCTGCAGGGCTGGCATTTTCCTCCTGCAGGGGAATTTTCCCTGCTGCCATCCAGCACTGGGCTGAGGTACAGCCAGGAGCACACAGCCCTGCAGAGGAGCTGCCTGGGAAGGGCTGATGGCTTTAGAGTGAAGAAAGGCTGATCCAGGTTAGCTGGAAAGTAAAAGTTCTTGACAGGGAGGTCGAGCTCTGGAACAGATTGCCCTGAGAGGCTGTGCATGCCCCATCCTGACATTTAATGCCAGGTTGGACAGGGCTCTGAGCAATTGAAGACATCCCTTACTGCAGTGGTTGGACCAGATGAGCTTTAAAGGTCCTCTCCAGTGTAAATTGTTTTTTACACATTATTTTACATTTTTAGGCCCAGCACAGGAGCACAGAGAGCTTGGGAGGCACGAGAGGCTCTGAGAGCAGACTGTGAGAGCCAGGCTTAGGAAGCCATGAACAGCCAGCATTTTGTCCTGTCTGCCTTACTGCTGCCAGGCCAGCTTGCTGTTAGAAAATAACTTAAAAGTTCAGAAAAAAACCCCCAAAAAACAAAACCCAAAAAACAACAAAAACCCCCCAACAAACTCAAAAAAAAACCCCCAAAAGCCACAAAGAAAACCCCCTTTGTTGGGCTCATTTGCCCAACAAAGAAAGATGAATTTGCTTTAAATTGCACAAAGATTGAAAGTGCTGATAGAGGGGAAAAAAAAAATCTTACCTATGGCACTTCCAGTTAACTGAGAAAGTTCAGCCAGCGATTAAACTGCTGAGAGAGAGCACAGATTGCATTTCAAAGGAAAATTCAAGCAGTGCATTAACGATTATTAATGTGTGTTATTGTTAAAGTAATGGTATTTATTATGGTCTAGCCGAGGGAGAAGCAGCAGAAATGGAAGTTTTGTTCCTTGTACTGTAGGAACATGCACACAGTAGGTGGTCCCTGGCCCTGCAGTGGGGATGGAGTGGATAAAGCCCCAGCACAGCCAGGGGAGAGCAGCAAGAAATGCAGGAAATGCAGGAAATGCAGATGCTGTGGGTTTTACATCTGCCCCACAAGGGGCTGGATAATATCTCTCACTTGGTTCTCCTTCCAGTGTTTGCTACAGATGTGTGAGGGTTTGTGTGTGATCCCAGGAACAAACACCCAGATGTGAGGGGCAGAGAGGCATTGGGGTGCTGCTGGTCTTGCAGGACAACGTGGGAGAGCCACGGGCTCTGTTCCTCACTGCTTTGCCTCAATAACAGAAGAATTTTACACCCACCATCCATCAGAAGTTCTTTATTTGCCACTCAGACAGTTTTAGCTGTGCCTGTGTTGGTCAGCCTGCTGTACCTGAGGCTGGTGTCCACGGATGTTTGGTGTGGCACAGGGTGACAGATGCCATCAGGAAGCGATGCTGGTTTCCTGGGTGGAAACTGCTGGGAAAAGCAGGCAGACAAAACCAATCCTGGCTGGAACTGGGGCATCCTTCCCTCTGCATCCAGCCACCCCTGCCAGGACAAGCAGCTGCTTTTGCCTCTCCTTCCAAATGGATGTTTCTAAAGGCGTGTTCCCTGTGCTGTTTGCTGTGCACTCAGGATCACTGACCCCTAGCAGAGAGAGGATCAATGTGGTGGAGGAGGTGCTGAACAGCCTGCTGGAGCTGTGTCCTGCTCAGCACACCAGGAGAGCTGTGCTGGTCAGCTCTCCACAGGGAATGCAGCTTGTTCTGGCACAAACAGGGCGTTTGCCACCACCTGATGCTTCAGGCAAGATGTATGTGCTGCAGGGCTTTTTGTGAAATTCTCTTTTTGCCGCTATTTGTGGCTTCCTCAGCTCCCATTTTGAGCCTGTTTCAGCCATGCAAAGTTGAGGTTTCTCCCTCTCTCCTGCCACGGTCCCTTCCCCAGTCACCCTTGTTCCACGTCTGGTGGCTGGCAGAGCTGAGCTGGGAGCTGAGAGGAGATGTCAGGGTGGCACAAGAGCCTGGATGTGCCAGCAGATTCCAGATGTGCTGCTGTGGCAGCCCAGGCCAGGAGCATGGCTGGTGCCAGGGCCACAGCAGGGCAGGGAACCCTGCAGGGAGCTCTGTGTGAGGAGTGAACACCAGTTCCACACGGGAAATCCTGCCTTTCCTTCAGCTCTGGGCTCCAGGGCTGCTGGGGCTGCAGGGACACGGAGCTGTGCTGCCTTGGGGGGCTCTTCCAGGGCAGGAAAAGCAGCTCTGTACCTCCTGCCTCCTCTTTTGTGCAGCAATTGCACTACAGAGAGCAGGGGCCCCTTATCCTGCCCCTGTTCTTTGACTTACAATTCAGCCAGCTCTAATTATTAAAAAATAAACAAGCCTGTAACTGCTTAAGAGCCTTAAATCCTCTAAATGACAGGGAAATAGCCCCTGCACACCACCAAAATAGTCTCTTCTATGTCTGCCTACCCTGGCAGCAGATACAAATCATCATTAGTGGGTCACTCTGACACAGATCCCTTAATGTAAGTGCTACATTACATTAACAAGCGAGTCAACAATAATATTAGCAATAAATGAGAAATTAAATTCCTAGTAATTCATCCCTTTGGGTTTCCCAGTGTGTCTCTTGTGTTTTTCTTGTTTTGTTCCTGAGCATTTCGAAACAAGAAGTGTCTTTATTTTGTGTCTTGTGGCGTGATCCCAGCCCATTAAAATGGATGACAGTACTGCTGTTGACTTCAGTTAGCAATTACTGTAGGAAGGAGCACATGGTGTGATTCAGAAATTAATAATAACCATATACACCAATTTTAAGGAGGGGATATAAAAATGAGCTTTCCTGCTGAACTGATTTTAATTCAAACTGTTTTTTTCCAACTGGTTTTTCCAGGAAAACAGATAAAAAGCTGATTTGCGTTAATTGGAATACTTTTACTTTTCTGAACCAAGAGTGGTAGCGAGGGAGTCACCACTGCTAAGCAGCAATAAAAGATAATGTTTGTGCACACTGAGGAAACTCTAAATGAGGAAGACTCCCAAGCAGAACTGGAATTTTTGGTGGATAATTTTAATGGAAGATGTGGCTGGACCCTCAAATGGCTCCGCACTGAAATATTGAAATTGCTTTTTCTGTGCCTCCTGTTGCTAGATGTGGACTGCAGCATTGTTTTGTTTTCTTCAGATTGCAGCAGTAGCTGAGTTCCAGTATGTGATGGCAAATTGCTTATTGGACTCTCCTGATCAGAAAGCTCTGATTATGGGATATTAACTGTAGTGCTTTTATGAGGAAGACTATTAAAGACTGAACCAAAAACCACAACCTCATTACTTTCAGAATTAATGCTCAGAGTAAACCTGCCCTGTTCCTGAAAGGTTGGTCTCCAGTGCATTAATTCTTTGGTTCCCTCTTGGCAGATGTATTCACTCAATTGCACTGGTGGTCTGAGCATTCCTAATTTCTCTGCCTCTTCACCCAAAGTGGAGACCAGCAGAACCTCGGAGCTAGGCTGGGACAAATTGCATCTAATCAATTACAGAATATTCAAGTATTGCAAAACAAAACGAGGCAAGAAAGGGGAAGGCTCAGTGCTGGGCTGTGCCTGCAGTTAGGCCTTTCTCCCAAGGAGCTGTTATCCTACATATTTGTCCACAATAATATATACCCAATCTTATTTCTTTTTATATCTTTCACAAGCCCAGCATTTACTTATGAGTATCATACTAGCTTTTCAGCTAGTAGGATCCATCTAAAAACCTTTGCTAAAATACTGATAACTCCATGTCTTCTTATTTTTGGCACTGCTGTTGGCAGTGAGGTCAGCGTAACATTTTCTCTGTGGGTCATAGTTTGCTGACCAGTGTGGAAATTTATGAATTGCTGAAATTGTGATGTCAGTTAGTAATAAATTCAAATGTGAAATGTTCATTCTTTCAATCATAAAGACAATTCAGCTGAAATTGTTGCAGTTTATGGTACAGAAAGGCAGGACTGGTGAGAAGCAGTAAAATGCTTAAATCCATGGGAATATACTGAATTTGTCTCTTGTCCAGTGGTTCTGTCTTCATGGGTGATCCTTTGCAGCAGCAGCCTCAAGCCTTCCATTATGGGCATGTCATGCAATTTATCACTCAGGTTTGTAGCTTTTTGTTTCAGTACAATTGCTGACCCACTCTGGTCTTGCTTAAATTTACTGAGTGTTCCTTCCAGCCGTTCCAAGCTTTCCATGAGTCATAAAGCAGTGCAGCAAGGTCAGCTCCTGTGAGGACAGAGCTGATGTTGTGGGTGTCTGCCCCACAAGCACAGGCACTCTCAGGGCTCTGTACCCCTCACGCTGTGTCTGGGGTTCACAGCCAGTTCAGCCACGAACCCCGTGGTTCTCAGCTTTACCTCCCACCCTCTGCAGGGTCTGAAACACTGGACCCCTCTTGGGTGTGAGCTGTAGCATGGGAAATGAGCATCAGCTCGTGTGCAGGTTTGGAGAGATGCAGAGAATTCCTGCTCGTGCTGAGGGGGGCACTTGGAGCCCAGCTTGTTTTGTCCCCTCAGCTCCTGTTTGGTGTTTGTTGGAGCTCTGAACAGCAGTGGCACTCAGCATGTGCTCCCTGCCTGCCTGGCAGCCCATGAAACTTCAGAAGATATCGGGACAGGACTTCACATTTTAAAACCTGAAACTGATGCTCCCATACACTCAATAAACAAATAGAACAAAACAAACAAACAAACAAAAAAGGTGAAGAAGTAAAAGTGGCGAGTGATTATTTGATTTGTAGCCTTCAGTTTAAGTAGGTGATAGAAATGGGAATCTTGCAGAGCTGTTTCTTGAGGAGGCCTGGCTTTTCCCTGGTGTGAGGGCTGGCTGTGTGTGGAAGCCAGCCCTGCATGCTCTGGGCACTTCAGCTCCTTCACTCAGAAACCAGAGCAGCAGGCCTGGATAGGATTCAAAGAGTGGAACAAGGAGGATCAAAGGATTTTCCTGAGAACAGCTTCAGCACAAGCAGTGAGTCAGTGGACTGCAGCTCGTTGGTCCAGGAGCGGTGACTCAGGCAGACAGGGCTGACATCTGTACAACTGAGCTGGTGAAGGGGGAGCAGCTGCTCACTGCTGCTTCTGCAGAAACGCTAAGGCTTAGGTGAGAAGCTCAAAACAAGCAAAAGACACCAGCTCTGGGGACAAGCTCTTTTCAACCCCTTCAAAAGATACAGTGGAAGCCGTGTGTTTACGTAGAAAAAATTCAGACAGCAAAAATTCCCTGTTATATCCAGAGGCTTCTGACTCAGGACACGCTTGAGCTGCAGCTTACTTGAATTCAGGAGAACTTTGAGCTGTCCCTGCATTTACCCTGTAAATGCACCTGTAAATTTACCCCTGTAGGGGGTGAGATGCTGCCCTGGCTGGGCTCTGCTCAGGCCTGGCACCTCATCTGTGTCTGGGAGCACTCTGCTGTTCTGTGCTCTCCTCCAGCCAGGGTCGCCCTGCTGCTCCCCATCATCCTCCTCTGCCTCCCTCAGCATCCTCTCCTTTCTCAGCTCCCCTGTCCCTGGAGGCTGTGGAGCATTTCAGGGGAAATTCAGTTTTTTCACAGAGAAGCAGCACTGTATAGATGTCAATAGGGCTCTGGCAGTGTCTGAATTGCTTTGATTTGCCTGCCCCGACGTGTGCCAAAATTTACTTGAAAAGAGGGAAATACTGGTTACTTTATGTGGCACAGCTGCTGGGCTGCTCTTACCTCTCTGCTGTGCCTTTCACCAGCCCATTACACCTACCTGTAGCCTCTGATTTTCCGTGCTAAGCAAGCTCTTTGAGGAGCTGGGTTTTCAAACAGCCAGTACCACGGAACTGACACTTCAAAGTAACTGCAAATGCTGCAAATAATAAATAATATTATAGCTCTGCAATTATAACACAATATTTAATTCCTTATGAAAGGGTCAGCCTGGGAATGTGCTGTGGCTGTGGCTGGAGCAGTTCAGTTTGCAGCTGCTGTGTCATCAGGAGCTTTTGTGATTGTGTTTGCAGCAGAAGGAAACACAACCGCAGAACAAACCCCTGATTATTGTATATACTCATTTATACCTTCTATTTACAGTAGTACTGATCTCAGCCTTTCCAAACCAGTCGTTTTGGGATCAGTTTTGCCTGGTTTTTTTGCTTGGGGTACCCTCCAGACCATGCACATGAATGTGCAGCCAAAGCAGGATTTCCTCAGGCCTCTGAGCAGGGCTGCTGCACATCCACGTTCTGGTGGCTCCCTTGGTAGCTGGAGCACTGAAAATGTGACTATTTTACATTTCTGCACGTCACTGGGACTGCTTTTGCACGTCACAGGGAGGAGATGGTGCTCATCTGGAAGAACTCAGCCCTGCAGAAAGGAGATGGGTTTGCACGGCAGGGGAGATGAGGGGAGCCAGAGGGGTGTGAGAGATGCTGCAGCCACTGGAGTGAGCCCAGCAAAGATCCCCAGAGCTGGGCTGGCAGCACAGCCTCAGCTCAGCACCACCAGGACAGCAGCACAGAGCCACCAGGATGGAGCAAGCCCTGGGGAAGGACCTGAGCTCAGTCCCTGCTGCAGGGCTGTCACAGCAGCTGTGGCTGGACAGCTGTTTTGGAGGCTGTTTTGGGGTTGAACCTGTGTTTCTCTGTGTGGAAGTTCTGTTTCACCCCTATAAATTCATAAAGGGGCTTTTGAGGACTGGCCTGTTGCATTTGTGGGGCAAGACAGGATAATGGGACCTGTCAAAAAAGGCATTGTTGCCTCCTGGAAATGGTGGCTGCTGCTCAGCAGAGGCTCAGCAAGATAAAAGCAGCCTTAGCAAATCAAAGATCTGCAGGGAACATGTCTGCAAACACAGTCATAAAATTTGCTGTAATGGTTCTTGGAAAACATGCTCGTCTGGTTTCTCTTACTTTTCACCTGACATTGGCTCTCACAGCGGCTGAGAGGTGGCAAAATTTCATCTCTCTTGAAAATTAGGATGTGCTTTGCTGTGACTTGCAATTGATCCGATTAGCTGAGGACGTTTGGGGTTTGTAATTAAATTTGAAAAGGCGTGTTGTTCAGTGAATGGTATTGCACCTATAATTACAGATTGTGGAAGTCACCTCTTCTGCATAAGCATAAAATCTGCATGGGTCCAGAAGTGCTTGGACTCACATTTCCACAAATAACCCAGGCAGATGATCTCATTGCCTTAGGTAGATTTAGAATAGCTTTCATTGATGTACTCCTATCTAACATAAGAATATAATATTTATTTTGCTAAGCCTAGACCAGGCTGTACACAACTGTCTTGCAGTGCATCAAAAACCCAATGCAGCAATTCAGCATCCTCATCAAAATCATTTGTAACTAATTTGTTTAAATCTGGCACTTCCTTTGGAATAAAATAAGAATTAACCAGCATTTGTATACTGAGTGCATGAGCTGAAGTATGCAGGGTTCAGGATCAGTTATGGGAGCTTGAATAACTTCTCAGCTGATTCCAAAGCTACAGCATTTTGGACCCAGTAGGTTCCACTTCGACCTTGCATGCTAGATTTTAATTGCAAATAATCAGATAACATTTTTATGTCTATTGTAATGAAATGTTAGAGATAAAATTGATCACATGATGGTTGTGTTTAGTTTTTTTATTGTTGTGTGGCTGCAATGGTTTTGCTGGTTCTGGTGTCTTTTCTGGTGATGCTCAGGACTGCTGAGGTGTTTCATTTTAGCTAACAGCAGCACCACATCCAAGCAAAATGAGGAGACAGTGGTAAAATGCCAGTTTTTGCTTTACAGCACTATATGAGGGAAATTCTAGTTGAAGATGAGTGTACAGAGTTGGGATTCTGCTTTTCAAACAAGTAATGTTAGAAACAAAGTATTTAAATCTTTTTACTTGAGTGTGTTTCTTTACCAGGCAGAAATACTCTGGTAACACAATGAAAACAATCGTAATAATGATCATTAATATGAGAAATAATGGGTGATGTGTAACAGCAAGCTTGAGAATCTCACCTTTATTTTCTTTGCAGATGTTCCTTTGGGTGTGAGTGTGGAGAGCTGTTTGCTGTGAGGAGGGGAGCCTTTTGTTGCTGTAGGGCACGGGGCTTGAGCGAGGAGATGAGGGAAGCAAGAGCACTTTGATCCCTGTTTTGTGATCAAACTGCCACTTAGTCCTTCGAATTCAGCCAGCTCAAACCAGTGAGAAATCAGGTGCAGCACGTAAATATTTCTGCCTGTGATGTGATCCTCAGACCCTGCCTTTATTCCAGATTTGGTCTGGCTTTAACTGCAGGCAGGAATGGGATTGTGACATTGCTGGCCACTGGAGAAGTCACTCCTGGCTGGGGCAGGGATAACTGAGAGCCAGAGATGAAATCCTCTCCTGACATCCCTGGGAACTTCTGCCCAGGTATTGCTTCCTGCTGGGTGTGACATTCATGGGCTGCTAGTTTGTTATTGTCTTTAGGATTTGCTCAGTTTATCCAGCCAAAACCTGAAAATTCAATTCTAGCTTGTCTGAAACCACAGCTGCTGTTTATCTGCTAGAGAACTCTTGGGTCCCTACTAAATTGTATTCATGGGGATTATAAATTATGTGTCCAAAATCTGTGAAATCTGATAATACTGTGAGATCTGATAAATGCTGGTAGATAAATACAGACTGCAGTTCTACATCAATGTGACTTTGTCACAGTGTTTGGTGAAATTGCTCCATATTTAAACCAGAAAAACTCGTATGAGAAGCTCAGTGACTGCGTGTAAAGTGCCTTGGAATTACTTTCCTGCTGAATGTTTTTTCCGTAGGTTTTCAGAATTTTAAATATGTTTTTTTCATACACAAAATTAATATGTGCTAAATACTTTTCCATAATATTCCATATTATTATTTCCATATTATTATTACCATTTTATTATTTCCATATTATCCATATTATATTATCCATATTATCCATATTATATTATCCATATTATCCATATTAT
>NC_031774.1:9315670-9319475 GCF_001522545.3 Parus major
CTCAGGTGTGTACATGCACACACACAGGAGGGCTGTGTCCGTCTGTCCATCCTGCACTCAGCTGTGTACATGCTGTCAGTAGGATCTGTGTGTCCGTCTGTCCATCCTGCACTCAGCTGTGTACATGCACACACACAGGAGGGCTGTGTCTGTCTGTCCATCCTGCACTCAGCTGTGTACATGCACACACAGAAGATGATGGAATCCATCAGCTCCCTGTCCCACAAGCAGGTCCCAGCTTTCCAGAGGAGCTGCAGGGGTGTGTCTGAGAGCCAGCCAGGCTGGAGCTTCTCTGGGCAGCTCGTGGGCTGCTTTCAAGTTACTCCATATTTCATTGTCTCCTGTTTGCTGAGCTTTGGTTTCACATGATTCTGCTGCTTCCCTGTGCTCCTTAAAGGCACCGAGGTTCCTGGGGATGGTGTCAGCCCAGGTGTGTGCAGGGAGCCAGCACCACGCTGAGACTGACACACAGTGCACAGGTACAGGGGCTGGGCAGGGGAAATCTGCTGCCTGTGTGTCTGGGATGGAAGAGTTTATCTTCCCTGGGTTATTCTCCAAAACAATCACCACACTGTTACTCCAGTGAGCTCCTCCTCTCTCTGTAGTTAACGTGTGCCAGGTCAGGGGGATGTTTTGTTTCCCCTGACACTGATGCTGTGTCTGCCTGCTCTGGACCTGTGCTGGGAACACATCCCCAGGGTGTGCTAAATGCACCTCAGCAGAAAGATCCCCTTGACAAATGCACTGCACAAATCAGACAAAGCTGCAGCGAGTTACACACTGACAACAGATTATCTGGGCCAGCCCTGAAACAGGGAAATCCATTCTGATTTTATTTTATTTATTTTCATTATTTCATCTGACTTGGCACCATTCTTTTCTTGTGAAAGGGCTGAGAAATGAGAAATATCTCCTACTTCATCTGCAGCACGTAATGTAAAGATTTAACAGGGATTGCAGTTTCTTGAAGTTCAAGTGCTCTTTATTTTGGCTTGTGTCAGTGAAGGCTGCTGGTGTTATTTAAAAACAGCAGCTAGAGAGTTGCTGGTAATAACTTTCTGTCACACTGAATTCACAGGCTGAGCATTTTCTGGGCAAGGGATCATTTCCCTGCTCTGTTTGTCTTTGAGGTTCTTGGGATGAAAATGTTTCAGACAGGTGAACCATTTTTTTCAATGTTGTAAATATTGTTACCTTCACAATTAAAGAACAAAGTATAATAAAAAAAAAGTCTCTGTGCCAAGCAATTAAGCAATTGTGAAAGAGGAGCTTCACCTGCCTCTTCACTTGCCTGTGCCCATGAGCTGGAGTCCAGGCACTGAAAATAATTCAAAGAATTCTTTACCAGCCCAACACAGAAATATATTCATGTTTGAAGCCTAGGTGCCTTCTTCAGGCATTTTCCAGAACTGTTTTTGCTGAGTTTCCTCTTTCTAATTAACCATCAGGGCTTCCTTTCTGTTTTGTAGCATGAAAAATGGTTTTGATCTTGTTTGAAATAATGGACTGAAAGTGTTGGGTGAGCACATGGAAATAAAAACCACGTGGTTTTTTCCCAGGTACAATGGCATTATTTGCCAGCTTTTTGCTTCCAGGTCCCAGAGAATTTTGCTGTGCCCTGTCTAAGGTGTTTTCAGGGTATGCCTCCCTCGCTCAAAATAAGGTGTATTTTCCAAACCCTGGTTGTCAGGGTGGCTGAACCCCCCATTTATTTGTTAACCAACACTAAGATGTAGCTGTTCATTTTTACACCTTTGTGTTAAAAGTAAATAATATGATGTCAGTGCTTTAGGTCCTGCTACAGGCACCTTAACCCCAGCAGTGATAAATGAAACCCATTTGTTCAAGGTGGCTTTTTCTTCTTTGTTTAATTGGTAAAGGATCACTTGATGATCCAAATGTTCTCCTGGATGAAACAGAATAAATGTGAAGTTGTACCAAGGATGTCAAGCTGCATTCCTGGTGAGACTTTTCTAAAGCAATCAAGGTTTCTTCTGCTTCTTGCACTAATCGTTAATAACTCCGCTGTTGTCACAGCTCAGAAACTTTCCTATTGACACTTCAATCATTTTTAAAGATCCTGAATGTTGGGCATGTATTAAAGTAACCTTTTGCACCCTATTAAAATTTAAGAACTGCTAGATTTTCAGTGGATGCCCAAGCAACTGGATCATGGAAGCATTACCTTCTGCCAAGGGCATGATGCAGAGCACTGATTCCTTTTTAACAAATAATAAGAAGTTTGGCTTTTCATTTACACCTTCTGCCAATTGCTAACAAGTTTCCATCTTGTTCAAACACCGAATTGATCCCAAGAAATTGAAAATATTGATTTAACCCTCTGCCTGGTTTGTGCTGTGGGCACCTGCTAGTACAGTCTTAGCACATTACAATTGCTTGGCTGTAATTCCTCAGGGGACCACTAATAACTACCACATTTGTCTTTTCATCTTCTGAAATTATGCTAGCAGTTGTCCAAGTCAATTGTGATTCATTTGATACTGCTCTCCTTCAAGACATATTGCAACCAAATAGACTTGCTCACCAGTAATATATCTGATGACATAGTTAGTTCTAGTTAATTGACAGAATGATTCAGGCTTTTATGGATGGCATTAATTGGTCCCTGGTGTCCATGCAATAATTGACCAGACAGTGTAGGCTACATTAGCTTCTCATCCAGTCAGAACAGTGGGAAGATGAGGTAAATGTGGTACAAATGATAAAATGGCTATATTTTAAATCAAACATTTATAAACTATAGAAGTGGGAGATTGTGGCATCAGGAGGGTCTGAATAATGAGAATACATAAATGTCCACATTCCAGGGTTGGGTTTTCTTTTTTTCTTTTCCCCTCCCCACCCAATTAACACATGTGGTAAGTCACATTTAGATGCCTTAATGGACTCTGCTTGAATCGTGGTTTAATGTGTAAAGCAAAGTAGGTGGAAAGGCTGCTTGTGGTATTTCAGCTTCTCTGTGCTGATATGGTACAACTTAAGCCTGGTGTTAAGTGTTAGAAGGAAGTTAAAGGTAGAGCAGCCCCTTGCATTTACAGAAAGTCCTTTATTTGATTTGATTTGATTTGATTTGATTTGATTTGATTTGATTTTATTATTTTATTTTATTTTATTTTATTTTTTAATTTTAATTTTTATTTGTTTTATTTGATTTTTTATTTTTTCATTTTATTTTATTTATTTTATTTTATATTATTTATTTTCATTTATTTTATTTTAATTAATTTTATTTTTAATTTAATTTTAATGTTTTATTTTTTTTATTTTATTTTGCTTTATCTTATTTATTATTTGATTTATTTTATTTTTTATTACTTTATTTTAATTTATTTTTTATATCTTATTTTATATTATATTAGTTATTTTAATTTATTTTATTTTAATTAATTTAATTTTTTACTTTGTTGTTTTATTTTATTTTTTAATTTAATTTTTATTTATTTATTTTTAAATTTTTTTCATTTGATTTTGCTTTATTTTATTATATTTATTATTTGATTTATTTTATTTTTATTACTTTATTTTATTTTTTATATTTTATTTTATATTATATTATTTATTTTAATTTATTTTATTTTAATTAATTTAATTTTTTAAATTTTGTTGTTTTATTTTATTTTTTAATTTTTTTATTTATTTAAAATTTTTTTTCATTTTATTTTGCTTTATTTTATTTTATTTATTATTTGTTATTTTATTTTATTTTATTTTATTTTATTTTATTTTATTTTATTTTATTTTATTTTATTTTATTTTATTTTTCCCCCCAAGAAAAGGAGCTAAG
>NC_031774.1:9321550-9341405 GCF_001522545.3 Parus major
AAAAAATAAAAAAAAAATAGAAAAAAATAAAAAATCAGTTTCTCCTCTGTCTTTGTGCAGCTCAGATGTGTTCCCTGTGGGCTGAGCTCTGGGAACAGCCTCTACCCGAAGTATTCTCTGCCCCATTGCTGTATTAATGAGGAGTGCCATCCCCCATCACCTTTGATCTCTCTTTCACTGCTGAACCCTTTTCACTGCCCCTTGTGCTGAAATCCCCCCAAACTGCAGAGCTGTCCCAGCATGGATCACTCATTCCTTCAGCATCGTGCTCCTGGTGGGTGCTGCCAACAGCAAACACTGAAACCTCTCCTTGTGCTGCTCTCATTTCTAGGAATTGTTGGATGTCCTGAGCTCCCACTGGTTTCAGCCTTCAGGTGGGGATTGAGGGCACTCTGGGATCGCTGGGGAAGCCAACCTTTGCACCATGGACATGCTGACTGCAGTCTCCTCTCCTTGTGCCTCCTCCACAAATCCATCTTTCCAATCTGCCCCTAATTTCCTGCTCTCCCAGACATCTCCAGCGTGCTGGGACGGGGGTTTTGTTTCTGGCATTGACAGTGCTGCAGGTGGAGTGGGTTGGGACAGGAAAAAATGGGAAAATCTTGGCTGGAGAAAGTCTTTTGGGAATGGATCCTTGTCCTTGTGGAAGGGGTCAGTTCCTGTGTTGGCACAGGCGGAGCTGCACTGGGGTGAAGCCATTCCTGCCTCAGTGTCTGCCTGCTTGGCTTTGAGCATCCTCACCTGCCCTGGAGCTCCTGCATTTCCCACTGGTCACACTGGGCTTGGGAGCCCCCAAAACACTGATTTTGTGCACAGGGATGTTATTTCTGGGGAAAGAAGCCTGCCCACAGCTTAGGTCAACTTTAATCTGATCTGCTCTCGGAGGTATTGGATTTTATGTTGTAGAAAGCAAAGCTGAACTTTCAGGCCAATGATTTCTACTGAGCCCAGTATTGAATGCTGGCTGGTTTTATTTCCCACATTCTAGGAAAAACACAAAAAGACATTTACATGAAAGAAAGCAGAACTTTTTTTTTTAAGTGTATTTGATTTTCTGACAGCAATGAAAATTAACCTACATTTAAAAATCAAGGTTTTCATTTCACATACACCTTAAGATGTCACTGATGACAACTTCAATTTAACCTTTCAAATACTAAGGAATGCAATTGACTTTAAGGAAGCTTAAGAGCGGGGATTAAGTTTGCATAATTTATATAATTTGCACTGGTTTAAAGCTTCTCAAATTAGGATAAATTATAATAGTTAATATAACTTAATGCAATTTACTAATTCCTGAAGACAGGTAAATATTTATTTAACCTCATAAGTCAACAATTTTACCAACTCAAATCTTTCCACCCATAATAAAATATTAATAATTTCTACTTAATCCAAAACAGATTTCTGTGGAGAGTCACTCCCTCAGATGCAGGAGATGAAATATTTCCAGTGCTCAGAGAATCAGCAAGTAATTCAAGCATAAAAATTTGTGGTGTAATTTTTATAGCTGTTAACTACATTTAGCTCATGTTTACTCCTGAATGACCATACCTATGCACACAGAAATGTCTGTCATCTTCACTTTTTATTTTAATCTGGAGGATAAAAAAGAGCCTTTTGTCCAGGTAAGAATGGGACAAGATGCAAATAAAAGCCTGCTGGAATGGCAGATGTTACAATAGAAAATAAATGCTAGGATGGAAAGATCTGGGTTACTGAATTTTAAAATCTTTTATAAACTGGTTTACATTTTAATTGAAGCCTTTCATTAATCTTCTGGAAATGAAAAGATGAAGGAGAAGCCAGGGTGATTGTTTTAAGAGCAGTGTAATGACACTTTTGTTTTCAATCTCTGAACTTGTTTTCTTAACAAGTTGGAGATCAAGCACTGACAGGTGCAGAAGACACTCTGGATGAGTTTCTGTTTCTGTTTCTGTTTCTGTTTCTGTTTCTGTTTCTGTTTCTGTGAGTGTGCCATGAAGTCTCAGGCAGATCAGCAAGGCAATGATTTGCCCTGTGTAGGTTTGAAAAGGGATTTGTCCATATTGACTTGCCCTAAGTTTCTGGAAATAATTGCATTGCCTGTTTCTGTTCCATCAAACATGCACACCCTGAGCCTTCAGCTGTTTGCAGCAGTTGCTGTAGCAGAAATTCAGTTTTTCTGAAGTATTAATGTGGAGTGGGAGAGTTTCTGAGGGGCCCTTTTTGTTACTCAGATCTATATTCCTTTCAGAAAATGCTAAGTTACAACTTCAAGCGTCTGATGTGATCAATGTGGCTTCAGGGACTTGCTTTAGTGTCCCTAAAAGTGTCCTGATGATAGCTGAGGCTGATGTGTAAATCCCTCTCTGGCAGGACCTTAGGGAAGGCAGGGGAGATGTGTCTGGGAGTGATGGACAAGAAGTTGTGCCATAAAAAAGAAGTTTTTCCAGCCCATCTGGGGCTGCTCTGCTGAGCCTCAGTCACAAGCACGAGCTAGGAGTGGGAGAGGGGGAGTTCTGCAGCTGGGCTGAGGGATTCCAGCATGCCCTCCTTCCTTAGCTTGCTTTCATTCTGGGCTTTGAGCAAAGCCCTTCTTGCTGCTCCCACGCAGGGTCTGGTTCCTGGTGTGTTCCCAGATGTGAGACAGAAGGGGCAGCTCTGCTTTGGACACAACATCTCCCATTCAGTTTTCATTTTCAGCAAAAGGTTCAAGTTAACATCACGGAACAAAACACCTGCTTTGAGGAAAAAAATCACTTTTTTTGGGGGACTACGTGGCATCAGCCTTCTGGTGTTTCCACCTCTATCCTCTTCTCAGCACCATTCTGCTGAACCTTTCCATAAATTCTATGGTTCCTTTTTTAAAAAAAAACAGTTCCAGCTGGGAGAGAATATTCACTGATAAGATTTTCTAGCTTGAATTCTCCTACCATTCTGCCAGTAAGAGCTGGGCAGGTGATTGATGGAGAGGCATTTGTTTGCACCCTCTCCCCCTTGAGAGCCTCACGCTGCGTGCAGCAGTCCCAGACAGCCCTGAGAGAGAGAGCTGGTTCTGTTCAGGCTTGCAGAAACCTTTGAAGGTCCTTTTGGGGCAGGATTCCCTTCTCTGCAGGTGTGAGGGTGGTCTCCTGTGTGGGACAGGTCCCTCAGCTGTGGCAGCTTTGGTTTGTAGTACAGCAGAAACATGTTTTCCCTTTTGTCTGCTTGTGGTGGGTTGACCCTGCCTGGACACCAAAGTCTGTCACCCACCTCTGCAGCTGGACAGGGGAGAGAAAATGTCACAAAGGGTTTGTGAGTTCATGTAAGGACTGGGAGGGACTGCTCACCAATTTCTGTCATGGGCAAAACAGGCTCTAATTAAAGATATTATTTGAATTTATTGCTAACAAAACCAGAGTAGAATACTGAGAAGTAAAATAGGATGTTAAAAACACCTTCCCCACACCCATCCCTACTTCCCAGCTCTTCCTTCCCATGGGACAGGGAGACAGGGAATGGGACTTGTAGTCATTTCATCACAGGTTGTCTCTGCAGCTGCTCAGGGAGAAGAGTCCTTCCCCTGCTCCTTCCCACAGGGATTCTTCTCCAGGCACTTCTCCAGTGGGAATGCCTCTCACAGCCACAATTGTCCTCCAGCAGGAGCTGCAGGGGCTCACAGCCTCCCCAGGGCTGGGCAGGGGCTCAGGGCTCACAGCATCCCCAGGGCTGGGCAGGGGCTCAGGGCAATCTCAGCATCCCCAGGGCTGGGCAGGGGCTCAGGGCAGTCTCAGCATCCCCAGGGCTGGCCAGGGGCTCAGGGCTCACAGCATCCCCAGGGCTGGGCAGGAGCTCAGGGCTCACAGCATCCCCAGGGCTGGGCAGGAGCTCAGGGCAATCTCAGCATCCCCAGGGCTGGGCAGGAGCTCAGGGCAATCTCAGCATCCCCAGGGCTGGGCAGGGGCTCAGGGCAATCTCAGCCCCAGCTCCTGGAGCCCCTCCTGCCCCTCCTGCACTGAGCTGGGGCTCTGCAGGGCTGCTCCTCTCACATGTTCTCACCCTGCTCTTGTCTGACTGCAATTACATCAGTGCAATAACTTTTTTATTCCCCTTTAAATCTGTTATCACAGAGGCTCTCAGCCCAGCCCAGGCCAGAGGTGTGTGCAGCTTGCACTGTGGACACGAGGAACCTGCAGCTCCTCACAGCAGCCACCCACCCCTGTGACCCCCACACTGCCAAAACCCAGCCACACCAACCCACTGCACTTCTGTGCTCCTCCTAAATCTGTTCTCACATCCACAGCATTTCTTCCCCCTCTTTGGCTCCTTGCAGTAGGTGCAGTGTTGCAGCTTGGCAGGGCAGGTTTCTCTGGCAGGGTGCAGCCCAAGGATTGCTGTCAGCACTGCTGGGATCAGTGCCTGGGGTGATGCTCTGCCCTCTCCCAGCTGCCTTGGAAGGAAAGGAGAGGTAAAAACCCCAAATCTCTGAAGCCCAGGAAAAAAGGGGGCCACCCATGTTTTAGTGTGAGACACTTTTTAAAGCTTGTTTGCGTTTGGGTGATAATGTACTTTACTATGGTAGGGGAAATGAGAAACTTCACACATGGCATCTGGAAATCCTTGTGGCTCACTGCCCTCCTTGACAGCAATAATGTGGCTGTAAATTTCCCCCAACAGAAAACATGTAACTGCATCAGCCCTACCAGAAACAACCTTTCATTTTCCTTTAAATGGATGTGTTGTTTTAAATCTCAGCTTTTTAATAGCTTCATATAAACATTTGTGAGCCTCTGAGGTAAGTAAGTATATTTTCACTTCTTGTTCTTATGTCATAGACTCACTGAATCATTGAGGTTAGAAAAGATCCCTAAGGTCATCGAGTCCAGCTGTTAACCCAGCACTCCCATGTCCAGCTGTCCTTATGGAAAATCAGTCTGTGGCTCAGTTTAGTGTCTGGAGTGCTGAGTCCTGGCAGGTTCATATGCATCTCTCAGAGATGAAAGGGGTGTCACCCTTGCAAGCACTCTTGTCAGTCTCCTCAGCACTCATTTTTTCTCTTTGTGCACGTTGTAGCTAAGGCTGATGTTGGATTCACTTCCTTTGGCTCACCCAGTGACCAATTCTTTGTCTTTTCACAGCAAGAGCCCTGTGTGTGCTACAATGGTGATACTGGTGTGGTGACCAGCTTTGGGATGGATTTGCTGGCTGCCTCGGGGAAAATGCCTTTACAACCAAAACATATAAAGTTGAAAATACAGTGCAGTGCTTCAAAGTTTGTAAAACTTAGAAATTTGGTACTCCCTGTGGAGCTGGCAGAGGCTTAGGTACAGTGCAGTAGTCTGTATGCTGCCTGTGTTTTGGCAATATTTGGTTGAATCCAAATATAGAGTATTTAACACTTTAGAACCCTTTTCCATCTGTTGTTCTCAGCTGCAATGAAGCTCAGGCCCTTTTCCTCACTTGGAACTCTCCTCCATGTGTCAGGATGCATCCAGCCAGCCTCTGGCCAAGGTAGAAGTCAGACCAGGAGTCTTGGCCAGGAGACAGTAACAGCCCTGAAACTTGCTGTGGTGTGGGCCAGGCAGGAGGAAAGGGAAATGTGAACCCCCATGGAATGGAGATTTATCCTGGGAACCCAGGAAAGGGGAAGGACTGCTGCTACTTGTCCTTACACTGAAGAGGGGCAGGGGGAGGAGAAGGAGGAGGGGAGGTAGTAGGAGAGACAGCACATTGAAAGAGGGGAGAGAAGAATGCATGAAGTGCCAACAGTTAGAAAAAAATGAAATCATTTTATGTGATTACTGATGACTGGATCAGCAGGTTAGAGTAGACAGATGATAAAGTCTTATGAGCAAACTGGGAGCTTGGTAGGGGCAGAAATCTCTGAAGCTGCGTTAATAAGTGTTGACTGCAGATGTTCCAGATGTGTGTGTGGCACAAAACAACCTATAGAGTTTCTCTCCTCCTGCACCAAGCCTAAGGAAAGTGGGATTAAGAATTAGGCGTGAAACTGTGTTTGCTCATTTACTCATTTATCCTAAACAAACAAAGAGTTTTTTCAAATGTACTCTTTTTGAATAAACGTTATGTAAAGTAAAGCCGTGAGCTGGGAAGCAAAAGAAAGCAGTGATTTACCATAGAAACAAGTAAGTGGTAAAAATATTATAAATAACTGTGATTTTCTTTCAGTTCTTTGGCATGTCCTACCCCTTAAATTATTTTCTTTAAAGAGCCCTCCCATCAACCAAAGCAAACACTTAAACTGAAAAAAAAAATAAAAATAAAGCAACAAAGATTACAAATATTAGGGTTCTGAAACATTTGGTGGCTACACAAAATTTTCATCTGATTCTCCAAGATAACCCTGCAGATTTCAAAAGGCATGAATGGAGGTTTTTCAGAGGTAATGAAATCAGCACAGTATTTACCCTGCTTGGGATGTACAGGGGGATGCTGGAGCCTGGGGTGAGTGGCAGGGAGAGCAGACATTCTTCTCTCTGACAAATGAGCAGGTTATGAGGAACACTTCCAAATTTAAACAAAATTTGCATGGTGCAGTATTATTGGACTACTCAGCTTTTCATTGTTGTATCTCTTAGCTGAGATACAAAATAAGCAGTGGTGTCTTCTGTTCTTTAACAGCTTGTGGTGTTGTGATACCTGAGTTTATGATGACATTTAAGGTTTTCTCCCCTTGGAGTGGGAATCCTTCACAAGTGCAGCAGTGTTGTTCTCCTCCACTTCAGCTCGAACAGCAGTGGTTGGGTTCTGCAGGAAGGCAGGAACAGGCAGCTGGTTTAAAGGGAAGGAGCTATGGACACGTCCTGAAAAAAAGGAGCTAAAGGAGTCTCAGTTTTAAACAAGCTTTGAGACTGAGTTTGCAAGAAAAGACCCTGGAACTCAGGTATGTCGTAGGTCTGTCTTGTGGGTTGGTAATTGGTGCAAAATGTTTATTGTGCTGCAGCTAGAATGGCACTGTTAGCTATGAAATCTCCACAAAATGCTACTTTGTGCCTGTGAAATAAGTTGGAAGCCATGGCTGGTGTTGGATGTGTCCCAGACACTTTGATCTGCCGGTCAAACACTTCACTTGGCCCATCTGGTGTCAGAAGCTGTCACCTAACACAAACCAAGGCCAAATACCCTGGACAGAATGAAAATTAAAATACCTCTTTGCACCTGCAGTGAAAATAAAGCATCTTAACTGCACAGGACACAGGCAGCACAGAAATCACAGAAATCACGAGCCAAACAAAGAGTTTTTGGGAAGAAAAGAAAAGTTTTTGGGAAGAAAAGAAAAGTTTTTGGGAAGAGTGTCCTGAAATCCTGGCACAGAGAGGGGTGGATCACTCCACTGCTGGGGCAGGACACACAGGTGTGGTCCCCAAAGTGCTGGATTTCCTGGGGGCTCTGCAGGGAGCAGGACACAGCTCTGCTGTGGCACAGACAGACAGACAGACAGACAGACAGACACCACGGTCCAGGGGCGTTCCTGCAGTTCCTGCACCCGTCTGTCTGTAGGGATTTCTCCCTGGACGTGCTGCAGCCATCTCTGAGCCTTTCATCCCTGTCTGCAATACTGATCTGCTCAAAAGGACCCTGCAGTGATTCAAGCATCTGCCTTTCACTGTTCCTGACTCACAGGCTCCCACTCAGGACCACACTGGAGCATCAATACACAATTTAATGTCATTTTTTTGGTCTTTCTGATCATCTCTCCCTGAACTCAAACCACTTTTCTGGGGCATATGCAGCTTAGGAACGTGGAAGCATTAAGGTATACATAGAATTTAAAGTGGTTAGGACACTGTAGTTGTGTAATGCTCTAATAATAAACACGGGGAGAAAAGGATACTTTTGTGATAGTTAAAGTTTATTTCTTAAAGAATAAACAGTAGGAAGCAAACCAGCACCCAGAATTTCTTCTCTGCAAATAAATGTTACTTAAACAATCGCAGCTCCTTTAAAAATGAGCTTCATTTTGCCTATGAGAACAAACAGAACCGAAGCCACCTACTGAGAAGTTCTATTTTGCTAATTTTTATCTATTCGAATGCAAATAGTGGTTTTAATCCCCTTAACTCATCCATCATGCATGGCAGGTCAGCCAGCCCATTGTCTGTGTGTTTGAAGGATTCCTGTCCAGATCAGACTTTCTGTCAGCAGCGTTGGGCAAGAGTCTGCTCCTTTCTTGGAGTGTCCCTGTCCCTGGGAAACTGCAGCCACCTGGGAAAACAAGCTGGGAATTGCACGTGGGATTGGCACCCAGAGCAGGGGAAAAACCCCACAATGGCACATTGAGGACATCTAGGTTTTTATAATCTACTAAACATCTGTAGCTGATCCACAGATATGGCAAAGGTCAAAGTTTGGGGATTTATTTTATTTTATTTTATTTTATTTTATTTTGTTTTGTTTTGTTTTATTTTATTTTATTTTATTATATTTTATTTTATTTTATCTTATTTTATCTTATTTTATTTTATTTTATTTTTTATTTTATTTTATTTTATTTTATCTTATTTTATTTTATTTTATTTTATTTTTTATTTTATTTATTTTATATTATTTTATTTTATTTTATCTTATTTTATTTTATTTTATTTTATCTTATTTTATTTTATTTTATTTTATTTTATTTTATTTTATTTTATTATTTTATTTATTTTATTTTATTTTATTTTATCTTATTTTATTTTATTTTATTTTATTTTATCTTATTTTATCTTATTTTATCTTATTTTATTTTATTTTATTTTATTTTATTTTATTTTATTTTATTTTATTTTATTTTATTTTATTTCTTTGTATATTCTGAAGTCTAAAAATTAAAATTGCCGTTTGTTTTGAAATGCATTTTTGGTTGCAGTAAAATACAGTTTATTGTAAGCAGAAAATGATTACCAGGGGCAAAAGAAAAAAAAAAAAAGCCATGTATTTTTGTAGCATTTAAATTTTAATTAAATGAGGCTTAGAGTAAATTGTAAAACCTCCTTTTGTTGAGACAACCGTCGCTGACAAAATATTAATTAATGAATATTCAGAGAGCTCTCTGCATCAGTCCTCTCTTTCTGAAATATGTTCTGCCTCTGTTTTTAAAAAATCAGAAGAAGAAAATTAATAAACATTGCTTATGTGGAATATTTCCCAGTATGAGGACCTGCCAAACAGAATCCAATGCATTGCATTAATGTCAATGAACACTTTTGAACCAGATGTGTCTGTGGGCCTTTTTCATTGTTTTCCCTAAAACTGAAGCTGGGATAAAACCCAAAGATTAAGACTTGACATGAGGAGAATATCTTTCTGTGCTACTATTAGGTCATTTCCCTTTTGCTTTGTAAATTAAATTGTGGTCTTGATTCAATCTGGGATGGTTTTATTGTTGTTGGTTTTAATACAATACACAAAAAGTTCTTTTCTTTGGAAGTATCATTATGATATAACTTAAATGAGTCATTGTAATTGTTTGCTCATTAGCATCTGAAGGGATTATTTCGCTTATTTTGTTTCTGGGATCTTTTCTTTCCCCTCTCCTCTTGGGCAGCCCTGTTAGGGTGAGCCTTGCAAGCAGTTAATTTGTGTATAATAATATTTAAGTGGCTTATTGTAGTTTTTTGTGTGTGTGTGTGTACATACAGCCCACTGGGGCAGCCCTTAAAACCGGTTTTAGGAACCCTGAGGTCTTTGTCCTCTCCCAGTCCCATCCTTGTGTGGCCACTTCTGTGCATGGTCCTTGCCTCAATTCCGACCCTTGGCTCCCAAAGGGTTCAGAGCACCTACAAGTTGAAGACACACAGTTAATTTTTATTTTTGTGCTCCCATCCCACTCCCTGGGGACTGTGAGACCTCGCCTGTGTCACACATACAGCCTTCCCACACATACTGCTGCTTAAAGAGGGAGAAAGAAAGAGGAAAAATACCAAACCAAAACAAAAAAAATCCCAGAAAAATACGGGGATAAAACAAAAGAAAGAGAAAAGGTGTAGGGGGGAGATCAAGGGAGGAGTGTTTGCCTTGGCTCACGTGGCAATTAAAAATACATAAGTGAGAGAATTGCCATGAAGTTGCCCGAAGGGCTGTAATAAATAACATCCTGCATAACTGGTGCATAAAGTGTGCTCTATGGTTTTGAGTGAAATGACTGTGTCTGTTTTTAGGGTTGCTGGCTGGGGATTTTTTCAGAATTCTAAGAGTTGGAATTCAAATAGGCTTATGTTGCTGTAATTGTGGTAAACATATTTTAAAAATGGCCGTTTGATCAGCTGTAAATATTACCAGTTCAGAGGTTAAACGCTGTCGTTGGAGTCGCTGAGGGAAATCCAGCAGAAGTGTAAATATGGCAGAAAAAGCTAAACAATATGGCAAAGGAATATTTGCTGACTTAGGAGAGCAGGATCAACACCAATATTTTTCCAGTGATGCTAAACCTCTTGTAGCTGCTAAATTGGATTTGTAGCTGAATGAAGTATCAGCTGCTGTCGGACAAGCCCATAAAGGTCGGGCGGCTGGCCTTTTGTAGGCAGGGCTTAGAGGACGATTGATATGTTTTAGCACTTTTGGGATTATTGTGATTAGGAGGAAGCCATTCTGAATGATAGAGAAAAGGATGTAAAAAACACAGCCCACAGCTGGTAAGCAGCATGTGTTTGCTATAAGGAGAGGTCATGACTAGTTGATCCTGCTGGTTCAGGCACTGATTGACAGTCAAGAAAACTTGATATTATGAAGCAGACCCTTCTTTTTTCTCCCTTTTTTTTTTTTTTTTAAATCTCCTAAAGAAATGATGGTTCTGTTGTGTTAAGTCAGAGTATTACAAAACCTGGAACACTCTCACTTGTTGCAAGCTGAACGTTCAGAGACACAGCTGCAAGTTTGGAGTTGTTAAAATATCATGTAGGAATTAGTATTCAAGCCATACCGGTGAGAACAGTAAATAGGAGTTACAGAATTAGCTCTGGTCTTTCTGTGTTTGCCTTCTTCATATGTGTTAGTCTTAACAAAAACCCTCTTTGCCATCCAGTAGAAAATTTATGCTAAGCATGAGGAAATTTGAAGTCTGCTGAACTTGTTGACTGTTACACGCCTGGCATGTCCAAGATTTTTAGCCAGCAATAATATGTGTAAAAAATATTTTACCAGCCAGAAAACAGCTTTATCATTTTATTTCTATTAACCACCTGCCTCAGAGGACGTGTAGGTTATTTCCTCTTATCTCAGCTATCCACTTGGAAATGTAGAGCTGCTTTTTTCTCCTTTTTTTTTGCCTTTTTTCTTTTTTTTTTTTTTCCTGTGAGCAGCCATCCGCAAGCTCGCAAATGCACATTTAAATAGTTGTATCTCTGACTCTTTTTAGCGGGGCTGTACCTCTTTCAAAATTCGAGTTTAGCATACCACACAGGAAAGAACACAAGCTTGCCAACTCCCGCTGAGCGTTTTTTCAAGCCTGTGAAAAGAATGAATTATTCAGCAGTAAGCATGCTTACAGCTGGCCATTTGGGAGCTTTGATGTGCGAATCAGGCGGTTGCATGAATGCCCTTATTGTCATGTTATGTGTACACAGTGTGTGAATTATTGAAAATAGTGAGGCCTGAGCCTCATCTGGTAGAGATTACAGTGCAGGCATGCTGGGTGAAGGTCTGTAATTGAAAATCCCCAGATGCTGTTTATTTGGCCTCTGTCACGTGGCCCTTCTGCAGAAAGCCTGGCTGAACAAAATGCTGCCCAGCCCCCTGGAGCCCAGCGTGCCCGCCACTTAAACACCTGCCCAGAATATTTCTAAAAGCTTAAATTAGATTTGCCTACAACGTTTAAATAGAGGATGCCTTACTCAGAGGTTTAAACTGCTTAGCCAGTTGTTGACTCGCACAACTCTTTTATCTACAAGAGGCTTTTTGTTAGCCAGTTTAGCTATAAGGCGCCTTCGGGAAGCAAAGATCTCCCAAAGCCGGATATTCCGCCGGGATGGGAAAGCTCCGGGGCTGGGCACCATGAGAGAGCAGCTTTTCCCCCATGGGCTGCGAGCTGGGCTGCCCAAGGGCCCCGTGCCCACCTTCTGGAGAGGAGGGAAAGGGTTCAACCAGCACATCCCTGCTGGCGCTGCCTGGGCTGGGATCTGCATCCATCGTGCCCAGCAGCCCGACAAAGAGCTGGGTGCTGCTCACGGGGACTGTCCCAGGAGAGCACTCACAGATGCTTCCTCGTGGAGAAAATGTCCCACCAGCTCTCCAAATTTGGCCCCCAGCACAAGGGCAGCGCTGGGTGATCACCAGGCCAAGCAGGAGCGGAGTTTACCAAAACTGAACAAACCCTTGCTATGGTAAACGTGGCTGTGAGAATGGTTTGGGGGATGAAATTGTGCAGGTCTGTCCCCAGACTTCTCAGTCAGGATGGGAAATTCCTGTTCCAAGCCTGTCTGGTAAAATTTGAAGAAATTCATACTTTTTCATGATCTGAAAAGAAATGGGCTTTTCTACACGGTCGTTACTTGAATTATGTGGCTGAGTATGAAATTAAATTTTTAAAGTTTTAAGTTTTTAAAATTAGCTGTTCATTTTCAAGTTGCTAGCCAGCCTTATTTCCCACCCTTGCCTGTTTTTATCCCATTTGGACAGTGCCTATTACTGGGAGCTGGGAGGGCAGAGGTTTAATTTGTTTCATTAATGTTCTAAATAAAGATCCTGCCGGCCTTGGCTGCTCAGGGACGTGCTGCACCAGCTCCCTGCCCTGCTGCCCGTGGCCAGGACATGGGAAAAGGGACATGGTGTGGCCAAGAGCGTGTCCAGAGCTGGTGCAGGTGCTGCTGGAGCCGCCTGTGGTGCCTCCCCTGCCGCGCTGGGGTCATTCTTGGCCCATGAAGGGGTTCCCACTTGTGCCTTCCTCATTCAGGGCTGGGTTTTCACCTTTGAGGACCCTGCTGGTGCTGGGGGAGTGGGGACAAGCACAACTTCAGCATCCAGGATGGAGCAGGCCGCTGTGGGGGCTGATGCTTGGCTGCTTTGGCTGTTGGATGGTGGGGGAGGCTCCCTGCACAAGAGCCCTCTGTTAGACAACAAGTGTCTCCCCCGGGAGAGGCTGGGAGCTGCCCCTCCACAGCTGCTCCTCATGCTCTGGACAGCAGAAGTGCCAGGTCTCTGCTGCCTGAGGGGCACCAGGCACCCCCTGTTGGGGCTGCTGGGGCTCGGGGATGGGCAGGAGGGGAGAGCCCAGGGGCACAGCAGGGCTTTGGGAGCTTTGGCTGTCCACAAAGGGGTTTCAGCATCTGCGCTGTTCTCTAGCTGAACTCCCTTTTTTACTCCATGCTGTGGTTAAAAGAGATGTTCCTCTGCACAAAATGCCTCTTCCTCAGCATCAGTCCAGGCAGAATTATAGTTTGCAACTGCACTGATGGCACAGAAGGAAGTGAGAGATAAAAGCCTGAATTAACAGGGACAAAAGCAAACTCCAAGAAGCAGTCTATGTAAAATATTTGTTGTGGTCCTGTCCTGGTCTTTCCAAGATCCTTGGGAAAGATTCCTGTGCTGTGAGGATGTTTTATCTAAGCAGGCACCTCCCCGTGGCTCTCTTTGATACCTGAACCAAAACATTCAAAGTAGGAGACTGTCACAGCGAATGTCAGGAAGAAAGAGCTGAAAATTTACAGTTCATAAATCTGACCTCTTCTCTTCTGGCAGGCAATTTCCCAGATATGTATGACAAGGAGACAGAGGGAGGGTGTGTATGGAAAGTATTTCCACAGCTGAGCTCTTCTAGAGAAAACAGATCTATTTATTAATGAGCATTTCTCATCCTAAGGCTTCTAATGGCCAGTTAAAGAAGTTCCATGAGCCTCTTTTTGTTTCAGACTCTTCTCATTCCCAAGAGCAGGAAAGGGGTTTTTTAGGAGTATTAAGCTTTCCTTTCTTTAAAATCCTCTTTGGGCTTTAGTTGATCTGGAGATCAGATCATTTCTGTCCCTGTCTGTCAGAGCTGGTAAAGAAGAGCACCAGTGTTTGGTAGATAACATTAAGGCTGTAAATTTTTAGTTGGGGGATCTCTCTTGTTTATGTCAGGCAGTGCTTCTGTTTGTGTTTGTGGCTTCTGGTGGCCCAAGAAAGAATTGATGTCTTTTCAGATGGCTGTGGCCAGGGAGAAGGTTATTTAGTGAGCCTTCAGTATCTCCTGCTCGTCTAAACCTGGTGCTTGTGTCTTTGCTGTGTTGAAAACACGATGGTGAGGAAAACACGTGTTTGGCTTTTACCTTGGCCACTTTTCATGGATCCTTGTGGAGTTTCTCCTCCCTGCAGGTTAAGGCAAATTATTCCACCCTGTTGGCTCTTCTGGAGTTAGGCTCTGGGTAGCCTTAAGGGAGACAGTCACTTGCCAAAACTGCAGTCTTGTTAGTGATAGTCCTGGCCAGCTGGATAATGGCTACAGACCCCTCCTGAGTGAAGCCAAAGTGTTTCATTTGGGGCTCAACCAATTTCATTCTGGGGCTCAACCAGAGACAGCACTCAAATAATACAGTCTAGACTTCCAGTGCTGGGTGTTTTTGATGAAGATGCTTTTCCTGCCAGGTGGCTGCCGGGGAACCTGAGCTTTCCTTTACAAATAGCCTTTTAGCTCTCTTGTCTGGGAGGAGAGCAGTGACAGCTCAGCTGTGGCCGGGGGCTGCACAGGGCTGCGAGGGCTGGCTGGAGTCACCTGTGCTGTGCCCAGGTGTTTGAAACATCTGCAGCACAGGCAGAGGGACAAGAGATGGCACCGTGTCCTTTACATCATCTTGTAGCATCTCTGACCTTGCACAGTCACCAGTGGCTGAGCAGACTGACCTGACAATCTTTTAGCAGCAAAAAACCTCAATTCTGGGTATTAATGTCTGCACAGACTTAAACATGCAGGTACTTTCTGGAGCGGGGGGCGTTCCCCAATGAAATGAAAATGTGCATTTAGAGCTAGGAGAAGGTCCATACACCCATGACACTGGTGGCTGCAGGAGTGTGGTGATCTCTGCCTCTCACCAGACCACACAAGGCCGCCCTTGCAGGCTCCTGTTTGGGTTGTGAGGCGGAACACGAGGGAGATGCAGAGCTGGAGCATTCCCTGCTTTCACCCCATGAACACAAAGGTGCTTGCTCACCACAAACAACAGGTATTTTGTGAGCACAGCAGGCTGCAGAGCTCCTGCTCAGCCCAAAGACAAGGCCTTGGCATGACATTAGGTAACTACCTGCTCCTGTGTTTGTGTATGGAAATCCCTCATTTGTGTGCAGAAATGTGGCTGGTTTGTGTAACAAGGCAAAATTTACCTCTTGAAGTTTGTCCTGAAGAGACCTGCTGGAGAGTTACAGACCAGTGGCATGTTGTGGGAAATGGGGCCAAAACGAAAAGAAAAATGCAGCTCTGCTCTGCAGCATCTTGATATTTCATCTTCTGGTACCCATTTAGCAAGCATGGAAGAGACAGGAGCCGTGAGACATTTGATACAAAGGGTGTAAAATAAGGCTCAGAGGGGGAGACAGAGGAAAAAAGTCTAGTTTGACTAAATGTGTTCAATCTTTCAGTCAACAAAATGCACTTCAAACATAGGCAGGCTACCTCAAAACTTCCTCATCTCTCCCCCACAACATTAAAGCTGTAAGGTTTTGAAGCCCTGGCTGATAAAATAATTTTCTGCATTCCCCAGCTATGTACTCATCCACTTCAAAATAGCTTGGTGGGTGACAGGCTATTTTCTTAACCTCCCCATTTTCAGCTCACTGCTAAATCAGTTTCCTCATTTCCTACACAGGGCTGCTTTTCCCCTGTGCTGAATGCAAATAGCTCTGTAACTCAGGACTTGTTGAACAAGTACATTTCAGTTATTACCACTCGTAGAGAAGAAACATAATACACAGTGAAAATAAACAGGACACCACATAAAACTTGTGTTATCTTCCAGGTCAGCAGCACTTAAGAAGGAAGTTATTTGGATAGAAAATGTTAGTTTGCATTAGGTAGCTCAGTGTGTGACTGAAGAAGAGTCAAATAGCCATTTTAGAGGCTGGGAGGTGTTTCACATTTCCAAGGGAAACAGAGCTCTGAATAACAAACCAGCGTGCTGATGGGCACAGGAACATCAGCACTGCTGGGCAGCCTCTCTTGTGAGCAGGGTCAGGGGTCAGACCTGCTGGGCTGGGACAGTGGTTTCCATCTCTGGAGGAAGCTTTCTGGCAGGAAGGACAGGTTTTGGTCCAAGAACTGAAACTTGGAGAGAAGCTGGCACATCTGGGTGCTTGGCACTCGGGCAGCACTCGACCTTCTCAAGGGTGACCACTCCTCCCCACGGGGATCCAGGGCACAAACAACACCTGGAGCAGCTGGAAGCAAAAGCAGGGGAGCCGTGACTTGTGTGAGCCCCAGCATGGGAGGTTCTCCTGTGAGAGATGATGCTGGGCATCATCACACCCACGGAGGTGCCTCTCTGCCCATAAACCTCTGCAGGACTTCGGGGGGCAAACACATAGCTCGTGGTGCTCTGAGTGCTGCAGTGCCTGTCCAGGAGATGGAAGAGCAGTACTGCTGAGCAGTGAGAAATTCTGGCAAACTTTGCAGGGGGAAGTGGAGTTGGTGTGAGGAAAGGAAGCTGTTGTGCACAGAGCTCGTGTGTTGTTGGAATGGGGAGTTTTGATGGCATTCTGGTGATGCTGCTTGTCCCTTACCATGAATTTTTCTTTGTTTCAGGTAGGAATGAATTGATAGCCAGATACATCAAACTTAGAACAGGGAAGACACGGACCAGGAAGCAGGTAAAATAACCCAGTGGGGAAGTGTGCATGTCAATGAATGACAAAACATGGCATTTTTGGCTGCAGTGGCTGGCTGTGCTTCGGCTCTGATGGGATGATCTATGGACTTCACTATTCAGATTAAATACATGCTGTTTAGGGAATATTTAAAACTCCAGGGTTTATGTTGTGGTGGTGTGAGGATTCACTTTTCATTAAGCTGTCTGTAAATGAAGCTGTTATCCCCCCATATTTCATAAAAAAATTCAAAAGTTGAAGCAAAACTATAAAGCATGGTGCCTTATTTCTCTGCATAATATTATAATATAATTATTATTTTGAGATGGTAAGGAGTGGAACCTCTTAAAAGTTAAGGGAATTTGGCTGTATAATAGAGGTTATGATTCTTGGATATTCTTGGTAAATATATAAAAATGAACCAATCATAATTGTGCTCTCAGCCTATGGCCAGTAGATGCTACAAGATATAAAAATTATTATAAAATTTCCCTAAGAGCCTTTGAGCTCCTGGTCTTTGACCATGGTAAGATTTCATTCATCCAAGAGTCAGAATAAACCTTAAAACCACCTTGAGTTTTTTAATAGATAATTACCACGTAACCATTAATTTATCTCATATTACTAAATCCTTTAATTCATGATACCCCCAGCGATCAGCAGCCTTGCAGAAAGCACAGTTTGTGTGGAGCTCATGCAGTGGCTGCTGTTTAAAAACGCTCCACAAACAGCAGAGCTCCCTTGCTTTGAGGTCAGGTGTGAGATTCCCCTTCTCCCCCCGCCACGTGTGTGATGGGGGGCAGGCAGAGGCTTTGCATGTGCATGTTCTGCATGTCCTGCAGCGCAGGGAGAGCTGGCCCTGGGTCACACAGAGCATCCAGAGCTCGGCTTTGGAGCACTTTGGGTGCTGTTTTGCCCTGGGTGGTGTCCCTTGTCAAGCACGTGCGCGAGGGATGAGAAAAGGCATCAGGAGAGCACGTGGAAGAGGAACGAGGCAAAGGCTGGCCATCACAAGCTAAAAGCAGAGTCCCTGGTTCTCCCTGCCTTGCCCAGCGAGCCCCAGGAGCTGGAAGTTATGCTGGGCTCACAAAGTTAATGCCTCAGGAGTGAAAATGCAGAGCTTGGGGTGGTCAGATCCTTGGCCAGCACGTGGCAAGAAGGCAGGAGGGATGTGATGGCTCACTGTGGCGATGGCTGCCTCTGCACTTGTGCATAAATCATTCCAACTGAGTGCCTAAAAAAGGGGGTTTGGAGCTACTCTGGAGTTTTAACCAGCCATTCAGTGCTGTTCAGTTCATTGTTCTTCCTGTGGAGCTTTTAACATCACTAATATTCCACTGACAGCAAAACAAATGAACATGTGTGAGAATTCAGTCGAGGTGTTTGGCTGCAAAACGGCCCAGAAAGCAGCAGTTTAACTCTGAATTGCTGCAGAGCTGCTCCTGAAGGTGGCCTTCAGGGATGGTGCTCATGGATGCATCCTGTTTGCTTCCCTCCTAAAATACAGCCTTGTTGGTACTATTGTCACTGAATAGTCTCACAGAGGAGGAAATCATTGCTTTTCTTTTGTTCTTTCCCAGACAGGAATTGTAACTAGTGTAGGAAAAACGTGCACCACCTGATGTGGTATGTCCTGGGCCAAACAAGAATCAGAGGTTTCCCTTTTAGTGGTTTTTGCCATCACTGTAGGTTTTAAACTTTCCCACAGAAGGCTGGAGGATGCTGAGTGCTACCAAGCATCACTAAACCTTCACCAGCAGCAGCATGGATTTCAGCATGTCCCTGGCTAGAGAGGAGTGTGAATTTGGGCCCAGACCCTTCACTGCACAGGCAGCAACTTCTGACCAGTGACTGGTGTGGTGCAGGACTGGGTTTGTACAAATTTCTGAGTGAAACAGCCAGACCTGGGCACCGCTCGAGCTGATGTCAAGTTGCTGGTCCCCAGTTGCACAAATGTTTTGTGGGCAGCCTTGATGCTGAGATTACCAAGGAAACCAGCAGGGGTTCAGGGACCTGCGTTGTGCCAGTATTTTATCATTTGTGCCAGAATTTAAAGCATTTCAGTGGACTCAAAAGGCAGCCTGAATCTCCTCCCTGGAGCTGCAGAGCACAATAAATAATGGATGCAATTTCTTGGTGCCAAGCTGTGCCTCAAGCCTAGTGGCAAATGGTCAGAGTGGGCAATGCATCCCCAGCAGATGGGGCAGAAATCCTTTGGGCTCCCCACGTGAGAGCTCAGGGCCTGGGCATGGATGGGATCGGTACCAAAGCACGTGGGCTGAGTCCAGCTGGGACCTGTGTCTTCTATCTTGTAGCTGAATGCACAGCCTGGTGGGTCACACTTTTTTTTCCCCTTTCTCTTTTCTATTTTTTTTTTTGTTTTTTTTGTTTCCTTAATCAAGTCCCTGCAGTGATGACCTGTATTGTTAAGCCTGGTGCTAAGAGCTTGGTATCTGGCTGGGAATGTGGTATCTTTAACAGCAGAGCTTACTGAAGATGCAAATAACTTCCTCCCTTCAGAAAAGTTTCTTTTTTTCTTTTATTTCTTTTATTTTTTTTTTGTTTTTTTTTTAAAAAAAAGAGAAAAATAGACATTTAAAATTTGATTTGCTTTTTGTTTTTCTTTTGTTTGTTGTTTTTTTTTTTCCCCCCCCTATAAACCTGAACAATGTAGGTGTCTAGTCACATACAGGTCTTAGCAAGAAAGAAAGTTCGAGAAATTCAAGCCGCCATTAAGGTACGTTTGGCTTGCCCAGTTGTAGGGGGCTTTTCATCTCCATGGTTACAGGCTTTTCCTTTGTTTCCTCCCTTCCCCTACCCTGCAGGTGTCTAGTCACATTCAGGTTCTTGCCAGAAGGAAATCTCGTGATTTTCATTCCAAGCTGAAGGTATGCGCTTTTCTGCTTTTGGGCTTGTGGTTGCTGTGCCTGTCCCTTCTCCTCCTCCCCGCGGTGATGGGCGAGCTGGGGCTGCAGTGCTGTAACCTCCTTTTCCTGCATGTGGGAGCTCTTTGTGTTTAATCCCCGGCTTCTGCACTAGCATCCCCATTAAAAAACCTCGTTTTAACACTGTCCAAATGCCGAGTGAACTCCTCTTTGTAACAGCTCAGCGCCTAAACCTGGTTTAACCC
>NC_031774.1:9341675-9348713 GCF_001522545.3 Parus major
TTTTAACAGCCTAGCGGTGTATTTAAGTACACAGGGCGTTTTGTCACAGTTGTGTAGATGCTTTTTATTTTTTATTATTATTATTTTTTATTCTTTTTCCATTGGAGTAATTGTTTTCCTTTCCCAAATGCTTTTTTTTTTTGTCCATGCTTCTGAACTGATATCAAGAATATTTAAAGCAGATCATTCCTACCAAGTGCCAGAGAGCAGAGTTTATCCAGATTGCTCTGGTTTTTCTAGACTACAATCTAGCATCACCTCAAGTCATGCACTATTTACAACATTCCCTGAAGTTTCATTTTTTTTCAAGTAAATTATTGACATTTAATCTTTGGAGAGCCTCAGTCAGAGTCTTGTTCAGGGAATATTAAGTATGTTTGCTTAATCTGACATGATGAATTGTACATGTCCCCGTTTTCTCTGCCTTCCATAAAATATATTCTAAGGTTGAAAAGAACCTCTTGGAAATGTTTCATAGGGGTTTCTCAGATTGCTTGTTTTTCCAAGTTTTCCAGCAGAGAGCTTGAGATTTTTTTGGTATTTTTTTTTCCACACTTTTTGAAAATGAAAGAGGGAGTTTGGCAGTTTTTGCTGTCGATTTTTGCTTTTTTTTTAATAAAAACTGAAGGAACTTTTAAATCTTTTACTTCCCTCCTTTTTTTTTTTTTTTTCTTCCTTCTCTTAACACAAATGGATTTTTTTATTATTATTACTATTTTCTATTTCTCCACCCAGATATGAGAACAAATCACATTTTTGTTCTGGTTTCGGGCAGTGCTTTCCCTGTCCTGAGCCCTGCGGATGCTCCCCCCATCCTGGAACTGCAGTGTAGGAATAACAGCCTGGCTTTGTAAAAGCCTCCCTGACAGGAGCACTGGGTTTTTCAAGGGCAGCATGCTGGCAAGCTTGTCTGGCTGTTGGTGGCTGGCTTTTTAGCTGCACTGGCTGAGCAGTTGGGGTTCGGAAAGAATGACTAAGACAACTTAAAACGTCCTGCTTTTTAACCCAGGGGGCAATAATACAGAGATATGTAGCATTTTAAGCTCAAATTGTCAAGCCTTGATGCCTAAAATTAAGTATGTGAGTAGGTGGCCTTGCTCTCAGAGGTGCTCAGCACCAGCAGCCCCTGGAGTTTTAGGGGACTCTCAGGGCTGTAAAAATTAGGAAGCCCACCTAGGTATCAAATGCAGGCCTAGGAACCAAACACAATTATTGGATTTAGTCTTCTAAAAATTATCTCCCTTTCTGAATGACCAGAATACCTTAAAATTTGAAGCCACTTACAAAGCAAAAAAAACATTTTTAAATACTGCACCTGCTGTCTGATTAATATTGAAGCTTTCCAAAGAGCCGAGGTAGCCAAACCCTAAGAGTATTTCATCTAGTCTAGATGCCATTTGCAGTAAATAGAGATCTGGAAGGAATTTTCATTTGAAGGAGTCTCATGAAGAAGGGAACATCTGTTTGGACAACAAAACATTTTGTAAGGGCTTGTTGCCCTTTCCCACCTGGCCAGGCCTTTCCTCCCCACACAGAAGAGCTGAATTTTGACGTAAAAGGTGCCACAAGGGAGCTGCCTTATGCAGAAGAGAGCTCTCATTCCTCTTGCCTGCTGCAAGTGCTCCCTGGAGGTGCTGGAAGCTGCTGCTTCTCAGCCTGAGATGGAACTTTGCTCCTCCAGGAGTTTTGTTAGTGCTGCTGCCTGCTTTTCCTTACCCTCGCTGTGTGGGACCCTCGGTAGGGCCAGAGTCACCCAGGATCACCCTAGTCAGGGACCAGCCAGGAGTGAAACCTCTGGAGATCTTCATTCTGGCAGAGCAGTTTGCTGAGGACTTCAGAAGCTGCCTGAGAAGGATGTCACTGCTGCAGGAGGAAGACAAGGCACACACATTCCAGTGCCTCTGAGGGCTCCTTGTTTCAATGGGGATGAATTTTGGCAGCAGCCTGAACAGCCCCAGCAGTATCCTCGGAAAGATGACGGGCTCTTGCTGTCCTGGAGTGGGTTCTGTCTGCATTCCCTGGGGAAGGGGTCTCCAAGGAGAAGATAAAATGCAGTTTTTTACACCTGGGATTTTTTTACACGAGCACATACTGACAGGACAAGGAGGAATGGCTTCAAACAGAAAGAGAATAGGCTTAGATTAGATATTAGGAGAGTAAAAAAGTTACTGTGAGGGTGGTGAGGCGCTGGAAGAGGCTGCCCAGAGAAGCTGGGGGTGCCTCAGCCATGGCAGTGTTCAAGGCCAGGCTGGATGATGCCTGGAGCAGCCTGCTCTAGTGGGAGGTGAGCTTTTAAAAAAAGTCCCACTAGCAGTGGGCTCGGAATTAGAGGATTTTTAAGGTCCCTTCCAACCCAAACCATTTTATGGTCCTATGCTCCCCACCCAGGCCAGCTCACCCTTTCAGCAGTGAGCTGCCACTTGTAACACCTGTGGTTGGTGGCATCCAGGGAAGCACTTAACTGCTTTAAAGAAAATCCCACTTGCATCTGGTGCCAATTTCTCTGGATCTGTGGCTGATCTCCTGCTCACAGAGAGGAGAGCACTTGGGCAGATCTTCCTGTGTTAACCTTCTGCAAAGCTCCACCAGGATGGAAGGATCTCAGAGCTGTCTGCTTTGGAAGCTTTCCTGAGAGGCAGAAATCTCACCTGCTCGGTCCAGCAAGGTCCCTTTTCCTCAGTGAGAAGTGCCTGTGGTCACTGTGGAGGGCTGGATGGATCCTTAGCCCGTGCAAGTGAAGTTTCACCCATAAATGCCATTGCTGCCTTTCAAGACCACCAGTAAAGAATGTCCCCTCAGCCCCTCCAGGGATGTCACACACTCTGATTCTCTTTGCAGCAGGAAAATGCACCTGTTTTAGAGATTTCAGTCTTGATATGCTGAGGTTATTAAAATCTTCCTGAAGTCAGAGAAATTGAATGTGATGAGAACGGGAAGAGAGGCCGAGATGAAGTTGTCCTTGGAGCCAGATCTGAAAGGCAGCTCCTCTTCATGGCATTTCCTCTCGGGCAGAGGCTGAGGAGGCAGAGCAGAGTTTTTTCACTCCAGTGCTGTGTTTCTGTGTCAAATACACCAGCCCAGGGTACCAGGTCATCATTTCCCACCTCTGCACTGACAGGGAGCCAAAGCCACCTCCATCCACTCAGGACAAAAGATGGATTGGAAGTTGTGCATCAACAGAGAGCAAAGGTGTTCACAGCAGGATGTACATCTCTCTTAGGCTTTCAGAGCAGATTTTTTTCCATAGTGCAAGATTAATTAGAGACAAAAAACCCCACATTAAAATGCCTACAGTTCACATCTCTTACATGTTTTTAAATCCATTATTCTACATTCTGCATTTAGGGATAAAAAGAAAATATTGTTGTCAATTATAAAATGCTAAAGATAGCTCTATACTTTTTTAAATGAACAATGATAAAAGCCTTGAAAAATTCCCTTTGATGTGAATGGAGTCTTCAGCATTTTGAAATACAATAAGATGGATTAATTGCTACTCATTAGGCAGCAAGTTGGGACAGCTTTGAATGCGCATTCTCTTCTTGGCATTAGCTATTGCCTGGCTGAAATAGCCAGCTTTTGTATTTACTCCTGTCTTCTCTAATAATAAGCAAATTGGAGATCAGGGCTAGAAACACTGAAGTGCTCTCTATCTTTTGTCCAGAACAATTGTATATTGTCATGATTTGTTTATCTTTTTTGAGCTACAGCTAATTATTGTAAAGGTTATTTGAATCAATACGAGATCTGTGCAGAAATAACATCTGCAAAATTGCTTATTAGGAAGCTATTTTATGTTAGTGTTACTGTAACATCCATTTTGTGAGCAAATTGTTGTTTCTTATGTCTTTTTTTTTTTTTTTTTCCCCTTACATGAAAAGTTTTGCATTTTAAATATTGGTACAGGTTTTAGGCCTTCTTGAATTAATCCTGTTCTGTTGTGTTTACTCTTCCTCATACTGTCTTAGATTTTTTTTTCTCTCCCAAAGTCACCAATAACATGGTATTCAAAGCCCCATTTATCATTCTAGGATAACAGTTTTAATTTTTTTGCTTAAGAACTTGTTTGAACTGATTGATTGAATTATTCTTCTGTTTATGTTGGATTAAAAGAAAGTCAAGCACAAATTCTTTTGTGCTTGTCATGTAGAACTCTTGTTTCATGCGGGGCTTTTATAGATATTAAGATTTATAATTGGATGATACTGGGGAATTATTATTATCGAATTTAACTGTGTATTTTGCATTCCAAAACGAATTGTGGAAAGCAAACCTCAAGGGCCTGATTCATTAAAAGTTGTAGTCTTGCATTATTGCTTAGAGCTCACATCTTCCAAAAAACAGAGTGCAACTGCAGGCAGCTAAAACAGGAGACACATGTTGACCCAGAGGTGATGTTTTAGGGATTTAGTGGAGCTAGAGCAGTTTTGCAGTGACTGTACAGTGAATGCAGCCTGCTGACATGCATTACTGGTGATGTGCATGGTGCAGGAGGCTTGTGGAGGGGAGGGCAGGGAGTGAGTGCAGCCTCCTGTGGCTCCAGCTCATTCCTGGGCAGCAGCAATCCCTCCCAGCTCATCCATTTAGTGGGGTCAAACCAGGTCAGGGCCAGATGGGACCTATCCAAGGAATACCTTCATCTCCAGCAGGATTTAATGATTTGGTAGGAGATGCTGTCCCCCCAGGCTTCTGCTCAACCTCGGCACGAGACTGCAGCACGCTGCCCCAAACTTTCCTTGTCCTACTTCAGTGTAAACCACATGGAGCTGAAAGAAATGACTCCAGCTTTACAAACCAGCACAAGAGAGAGCAAAACAAAACCCTTTCTTGCCTCAGACAAGATAGGAAATCAAAATCTTAGCTCTTTGCAGTCATTAAAAATCCCACAACGTTCCCGTTTTAGAGGAGGGGTGTTAACCCATTTGTCCTGGCCAAATTCCAGCCTGGGTAATTACTGTAATCTGCCTGTGTAAATTACCCCTGCCGTTTTAATTGGATATATTACTTCTCTTGCTGCCTAAACTGTGATGTAATACCATTGTGTGTTATTAATCAGTTACCAAGTTTCATCCCAGAAGCAGCAGTGATAGGTAGAGAGCCTCGCTCCCTCCTGGTTACGAGTGCTCTCTATTACAGCATGAAAAGCCCCAACATATACTTGTTTTTAAGTGGCAGACTAGCTGATATTGCAATCTAAATAAACAGCTTTAAAATGTGGTGATCCCATTCATTTTTGAAGACCACAAAGTCTGCTTGATTATACAAGCACAGGCAACCACCTTGCAGCTCTCCAAAAGTACCTGAACCGAAGGTGCTTTTTTGCCAGTGCAGCTCAGGACCTGTTAAGTATCTGTATTTAACTTTGAATTTGATTTCTGTCGTGTTTGAATGCAAAGCTGCTTTGAGAAAAGCTGACCTTCCCACTGTGCAGATTCCTAGGCCTGCAAAAGGTGAAGCTTCCCGTTGGAGTGTGTTGTCCTGATGTCCCAGATGAGATTTGTCACCACTGGGGGATGTTGGAACACCCCAGAGCTGGCCCTGTTGCAAGGATTGCCTTTCTGAGCTGTCATTCTGAAGGTTTTTTTCCTTTTCCCCATCCTCCTGAAAACGTAATCAGTCAAAGAGGATGAGATGAATGGCCCCACAAAACACAGATCATTCTAGGGTGAAAAGCAGCATTTGGCAAGAAGGAAGGCACATACCATTTCATGTCACAAAAGCAAAGATCTTTTCTCCCTCCAAAAATCCCTGTCACTGTCCTTAAAATTCAGGATCATCAGATTCACCTTAATGGTGACTAAGAGCTCCCCAGGAGATTGTGAAGGAAGTGTAATTCTTCAGACTTTTTCCTAGTTCATCTCTTAGGGTGGGGTTTGCCTGCTGTAGCTGCTGCTGGGTGTCCAGGCTCCTATTTCAGCCCTTGGATGGCAATAACATTACAGAAAGTCATGCATTCAGTTGGTTTCAGTGCCTCACAAGGCAGAGAGAAATCCAGCTTCTCCTGGAGCTGCTCCAACACTAGCAGGGAATTAGCCAGAGACTTTAGAGGATAAAGTGAGGAGAGATGAACAATTTCACAGACATACAACCTCCCCTGGCTCACACAGCTCCCAGGAATGGACTTTAATAGCCCTGACAAAGCTTTTACTTTTAAATCCTCCTTTAGTTTGGGTCCACCTAATAGTGGATCCAGGAGAGTTTGGCACCTTGGCAGGGGCACAGGCATGGCTGGTGGTGGGCAGGAGAGGAGCCTGCAGTGCCCCAGCACGTCAGGAGAATAACAAGGGAGTCACAAAAGCTGCACTCACACGGCTTTGGAGGTTACTAGGACCCAGAGGCACATATTTCTTTTATTCTACACACAGGACACAGATCCCCTGAATGTTGGCTTTTGGTAGGGTTCAGCAGGCTGGGTGAGACTCTCATGGTTTGGCATTTCCAAGCCAGCTCTCCTTACAAAATAAGGCTGAAACAGAGAAGTCTGGTAGGGCTGGATCTCCACTTTGCTTCAGGACATCTCACTTTCGTCTGTTCATGATGGAGGGTCCTCCTTGCTGTGCAAAAGTGTAAGAGGGACCTGGGGAGCTGCATAAACCTCAGCATTCTGTCACTTCTTAGCACCCAGCAAGAACACACATCTTTTAGCCATCCAAAGGCAGCCAGTGAAACATGCCATGCACAAAGCTCCTGTGCACACCCTCCCACCCTGGGGCAGGCAGGGCTGAGAGCCAGGGCTCACCTCCAGCTCTTCACCAGGGAGCTGGTTGTGGTAACACTGGAAAGCTACAAGTTTGGAGAGAGTTTTGAGTTGTGAGAAAGGATTGAGTTTGTCACCACACTAAGGGATGTGTCCCCCCAGCACAGCTGAGCCCAGGGTGCTGGAGATGCCCAGGACACAGAGCAGGGGCTGTCCTGGAGCCCCACACCCTGCAGGTGAACAGGGAATGATCCTGAGCACAGGGAATGATCCTGAGCACAGGGAATGATGCTGAGCACAGGGATGTCCCCCAGCACAGGGAATGATGCTGAGCACAGGGA
>NC_031774.1:9349078-9390844 GCF_001522545.3 Parus major
AGCACAGGGATGTCCCCCAGCACAGGGAATGATGCTGGAGCAGCTCCTGCCCTACTCCACCTGCTGCTCTCCAGGCTGTTTCCCACAGGGGCTCCTTGCACAGCTCAGGGAAACACACTCAGCAGCAATCCCTCTCTTTCAGTATCCACGGCTTTCACACAGCGAGCTGGGGGTTGTTTCTCCCCAGGGTTTTTGGGTTTTTTAATCCTTTTTCCCCCTCCTTTTAATGAATCAGACCCTGGGTGAAAATAATGTGTTTGTTTAAAGTTGATATTTAATGCTGAGCAAACTGCTCTTCCTTTGTCTCTTACTATTTTGTTCATATTTTGCTAAGAGTCTGCTATTCTACACAAGCATTTTAATAAACTGTTTGTTGTTGTATCCAGGTAACAAGCATGGTAAGTATTTTGACTAAACCAAGTATTATGTACCTTAGCTGTGCTTGGCAGAGTTTTTTGGCTAGCTTTTCCTGTACTTTCAGCCTGTGCTGTTTCTAAAGGAGCTATTGAAAGGAGGAAAGTGCTCACCTATAGTACTACTACATACCAGCTTTAGAGGGGGCATATGTGCAAAGTCATGTATCATAAATAAGAGCATGCACCTCTTGCTGGCATGCTTGCTACTTTGCTTGTAAAATAAAACCAGAAAAAATCCCCCCCCCCAAGAAAACATCCTTGCCTAATACTGCTTGTGTTCCCTCATTCCAAGTGGCACACCTAAGTGTTGGTGCTCATCAATCCAGCACTCCTGGATGAGGAACCCTGCTTTAGCAGCCTGTAACAGTCTGTGTTCACTCATTTTCCCTGACCTGAGACATCCCCCTGGTTAACTCTGTTGCATTAAGAGGTTCTCCCTTCCTGTCCTGTGAGCAGACCTGACTGGCAGTGGCTGGGACTCCAAGTGCTGCTCTAATACAAGTAACTGATAACAACCCACCTTTTCCTAAACTCATTCCTGTGTGCTCGAAAAAAGCAGGAATTTTATGGCTGATGGCTTTCTGTGGGAACACTGTAAACCAGTAAAACACCACAACTGAACATTTAAAACATCCTCCACATGTTTGTGACCTAACTTTGTCGTAAAGCTGAATCCAAAATGTCTCCAAGCACGGAGAAAGCTCTGTCCCTGTTTGCAGTTCCGTGTTCTCGTTCTAAGCTGCTCTTAGATGGGAATGGCAGAGCTCAAATCCCAGTGCTCCCAGTCCTGGGATCCCAAACCTCCAAACTGAGGCTGAATAGTGGATGGGCACCTTCCCTTGTGTCCCCTGCTTCGGTGTCCTCTGGGTGTGATTTCCTGCCCATCCCTGGGTGTAATTCCCATCCTCAGGAGCACACCCTGTTTAGCCCAGCCTGATTTAAAATCACAATTTGCCCAGATAAACAAGTGGGCAGCAGTTTGCTCTCCCAGAGCTTCCTGTGTGTTGGCAGAGCAGACTGTGAGAATTCAGGTCTCCCATGCATGTCTGAGAGGAGGTTTTGCCTTGAGGTAGTTGGAGTGTTAGCCTCCGTGCTGTACTTTTTATTTATTTATTTTTTTTCCTGCATGATTTGCTATTTTTGCATTTTCTGTGTGGCTTTTCCAGTTTTTAGTTACGTGCTTGTAGCTGCAGTTATTGAACGTCATTTGTTGTGCCAAGTGTTTTAAGACTCCGTGTAATTGTCATGTTAAAGGATCAGACAGCAAAGGACAAAGCTCTCCAGCACATGGCAGCAATGTCATCAGCTCAGATAGTCTCAGCTACTGCTATTCACAACAAGCTGGGCCTGCCAGGAATTCCCCGTCCTACATTTCCTGGGGCACCTGGGGTAAGTCATCAGCCCCAAAAACATCCCTGCACTCCCTGACAGCCTTCAGTGGGGAACTAAGATGGGATGAATGGATTAATGCCTTGATTTGGGCTTGCAAAAGGGAATTGTGCTTGTTCAAAAATACCCAAAGTTCTTCCAACAAAGGGAACAACTGTGGGCCTGTTTGTTTGTTTTTTCCTCTTGCAGTTTTGGCCGGGGATGATCCAAACGGGGCAGCCTGGATCCTCACAAGAGTAAGTTCTGAGAATTCAGACGTGTTTCTCTGTGCACTGCCAAGGGTGGCTCGTGCACTCTGAGGCTGGGCAAGTGACAACTTGCAGATTTTTCTAAAAAGGAGGTAAAGATAATTTTAGGGAAAGAAAAGGTCTTTAGAGTGATGTGAAGTCACATTCAAGAAGTGGGATCCCAAACCTCCAACTGAGGCTGAATAGCGGATGGGCACCTTCCCTTGTGTCCCCTGCTTTGGTGTCCTCTGGGTGTGATTTCCTGCCCATCCCTGGGTGTAATTCCCATCCCCTCTGTTCCCTCTGGGCTGTCTGTCTGTTAAATGTGCCCTGCAAGGACGTGGGTAAAGGTCAGCAGCCACCTATTTTCCTGTTCTGAGTCTGATGGAATTTCCTGTGGGTGGCACAGGCGTGTGATTTTTGTGCACCTCTTTATTCCAGCGTCAAGCCATTCGTTCAGCAGGCCTATCCTATACAGCCATCAGTCACAGCTCCCATTTCAGGTAATTCTCCCATTTATCCCCTGCCTTAAAAATACTTGAATTTTGTACTGAATGTGATGGATTAACTTGTGACCTGGGCAGAGCCACTGCTCGGGATCTCACGTTCCCTCCAGTCAAAGGAAACAGCAATCCCAGCGTCCTGTTATTATCTGATTATATCTTAGGGAAACTCATTGTGTTTGGGGTTTTTTTAGGTAGAAAGCACTAATGCATATGCAAGGACCTGTGATGTGTAATTTCCAGTCAGCGCTCTGTATTGTAGGAATTACTGTAAAAAATGAGCAATAGGATGAATGTTTCTTTTAGAATAGCTAGGTAACAAGAATACACCTTAATTTGTTTTAAACTGAGCCTAAAACCCCTTCTAAAATCATGTATGTTTAGCATTAAGTATAAAACTTCTCTGTGTATCAGGTTGTTTATAACTCATCCCCTCCTGAAGGTCCTGCTTTGCCTGGTGCCACTTTGATAAGTACCTAATTTTATTCCAAATTCCATTGCTCAAATTGATCCCATGGCTCATTCCCTGCTCCTTTTCCCAGGTTCCTTCCATGCTTGATTTCAGGAAAGGCCATTATTTCTTGGCAGATGATTTCTCATGTTACATCTCCCTTGCCAAAAGATCCCAATGCTTCTGACTTTGTGCTGCAAGGTTTTGACTCTTACCCCATTCTTTATGATTTTCTAACTTGCTGCTATTTAATGCTTTCAATTAAAGCTATTTTTCTGCATTCATGAGAATGCCCTTTTCTTGAGATCCCTAATTTATAACATTATTTTCTAAGTCAGGTATTTTCTCTCAGAATAGGAATATTAGTATTTCTAAATCAGACAAAACTCGTGCATGAGTTTTTGCTTCATTGGAATTCCTGTTCATGTGTAGCCAGTGACATTTGGAATTCCCTGTTTTGCACAAGTCTCACACCTTCAATGCCCAAATTTGGGGTTTGGGGTCAGGTACCACATTCTCATTATGGGATATGGACACACACTGCCTCTGACCTCTCCCTGCTTCTCAGCCTTGCTCAGGATAATCTTTGTTCTCGTACCTTTGGTGCCTCCCCCCTGCCTTCCTTGTGCCTGTGTCTCTCCCAGGATGAGTTTTGCCTTTGAGCTGCTGCCTTTTCCTCTTCTTTTACAGTTTTCTTTCCTTCTCACCCAATTTTCTGCAATGAGGACCAAGAGATAGCATTTATTCCTTCTCTTGAGGTGAATTAGAGAGGGTGCTTAAGATCCCTTCTCTATCTAGACCATGTCATTCTCTCTTTATTATCAATTTAAAACCTTTTTTTTTTCTTCTTTTTAGGGTATGACTCAGCTCTCTACAGTAATTATTTATTATTAGCTGTAGCATAATGATGCCTAAAAGCTCCAAAAGAAGTCGAGACCCAATGTGCAAATACATAGTAAGAGACAGAGCCTGCCTTGGAAAGCTTGTACTCTAAATAGGAGAGGGGAATTGAGAGTGGCAGAAGAAATAGGCACAAAGAGGGGTGATTTACTTGCAGCCTGTGGCACATTAGGAGCCAGAAATTCAGTTCTCTTCCCTCCCAAGGCAGTAATGTCTCCTGGGAGTCTTGATGCCAGTTTCCAAGGAGGGGTGCAGCTGTAGGTCCAGGTGAAGTCTCTAGAAATCTCTGTAATCTAGTATATAATTCAAACAAAAATTCTACAGTGAGTTACAGCCCCAAGGAAACAAAGTAGATCTTTTCTTCCTGCCATTACTAGATTGCTGGGCACCTCTTTTTCTACATACTGGCCTGATTTTTTCCAATTTCAGCTCATCCTGAGTTAATCGCTTGCTAAAATTAATACAAATATCCAAGGGCTACGTGCATAACTCCCAGTTACATTTAATTGAGAAAATACAGGCTGGGGAAATGTGTCAGCTCCTTGATGAAGTTGTTTCCTCTGTTCCAGGCTTTGAGCCCACATCAGCTCCAGCTCCCTCAGTCCCTGCGTGGCAGGGCCGATCCATTGGTACGACCAAGCTCAGGCTGGTGGAGTTTTCGGCTTTCCTTGAGCAGCAGAGAGATCCTGAATCAGTAAGTATTTACTTATTTTTATATTTATTATTGCCCTGCTGTCCACTGATCCTCAGCTTTGCTCCTTTGCTGCTGATCTGCAGCTTTTCCCCTTCGCTCCCCACCCTCTGGGCATGCCTTGCAGCAGGTGTCTGTGCTCACTGCTGCTCTGAGCAATGTTCCTTTCACCCCAGGGCTGGATTTGCCTTTCTTGCCCTCTTTTTCCCCATCTGCAGCAGTGAGAGGCCTCTGTGAGCTCAGGCAGGGTTTGCTCTGCCTCGCTGCTGACCTAGTTTAGCAGGTGTACCAAATTGCATTGTGTTCTTGGCAAGAATTCAGTGCTTGAACTCTAAGTTGAAGCCTAATCTGTTTCCTAACCAAAACAAAATTAGGGACTCGCACAGAAAGTGTGCATATTGCATACTGGATTTTTGGTTTTTATGAATATTTTAATTTTCTTTTAATTCTCAGGCTGCATACTATACCTGCAAGGGCAGTTTCTGAAGTTGGCTGTAATGTTTCATTTACTCCAGTAAGCCTTGAACCTTGACATCAATCACCATATATTTACCATGAGCATTTGTCTCCTAGCACTGATTCTGCTGCACCACAAATAAATTGAAAGAACTTCTTTCAACTCAAACCTGAGAATTTTTTCCGAGATAATTTCTGAAAAGCAAATACTCTCCTGAATGGGTGATATGGACAGCCCATTCTTGTTCAGATTCCTGATAAAATACAGTAGCCTGGAGAAGAGAGAAGCTATCATTTTCTTTTTATAATCCAGCACTGGAAACCATAGCATTTATGTGCTCTGGCCAGGGGTGTTATCCTAGGAGTGTTTACCCTGCACAATTGGGGATTGGAGACATAGCCCAGAAACCTTCCAACAGAGGAATGCTGCTGGCAGAGTGAAATCCCTGTGAAAGTGCAGTGTTTCTCAGCTGTTCATACCCCAGCCACATCACACTTGGAGGCTGAGTTAGCCCTGAGCTGCAGGAAATGCACGGATGGTTCTCTCAGTGCTGAGCTGACTGCTGGGCATTCCTGCTTCCTGCAATCCCTTTGCCTTCCCACGGTCTCATGGCAATCCTGGCTCTGGTGGGCTTCACCTTGGTGTCCCCAGACCCCTCTGGACACCTCCTCCACCCCCAGCCCCGAGTCCATCCAGCAGCACTTTGGATTCCCACTGCCAGAGCACGGCATCCGTGTTTCCCTGGCAGTCACCCTTGTCCAGGCACAGACTGCCCAGCCCCTGCTGACCCTGTGCAAGGTGTCCTGCTGATTTATGGGCTCTGTCCTCCCTGCCCCATGCCAGGATCTGTGTCTGTGTGTCTGTGTGTCTGTGTGTCTGTGTGTCTGTGTGTGTGTCTGTGTGTCTGTGTGTGCTCCAGGCTACCAGGAAAACAGGATGTGGCCACGTGAGGCTCAGCCTTGCTGTCTGTGTGTGAATGAAGTCTCATTTCTGTGCAGGCTCCTTGGCTGTTCTGCCACCTAATTACCCCTTTTCCTTAGGTTTTTATAACAAAAATCTGTGCACAAAACTAACATGGTGTATTGCCTCTGTGGGGTTTTGTGTCAAAGCTGAGCGAGCGAGTAGCTTTGGCATTGCAGGGAGAGACTCTGGGTGGAAGCATGGATACCCAGGGTGGCCCCACAAGTACTGTGAAGCCTTCTTTGGAGTGAACTAATATTATTTGAAATTCCTGAGAGTGCAGAGGCCCCCTGTGTCTTGTCCCAGCTTGCAAGAAGGCTGCTGAGAAGCCCACCTTTCAAATGCAGGAGGGTTTACAGGACAAGCAAGAGCATCAAACTACCCAGACTTGTTTTAAAAACAGCAATTACTCATGTGCTGTAACTGCAAAACTGAGGCTCTAGGGAAAGCCAGTTCCCAGTTTAGTTCATCCTTGTATCCAAGTGGGGCAGTGCTGTGCATGGGGACAGCCTGCAGCACCCAGACAGTGCCATGGGGACCAAGGATGGCTCTGTGGGGCCATCACTGCCTGGGAAAGGGGAGGCAGGAAAAGCAGAAGTGTTGCTTGCATTGAATTAAGTAAATTTGGTTATCTGGCATTGAAAGGGCATTGGAAAACAAACCCAAGGCAGCGTGGCCAGTTCCCAGGGCAAAGGGAGAAGGATGTTTTCTGGAGAGGCACTGGTGTCTCCTGCCAGCCTGCCCTGTCTGCAGTGCTCAGACCTCTCCAACCAGCACCAGGAGCTCTCCTTGGAACTGCAGCAAAGCCCCAGCCTCCCCTGGTGCCACTGCAGAAAATGTGAATTCTGCCTGCAGCTTTGCACACCTTCATTGTGTGGCTGAGATGTTTTATTGCAGCTAGGGTTTGCACAGCAGAGGAAGGACGGGCTTTTATTACTTTCCAAATAAAATCAGCCAGGCAGGTGAGGTGAGTGTGTTTGCACAATGTGCACGTGAAGTCCTGTGGGCACGTGCTGTGATTGCAGCATCTCTGTGCCTTTGCTGACCTCAAAAATGAATGTATTTATTGTGCTGCTGCAGGAGAGATGTGTAGGAGTTCTCCTGTCTCTTCTGAAAAAGGGACAGTTATATATTCATTACATTGCTGGTTTTTCACAGGAACTTACATAAAATATTATCTTCACCAAATGTGCTTCCAACATTTCCTTAAAGAGAGGTGACCCTTCCTCCCTCTCCCCCAACACAAAATCAGGCCAGAAAGCCTCACAGTAGTAGAGGCAAGTAGGCCAATTCCACCTTAAAATGTGACCTGGAAGTTATTGAAAGAGCTTTATTGGAAAAGGTGTGTTTGGCACGGGGTCTGAGGACAGGACTTGATCCTGGCAGGGCTATACAGTCCCTGTCCCTGTACAGAAATTAGAAATTGAGGTTTGCCAGCCCTGGTGACTCCCAGGGCCTGCAGAGGGCTCTGCATGGCCACAAATGTCCACCCACAGGGAATTCCTGGTAGGAGTGGGGCCTTCAGCATTTCTGTGGCTCTTCCAATGCTAATTGGTGTTTAAAAGTACAAAAAAATCCTAAAAAACCCAAAAAAGCAGAGTTCCAGGCAGTTTAGTGGTTTAGTTTAGAGTGGGAATTCTGGAGGGCTGGAAATCTGCTCCATAGAGTCCTCTCACTTGTGGACAGCTGTTGATCTTTTTCCTTGTCTAGACACAAAATTGTTCCAGTTGCAAAAGAGAAAAATAGAGAGAGGAAACAATAATCAGCCCTCTCTGTAACTCTGCATGGCAGAAGATAGTCTGGGGAACACAAGATGGCACAGTTGCAAAATATTGGAACACTGACTCTGCAGCTGAGGATGGGAAAACTGCTCCTCCTTTACATGGAAATCAATTCAGCTTACAAATGTCAAGCTGTATTTTCCTTTTGTGGTATTTTGTGCTGAAGTGCAGTTCCTAAATGGTGCATGGAAGTTTCCCTTGCAGGTCCCAGCAGCAGCATTTCAGTTACCTTTGATTATTGCCTGCCCTATATAACTCTGTTCTCAGCAGATGGAGCAGTTTTTGTGCCCATCTGTTGCTTCCAAGACAGGTTTTCCTTAATGGGGGCTTTCCATTTTTATTGTAGTGGTTCTGTGAAACTTCAGGACAAATGCTTAAACCAAGCAATCCCATCTTCCCTAACAAATATAAACTGAGCATGCAAGCAGGCTATAAAGGATCTGACTGACTGCTACACAAGCAGGTATAAAATTCAAAGACTATAACTGAAATGAGAATAATCTGAATAATTAAAATTCAATAATTCAAAATCTTATATGTATATATAGACTCAAGCTTGATTTTCAGTCAGAGGAAAAGGCCCTATCACCACCCAGCAAAAAAACCTGTTTCTTCTCTTCCTTTTTGAGGTTTCTCACTCTTGCTGTCACATTTATTTAAATTGTGAGCACTTCAGACAGCTTTACATTTAAAATATCTATATAGGGCTGTAAAGAACATGGCTGATGGGCATTTTCAGTATTAGTCCACCCATCCAAACTGTCAGATTGAGTTAGGTCCAGATTCCAAAATGTATTTTAAAAAGTGGTGAAGAAATAAAACATTCTTTATGTTTTAATTCAGGTTTTATTGTTGTTGTAAAAGGACTTTGTGAGCCCGGGGAGAATTGTGCCTGAGAACCAGAAAGGGAAAGCGATTGCTCAAGGGCCATAAAAACAGCCTGCCATCATTAGCCAAATGCAGTAAAATTCACCAAAGTTAATCAAACCACCTAAGTGATGAAAAATAAATGAGATCTTTTCAAAAGAAGCCCTCCATCCTTGAACAATATCCATTGTTGCAAGGATTGTTTATGCTTTCTGTACTCCCTGTACACAGCATAAAAAGCAGTCCAGCATTTCTCTCACAGGGAAGTCCTTGGTTTAGTGCCTCTAACAAACTCAGGTTAGGATGAATGTCTCGGAGCCACAGGCTCAGGATTTGAGGTCATTTTAATCTGGAATCAGGAGAAGTTTTGCTAAACACAAGGCTCCTGTGTTCTGCTGTGCTGGAGAGCTGTGTGTTGGCCCTGGGGTGCAAATGTGGTTCTCTGGGAGATGTTCATTTTCCAGTGCCCAGAGTTAGGAGTCCCAAGAAAGCGTTTTCAGGAGGTGCAGTATTGACAGAGCCCCGGCTGGGGATCCTTGGGCAGCCTTCCCAGGCAGCAGGATTCCGTGGAGCTGTGTTGGAAACGCCAGGCCAGCTTCCCCAGCAGGACACCGACTTTCCAGGGAGGCTGCTGGGCCACAGCGTGGCTGGGTGTGCTGGGAGAGCAGCTCCATTTCTCCCCCAAAGCTGGAAAGGCAGCTGGGGCCTGCCTGTGCTCTCTGCTGCCTTCCTGGGCTCTCCTCCTTCCCTCGGGATTTCCCAGCCCAACTGGAAGCGCAGGGCACCCGTGGCACTGGGATGGGGCAGGCTGGGGCTGTGAGTTCCCCTCTGCCTGCCCCAAACACCCGTCCTGGCTCGCCCCAAGGGCTTTGAACCTGGCTGTGCCTGTGCCCTGCATCTCCCCAACTCCCCCAAGAGCTTCCCCTGCCCCTGCAGCCTCCCCAGAACCTGCCTGTGGAGCCAGGCTCTCCCAGCCCAGGAGATATCCCCACGCTCTGCTCTGCAGAGAGCAGATAATGACGTGCTCACGTGTTTATTTGTTCCTGTGCTGCATTCAGGGGAGATGTAGATGGCCCTTCTTTGATAAGCAACTATTCAGTAGTTTGTTTTCTTGTGCTGTTGAAACGCGTGGCCCCGTGCCCTGCTCGCTGTGCACTGTCTAACCTCCCTTCCAAATGGAATTAATAACTGCCTCCATTTGCATTTCACAGATGTGCTAGTGCAGTCTTTTTGGATGAAGGAGCATTATTACTCACAATTGACAAACCAAGAAGTTCAGGTGCAAAAGAATGAATGGGACACTGATTTTGAGGGTCCCCTTTGATTTGTCATGAGCTTGATTTTGCAGAATACTTAATGTTATTGAGAGCTTCCTATAGTCAGGAGTAATTTTCCCATCTGAGCACTCAGCACTTCTGGAACTGGGACTGCAGGGTCTTGAATCAGACAGGCCAGAACTGAAAGATGCATCTTTGGTGTTGCAGGAGAGCTGATGGAAACGTTGTGTAAGCACCTTGCCCAACCAGCAAGTCCCAGTTTCACGCTGGGACTGCTGTGGGCAGTGCTGGGCAGTGCTGGGTGACCCTTGAGTGCCAGGGAACTGCCCTCCCTCATCACCTGCCTCTCCACTTCTGCAACCATAAATCCCCTTTTGCTTGGCATCTCTGATTCAATCCCTGAGCAGATCCAGGCAGGAGCTGAAGGCAGGGAGGTCCATGAAAGGCCAGGTTGCCCCCACAGCTGTATCACAGCACACAAAGTTCACTTAGCATTTCACAGGAAAGTGTTAAAAACCTTAACAACAGGACTTGGTCCAGACTCCACTTATAGCATTAAAATGTCATGTCTGTAACTCCCAGTCTGCTTCAGTGGAGGACAACAGCAGCAGGAATTAAATATTCAGTTACTAGTGTTTCGGTAGGAATAAGAAAACTTGTTGGCAGACCAAGTGATTTTCTTCCATCAGCAGGAAATTAAAGAGTTTCAGATTTATGAGATACGGCGAGGCAGCAGGGCTGGCTGAGGCTGGGCAGGGTTTGGGTTAGAGCTGCACACAGACTGCTGATACACCAGTGCCTGGGTTCCTGCCCCACCTGGCTCCTTCCCCCAGGAGCACATCCAGTGACTCCAGGGGGATGTGGGAGGGTGAAATCACGGCAGCAGCCTTGCACTGAGGGTGCATTCCCACAGAAACAGCTGCCCCTCCCAGGCCACCTGCCTTCCACCTTGCTTAGCACCTGCATCCCCTGAGCATGGGGAGCCATGGCCCCCCCATGTGCTGATCTGTGTGGCTGTGCCACAACACGAGTGCAGAACTGGTGAGGAGCTGCTGCAAATCTGCGTGCTGGCTGATAAAGCAGATGTAGGTGGTTTGTCTTTGTTCTGCACCAGCTTAAACGCTTGCATCCCCTGCCATTGGCAATTTGTCTCGGTTCTTTTCAATCCCTAAGTGGATTATAATTTTTCTCCCGGTATTATTTGACAACAGTCATATTTCATGGCTTTACTGCATTCTTTGGATAGCTAGAATTTTTCTAAGGGAAGGAGCTCAGCTTTAAGAGGCGGCCATCTCCAGGGCATGTCGTGTAATGCACACACAAGAGTCAGAGTTGCCAATGTTCTTCCTGTTTTTGTGCACTTGTGCACTTAGAAAATACAGGATTTGACTTGTGATGGTTTATGGCACCTAAAGCACATTACTGCCCCCATGCCAGATGCAAATCCTTTCGATGCTGCAGAGTGAATTCCTCAGCAACTAATGTACTTCAGTGTCTCTGGAATACTCAGTCTAAATCAACAGTGAAGGCTCAATATAATGAGGATGTTTTTAAGCTTTTCAGACACTAATGGGCTCACAAACACAGGCAGAAAACTTTGCTCCTTTGCCTTTATCTATGCATCAGTTGCTGTCGTGGGGCGTGTTTGTCTCAGACCGATGGGGATCATTTCTGTGTCCATTTACCCTGCTCCAATATTGCATTATCGTTTGTTAGTTCGCAGAAATATGCCACGTCTAATTAGCCCAGTAATGATTGTACTTAGCATAGGAATTGCAGCAACATAAGGAGAAAATAATCACACATTGCAATATCAAAATAAACATTTCTGTCCTAAGAATGTTGTCAGGTGATGTCATACCATCTGTCCTACTGTACCCGCTCAGAAATTTTGCTGCAGCAGCATCTGGTGCTTTGGCGAGCTCTGCAGACAACTGTGGCAGCTTTGCAGCTGCCTCCAACTCTGCTTTTATATTTAAAGAGTATTAAGACTTCATGCTCCGTGCCCCTAGAAATGCGCTTGCTTTTGCTGCCGCTTGGATCCTGAGCAGTTTGTGTGTTTGCCTGGGCTGCAGAATAAAGTACAGTGTGTGAATTGTCCTGGGAGATTGCAGGGGCCAAACTGTAAAACACAGCTCTCCCTTCCCCCTTCCCTCCACAACCATCTTTGGGCTGGGAGAGAGAGACACCCCTTTGGGGAGGAGGACAATTCACAGGAGAATCTGAGCCCTCGATTCTGTTTCCATAAAAATGTGGCAAATGTTATTTGTACAACCTGAAACAACTCCAGCAGAGAGGACTGAGAGGAAACAATCCCCAAATTCTTTCTGCTTGTGGAAATGCCTTAATAAGATGTTATGTTTTCCTTTTTCCTTCCACAAAATTTAGAAAGGAATACAACCCTGCAGAAAATCACAGGCTGTATCTCATTTTTGGCCCCATACCCAGATGAGTGTTCTCTGGTTCTAAATTCAGATTTCACTGTGCTAGATGATTTTTTTAATAGATTTCAATTTCATTTCCTAAGTGCAGAAATCTAGCCAGTCCATTTCCTTTTCCCCAGAGTTTTGGACATCTGCTAGGGAAGACTCTGCTCACGCTGAAGGAAGGCTCTGAGTGGTTGCCCAATTCATTTAGATTTGTCACTTCAATTTGTTCATTCAGCAGGTACATTGTAAACAAAACAGCTTAAATGAGGTTTGCTTTGGCTTTTTAAATATTTTATTTGTGCCTAGCTTTTGGGAATTGCCCCTTATATACAGCATCTGTTCAGTGTGACAGGGTTCTCTAGTGTTCATTGACTGCATATCAGCTTTCCCTTAACTGAGTTAGCAAAATGTTTTGTGATCTGCGTGGTGAAAGCCCCCAGTGTTTAATCCTGCCACTCTGGAGCTCCTTCACTCTGCTCTCATCACCCTGGGAGGTGCTGATTGACTGGTGGAGGGTCTTTGGTGTGCTCATCCTCCCTCTTTCGTGTTGGTGCTGAAAGGTTCTCTCGGAGGAATGGCAGCCCCTAAAAGATGGTGTTCAGACTCCTTTGGAGTGGATTTCACTGGGCCAAGGGTTTCCCCCAGGCAGGAGAGGCACTGCCCAGGTGGTTGCTGTGATTCTGATGAGGTGGGATGGGATGGAGTTAAGAAATAGAAGATTGAAGCTGGATGTGTTTTGGCAGGGATGCTCACCTACAGAGCTGGCTCCCGAGGGAAGGGGGAGAAGTTGGGCTCTTCAATATTCCATGGGTGGAAATGGTGGGAGGACAATGTCTGTAGGCACAGCAGCACAGAGGCACTGGCCTTGTTACTGTAGTCCTGCATTTGGAGGAAACTCTTCCATCTCCTGTGGCTGAGGTGTGCTGCAGAGAGAGGTTTGGGGCCTTACATGCACGAGTGGGCTCTGTGGCACGAACAGAAATTCAGGCTCTGAGGACGGCACAGAACATTAAAAGGCATTGTTTAGAGGAGCAAAAATAGGCTTTCCTCCTGAGCACATTCATCTCTTTGTGCCCGTGAAGGGCTCTTTATGGCCGTGCTGCCCCTGGGTCTTGCAGTGTAGATCACCCCCTTGCAGAGGCCCGTGCTTTGGGACACAGGGGGTTGTTTTTGATGTTGAGCCTTGCTCACAAGGGCCTGTGACACAAGCAGTGAAGTTGTTCATGGAAACCGTAGTGCAGAGAATCCCAGGAGTCCCAGGAGTGTCATTTAATCCATCTCAGCACAGCCCCCTGCCCTAAGGAGCCTCTGCTCTCCTCCCACAGCGCTGACTCTCCTGTTTCTCCCTTGCAGTACAATAAACACCTCTTCGTGCACATCGGACACGCCAACCATTCTTACAGCGACCCCTTGCTCGAGTCGGTGGACATTCGCCAGATCTACGACAAATTCCCCGAGAAGAAGGGCGGCCTGAAGGAGCTCTTTGGGAAGGGGCCTCAGAATGCTTTCTTCCTGGTAAAATTCTGGGTGAGTAAGGTGTGCTGGGGAGCGCCTCTCCTGCCCAGGAGGTGTTTGGGGCACTGTGGAAATGCTCTGTGCTGTCGGGCACGGCTGCAGGGCTGTGTGCACTGACAGCTGCCAGGAGCCAGGGCAGGTGTGCCCCAGCTCTGCCTGCCAGCAGGTACCCAGAGCCCTGCTTGGAGATGGGAACTGCCATCGAGTGGTCCCAGGAAAGGCAGGGGAATGGAAGCTGCTCCTGGGTGATTGCCAGCTGCAGCCTCTGCCCAGGGCTGCGAGGAAGGGTCAGTCCTGGTGTGAGCCCGAGCCTGCACAGAGAGGAGCGAGCAGGACTGGAGCTGGGACAGCTGCGAGCCCAGGAGGGTGCCTGGGGTTTTCCTGAAGCACATTTGCTTTCTGCTTGCCTTTCTGTTTCTCTGGTCCATAACTCATTCAGAGCAAGGGTGAAAAAGTCATTTGAATGGAGGGCTGGGACGCTGTGTACCAATCTAGTGATGAGAAATGTCACTGACAAGCCTGGTTTGTCTTAATGTATTTGTAAAATCTCCTGTTAGCAACATAATCACGACATGATAAAATCACTTAGGCTGGAAAAGGCCTCTAAGATCATTGAGTACAACCATCAGCTAAGTCCACCACTAAACCATTAAAAGGTTCATCCAAAAGGATCAGCGAATCTGCAGGCTGAGCCTCATGCTCATACTAAAGCTTTTTACACTCACTAATTCATTTGGGCACTTTTTTTGTGGTGTACTCATTTTCATAGCAGCAGTTATCATCTAAGCATTTCATTTTTTTCTTGTAAAACTTCAATTCAGGGTTTAATTACAGGGTGGACAGGTTGAGGCTGAAACCAGAAAAGGTTGATCTGGAACCACTGCTTATGATCAGATTTCCTGGTGTTTATCTATGGGATTTGAAATGCTCTGCACCTTATAAATCCCCCAGACTTCCTATCTTTCCAAGAGCTTCTGTGGCACCAGATTTAGGAGTGGAAACTGGAATGAGGGAAACTTTTTTTTCTCAGATCTGGATGTAGAAGGACTAAGCCACTGAGCAGCAGCTGTGCTGGGCTGCAGAAAGAACCCACTGAGAAATTCATGGGGAGCTGTAGACCAAGTATTTGAGGGCTGGCTGAGCAAGGAGGCAGAAAGAGGAGACAGCAGAGGAGTGGGAGCTGAAACACAGTAGGCACCAGTGGCCTGGAACAGGCAGGTGAGAAGGTGGAGTCAAAAAGAGGGAGGCAGTGGGAAGAAGGAGCACTTGGGATAAGGACCCTGCAGGGAAACACAGGGATGAAGTACAGCAGAAAAGGATTCTGAGGGGTGGGAACAGGACAAACATAACAGCAGGAGAAATCTGGCTGCAGAGGAGCAGAGCTCAGAGTTAAGAGTCTGTGACCACTAAAACCTTTCCTGGTGAAATCAGGCTTGGGCTGAGGACCATCATCTCACCAACCCACTCTGAGTCATAAATATTTGCAAAACACACTGGCAAAAATGAATGTCACCTCACATGCCTGTTCTCATTTCCCACAGAGGATGATAAGCCTCAGACTTTATGCTAGACGTGGACGCAGCAGAGATTGGTGATATGGTAATTGATGTATTGTATGTTCTGCTTTTTCTCCATGTGGAAATTGATTTTCAGGCATGCTGGATGCTCAAAGGTGTACCTAAAGCCAGTAGAGACTTTCTTTGGATCTTTGAGGTCTGTGTTGTTCTCCTGGCTATGAAAATTGGAGTGCCTGCCTTCTCTGCTTTGTCTCCTCCAAGCAGTGCACACCTTTAAACTCTCAGTCCCACGTCTGTGACTGACTGATGCCACCCCTTCCCCTCAAGTGACAAATCAGACTCAGGGCTGTTAGAAGAGGCCATGAGAAAAGCCTCTATGAAATGTATAACCCTGTGCTCAGCACAGGGGCTGAGTGGTGCTCAGGACACAGGGACGGGGCCACAGCGAGCAGCAAGGACAAGGAAATGTTGTGTAGGTGTTCAGAGGGTGAGTGTGCAGCTGTGCAGCTACAGCCTGTGACAAGATACAGTTCAGCAGTCAGGATCTGCAGGCAACCTCAATCCAACATTTCCTAACCTCACCATGCCTTCCAACATAATGGCCTTTTAATACAATTTTGTGCTGTATTAACTCAGAGATTAAAAAACATACAGTGCTAACATCCTTCTGAGTTATACATTAAAAATGTGATGAGAACACTTTCCTGAGCTTGATCTTGAAATAAACCAGTGGATTTTCTCTCCCATAAAGGGAGTGAGGCAGAGAGAAGGTGCCTGGGGTGGTGTTTGAGTGCTGCAAGAGTCACGATGGGTGCTCTTCTAGGAATAAACTTCACACCAGTGGCCCCCAGTCCTAAACATATGTAGGAATATGTACAGGAGAAACAGAAGAGAGCTGACTAATTAGTCATGAGAATTAGATCTTAAGCTGTCAGCTCACTGTGCTTTATTTCTTTCACCCCAACGGGGCATTTCCTCAGAAAAAAAGATGCCATTCCTGTTTTTATGGGGAGTGTTGAAAAGCTGTTTTAAGCAGTCATAATTTCACCAGGGAAAAGCTGGCACAGGTTGCTGACAGTGTTTTTGACCCTGTGAGTAACCTCAAATTTATTTGTAGGAAAATAGATTAAATTTGGCTGAATTAAGTATCCTGTTCTAAATAAGTACCTACTCTCTCATCATCTGCTACCTCCTCCTTCTCTGTTTAATTCACCTCCTCCCAGGTTCTGTTCATGATGTGTGGTTATTTCTGAGTCCCAATATTCTGTCTCACTGTTTATTTTCCCATTTCCCCCTCCCCATCCTTTCTGTTGTCTTCCTCCTTCATTACCACGTGCCATCCATCATTCTCAGCGCTGGGAGCTGCTGCAGCCGAGGTGCCCGTGGCATTTTGGTGGGTGAAAGGAAAGTGAATTTTGGTTGGGCAAGTAAGTACAGGTGGGAAAGCACCCTGAGCAGAATCAGAGGGGGAAAGGCAGGGTCTGGGTGAGAGGAGTCAAGGCAAACCAGAGAAGGGAAGTGGGAGAGTGGCATGAGGTGAGAAGCTTGGAAGTGAAGGTGAGCCTTTGGTGTCAGAAGGGATGGATGGTGACCCTGCAGATGCAGTTAAGGCAAGTCAGCATGGCACTGGAGGCAGCACAAAGGGTATTGTGTTTAGACTTTACTGGTGCTGTGGAATGGGTATCTGGGAAACAGGAAGGCCACAGATGAGTACTTGTGCTGAGGATGACTAAGGCAGAAAGCAGCTGAGCTCTGGTAGCTGGAAAGAATACTCCTGTCCTCTTTCCCATTTAGTTCTGCTCCAGGCTGCTCACCAGCAGAGTTTTCCCTGTTGTCCTGGTTTTGGTAATAACGTTTGATTACAAAAAAAAGTGTGAGGGGAAGGGCTGAGACCTTGCAAGGAGACATTTTCCAGCTGTGGCCTTGACTTAGCAAGGCAGCACCGGGATGGAGTACAAAGCAAAGTGTGCTTTGCTTTGCAGAGCTTTATTGGTTCCATGCAGATTGTATCTCATGGGAAACACAACCTGATGCTGGGAATGGAAGAGCTGGCCCCAGTCCTGGTGACACATCTGGGTGTCACACTTCTGGGCCTCTTTTCTGTGCAGGAGGTACAAAAGGAAGAGACTCCTGCTCCTCCAGCACCTCAAACCAGCCCTGCTCCCTGCAGTGCAATGCCCTGATCCTTGTCCTGCACTGGAGTGCCCTGACTCTGCTCCTCTGCTTTGTCCCAGGTGCTCACTGGGAGCCACAGAGCTCAGGGAAATGGCCACAGAAACAGGCTTTTACAATAACAGAGGGAATTGTAAATAAGTCCTAATGGTGTGGCACAGGAAGTTTGTGTGACAGGGATATGAGGCTGGAGATCACAGGGTTATACAATCAAAACAAAAATAAAGGTTCCTAAATAAATGTAAGAGCTGTCCTAGAACACTGATGCAGAATTTGGGAAGGCTGGAGAATATCTGCAGAGGAAACTTTTCCCCAGGTGAGGGTTAACTGCACAATCCTGCTTCTCTCACCTCATGGGGCTAAGCCCAACCCATGTTAAAAACCCAGGAATGATTTGTGCCATCTAACCTTAATCTGAGTATGGACAGTGTTCCTGGTGGTTAGTTTGTATTTAAACTGTTTTTGTGATTTGGGAATAGCCCCAAAGTTTTCTGCTCTTTAGGTTCCAGTCAGCCTGTCTAAAAGCTAAATCAACACCGGGTGCCTGTGCTGATTTCTGTAATTGGTTCTATCCAGTGCTAGCCCCACTGATTGCTCACTACTATTCTTAAATTCTCTAATTCTAAATACTCTTAAGCCTCCTAGACTAAATTCTGCTGCTGTAACTTTGTTATTTCTCTCTCAGGTTTTGCCTCAACCCCTGAACTGCAGATTTTGAGGCAAATTTTACATGACTTTTCCATGTAACCCACAGCACTGTGCAGTGGGATCCTCGTGTGAGCACACCTTGCAATAACACGCTGGGCTTTTGTGTCTGTCACGCTGCCAAACGCTCTGTGCCAGCCTGAACTCTGATTTCTGCAGGACAGGTTTGGGAACCAAATGTATCTGAAAGGAGGATGGATGTTCTCTCATTGGTGACATAGGAAAAAAAACAGATACAAATTAATGTTGGCCCTGTCAGGCTTTCTATGGATCTGACCCCCCAGCTTAATTTTAAGTGTTTGCAGTAGCTTGAACTATTCTTCTAACTGAGGAAAGCTTAGCCAGAGCTCACTGCAACTCTGAAACAAAGACCCAAACTCGTCTGAAGATGCGTGGATGATATTAATTGATGTTTAAAATGAATGCCTCTATTTGCAGGAATCTGCAATGCAAACTAGGAGTTTTAGAAAGTAATGCATATTATAATTAGGGCAAGCTTTTAAAGATGCTTTGAAGTCCTAAACATTTTTGAAATTCAAATGTGGGATGGAAATAAAGGAATCTACACAATAAAGGGGCATTAAATTATGTCTCCCAAAATTTCACTGTTTTATAGATGTAAATATATGCCATAATTAGTGGTAAGTAACATGAGGAGGATAGTTAAGTTTATTCCCATTCTTATTCAAAACAGCTGTGGCATGAAAAATAATGCTCCTTCTCTTTGTGATACACTGGAACAAACAATTTACCCATGTAATCAGTGTTCAGAAATGGCTTGTGCCTGTGGTCTCCTCCCACCCCCTCCTGAATTTATCCCCATGTGCCTCCAGCCGTCTTAAAAGGTGGAGAGATTCTTTGTGCCCTTCATTCACACACACACAATTGTGGCTACTGCCTTTTTATTTCTTCTTATTATTTTTTTTCCTCCCTCCCTTCCTTCCCTTCTTTCTTTCCATTTTTACATGTAGTTTTTGTTGCATAATCCAGAATCTCGGAGTTCCCTCCACACACACACACACAGAGCTTGACTGGCAGATGATCTGCAGCTCCCAAATGGGGCCCGTAGCACCAACAGCTCCATGGCCAGCATGCAAATGTATGCAAAACAAATTAGATATGGAAGAAAGCAGACATCCATTTGCTTTTCCCTGGCCCAGGGAGCTGGGGAGGACCCCTGATGCTGCTGGAAGGGGCTGGGAGGCCGGAGCAGCTTGCTCTGTCCATCAGTGTGGTGGAGCTGGACACAGTTCCCGAGCTGCACACAAACGTGCCAACGGCCCAGATGCTCCCGCTGGAAAAAATTGCTTCACAGTTTGGAATCACTGCTCTCTGCTGGAGCTGTGGAGAGGAGGAGGGGAGGCACGGTGTGGGCACATGAGTAACTCACCTCCCCGCAGCCGGCAGCTGCTCAGACATAAATGCTGTTAATAAGTGACCTTATGTGCTTAATGTTAGCTACTGAGTGCCAGTGCAAACTGTTCTGGCCCCCTCCAAATCCCTCTGCTTCCAGTAGGTGCTGTTTTCCTTCTACTCAGCACCATGGGTTTAGACTCTTCCCAGCAGTTTTTGCTGGAGTTGCTTTTTTCTTAGCCAAAGCTGTGATTATTACACAAGCGCTCTACCCTCTGTCCCTGCCTGCAGCACAGAGCCCTTGGGAAAGGAATGGGAAGATGGTTTGTTAATTTATTTTTATTCTTTATTTTGGTTGCAGCCATCTCTCTTTAGGTGCAAGCTCCAGCACTCTGGCAGAGACTTCTCCATCCAGTGTGTCAAACACTTGGTGCACTTAATATGTAATATTTCCAGTGCTACCCATTGCCAAACTGTGCTTTATTAATGCTTTAATCGTGTTCTGGCACTGGAGATAGGGTGCCAGAAATCTGAGTGCCTCTTCCACCTCCCAGTGCATTCAGCTAATACAAAACTCAGTGCTCAGAAATAAATTTAAATCAGAGTTTTACTCTTGAAAATAAAGCAAAAAAACCTTAAAAATTCCATTCGTGGTTTTAGGTTCCCTCCCCCCCCCCAAATTGTGTTGATGTTTAAAATTCAGTGAGTAAACAGACTCCTGTTCATCACATATGATCATCCCATAATGTTTGAAATGCCATACTACTTGAACTCACACCAATATATTGGAAGTCACCACTGAAGAAGTGATTTATCTGTATGTAGATGCTCAGGCAGCTCAGAGCACAGCTGCCTGAGAGGCTGCACAGGAGGAAAATCTGCTTTTCAGCCCAGGAAGGCTTGCAGCCTGTGTCTGACATGCAGGAGAACAGCTGGACACAGAGCACCATGGAAATAACACACCAGAGCTGCGAGCAGCACTCCAACTTGGCTCTGGTCACCTTTTTCACGAGGATCATTGAAACAGGAGATTATAAGGAGAAGACTAACAGGATAAATCTCTGTATTTCAATTTTGTTGTTTTTATATTTATGTAGTCCTGCCTGTCATGTAGCTCAGGCAGTGAACCTGGCTAGGAAATATTTGGCTTTGGACAACACCATCCCTGTCAGATGCTCAGTTAATTAAAAAAAACCCCAAGTAATGGTGATTTCTCCTCAGCTGAGAATTATGCTGGCATTCCACGGCCATCAGGGTTACCAGCCCCTGCCTTGTTTCTCATTTTGCTTCTGCTTAGCTTTAGCTTTCTGCCTTTTAATGCCCCTTTCTGCAAGATTTAATCTAAGAGAAGGCTCTTCCCCATGTAGCAACTTGTAGGGTATGACAAGGTTGTGGAAAAACTTCCCCTGGAAAAAGTAAGTCGATGGAGTTTCATTAGTCATTCACTACAAAGGATGTTTTCCAGACCTGAAATCATTCTTGTAACTCTTTGCTGAACACTTTCCAATTTTCCAACATCCCTTCTAAAATGTAGACACAAGCCTTGGAATCAATACTGTAGTAAGGAGCTGAAGCTGAATACCAGGGCATTCATTTATAACACATCACCTTATTCCCACATCTACAGCTCTCACAGCCACATAGGTATTCTTTTGTTTTAAAAAAAAAAACCAGGAAAAAATTTATTTTAATTTCATCACTTTGAAAAATACCATTTAGCTTTCATATGTATATGTTTAGACATATCCCTTATTATTTAAGCCATAATATTATTCTTAAGTCCTTAAGAAAGAATTGTTACAGTACTAAAAGAGGCTTTGGTGAAGCCTTCATTTAAGAGCATTTGCTTGCCAACTCCTATGATTTTTTTTAATGCTGGTGTTTGATTTTTTTGAAGAGTCTTCAGCTCTCAGCAATCTCAGCAATTAGTTGAATATGAAAACTGTTTACAAAGAGAATTCTGTCCTTCCTAGAAAACACCTTTACTGTGTGCTAGACTCAAAAAAAAAAAATAAAAAAATCAAAGAGCAAAGAAGTAAATGAAGAGAATTCTCATCTGTATGATCATCATGGGACTTTTGCAACCATGTTGTGATTGCATCAGAGTAAATCATGACAACTGAGTGATAGTTTCAAGTGTTTCTCACTGAAGCATCGGGCCCCAGCCTGGATGTTTGGTGTCCACAGACCTCCCAGCAATTTCAGCAAGGGCTGGAAGAGCTTGTGGGAGTGAACAACAGGGGGACAGATGGCCACATGTGCTACTTCTCCAGGTTAAATGTCAGCATGTAAATAGAACAATTGAATATTTTTTCAGCAGGCTTCAAAATCAGAAGACAGCAGATAAAAAGTTATCCCTTTTTAACTCTAAACATCTGCTACTGCAGCTCGAAATGCAAGGTCTGTGCAGCTGATTTTTGACAACGTGAAATTGTGAGGGGTGGCTTAGTTATGATTTCTTAAATGTTTTGCTCCTATTTGAAAGGAAAGAAAATGCTTTCCTAGTAAAACTGCAATTGTGGTAGCGGCAGGAATAACTGCATTTTGAGAGATTACTTCTATTATTACTGTCATTAACTGCAGCAGTGCAGTTGTCTTAGCAGAATTCCCTCTCCTTCAGGAATTCCGGCGGAGCAGCGCTGGCTGCTGCACTTTGCCGTGTTTAGATGTTTGCCCTGCTTCGACTGCAGGCCAGCTGTGATGGCAAATTGCTTATTTACCATCAGCTCTGCACAATCCCTCCCAGCTCCCTGTGACAGCCCTGCTTTGGATGCACATTAAACATTAACTGCTGACCTGGCGCGAGGCGGGCGCAAGGAACAAGGTGCAGCAGCGATAACATTTCTTCCTCTTATGCAAAATACGTGACTGAGGGGCTGTTTGTGCCACTGTGTGCAAACCTCAGGAGGCTGCTCCGCTGATTAATTTACAAAGCCAGCCCCAAGTAATCTTAGACCTGAGTCTTCTCTGTGGCACAGAGCGGCTCAGTGTGTGCTGTTATCAGAGCATTGCCTCAGAAGGCCGCGCCACAATTAAGGACTGCAGACACTAAGGAGGATTAATGAGTTGTTGGCAAGTTAAAAATTAAGTAGCAGCTACAAATGACCTCTGAGCTGTGCTGAGTGCTCTAGAATCACAGAATGGTTTGGTCATAAGGAGCCTCAGAGATCACAGAAATCCACCCCCTGCACTAGCCCTGGTTACTCAAAGCCCCGTTCACTCGGGCCTCGAGCCCTTCCAGGGACAGGTAAGCATAGCTGTAAGGAGGGCTTTTATAGAGTCTCAGGGTAAACACGAGGTCCTGTAAAGCATTTTGTGTTCCATTTCTACATTAGGAGCAGAACCGAGCAGAGCTAGACTTGCAAGTGAAGCAGCTGCAGGAGTGCCTTTCCCTGCTAAAACACTCAACCTCGGCGTAACTTTCAAGTTCAGGCAATTCTTTGCCGTCATGCTGCAGTAGCTGATCAGCTATTTCCACATGAAGGGAAAACCCTGCCCACCTTCTCCCTGGGCATCAAAGATGTCAGCAGAGCTAATGCCTGAACCAGCAGCTCCAGCTGTGCGTGTCCCTAGAGCCCTCCTGTGTCCCTATTAGCGTGTTTTTCATCAGAGGCCTTTTGAAATCGTGTCTGTGGTGTCAGGGAGCAGTGGCAGAGCAGCTCCAGCGCCGCTGCAGGCCCGGCGAGGCCGCGTTCAGCAGGTGACCCGCGTGGCCAAATTATTCCTGCTGCGCACAGGGCTTGGATTGGCGCATGAATAATTGAAGGTAGCGCTGTTCCTCGCTTGATCCTGCCAGGCTGGGGCTGTGCTGCTGCCTCTCCAGGGCAGCTGGGTGGTTTGTGGGGCTGCAGGGAAGTGCTGGGGGCCAGCAGGCCCTCCCAGCAGTGTGTGCACGGGAGGCCTGGCGGCTGTGTCGGAGCGCTCCGTGGGGCCCAGCGTTTCGCTCAGTCAATGCCATATGGCCCAGCAGAGCCTTAGCAGAGACCGGTCCTGTGCTCCCAGCTGGCTCCCTCTGCCATCAGGGTTTCATTGCTTTAAGACAGGAGAAGGAGAAAGTGAGCTGTGGCCTCTCCAGAGTGGGGTGGCTTGCCCCTGCCGCCTCAAATTCAGCCGAGCAGGTTCACTTCAGAGGGGCTGGCTCCTCGCAGGTGGGCATTCCTTTGCTCCAGGGATTTCATCAGCTATCTGCCAGACAGGAACGTCACCTGTAGCCCACAGAAATACTGGGACATCTTTTATTGTCTAAAGTTTGAATAAATTGCTGATTTCCCAAGGTTTTTACTGCAGCAATTAGGCAGCCACTTCCCTGGCAGACTTTCTCCGCTGTCGCTGTCATCACCATGAAGCTCCCCCACTTTATTTCTGAAAAGAATGCTGAGCTAGTGACAGCTTATGCTATTCACACTGTCAAATGAAAACTCAAATCCTCACCATGCATTCCTTTTTCCCCACAGGCTGACTTAAACTGCAACATCCAAGATGATACAGGAGCGTTCTACGGAGTCACCAGTCAGTACGAGAGCTCAGAAAACATGACAATCACCTGTTCCACCAAAGTCTGCTCATTTGGAAAGCAAGTAGTAGAAAAAGTAGAGGTGGGTTTTGTGATGGGATATGTGCCTTTAGTCATTCTTTACCTTTGCTGTGCACAGACCTGTGTGGCGTGTTCAGGTCTCTGGTTGCTTTGCTGTACAGTGATATTGCAGCTGGGGACTGAGCCCCAAACCCACATCTGTCATGTGCAAAACAGTTTTTGGGGGGGAATTTTAGCCTAGAGCTGAAGGTGGAGCCTTTGCAGATGTCCTGGTCACTGTTTATGTCCTTCTTAAACTAATGTTTTCTAACCATGGTGACCATAAAAAAAGAAAAAAAGGTTTTAATAATTTCCATTATTCCAAGCTTAGAGAAAGCCAAAAATCCTCATAAACCACCATCTGAGCAATTGGTAGCTGGAGAGCAGAAGTCCAGGAGTCACAGCCTTACCCTCCCTCAGCACTCTAAATCAGACTGGTTTTCTTCCAGCAGTAGTTCACAAATTGCTCATTAAGCCATGCAACAATACATCAATGTTTGCATGTGTGCACCTAAGCCTAAATATATAAGCTTATTTTTGCCATTCCCTTTGCAGACAGGTGCCTCAAAACTCCTGTAAAATCATCTTACCACAGTTTTTGGCTTAATTCACTTTTACTCAGTTCGGGACTTTATAATCCTTGTCTATTCAGTTTGTTACTTTGCAGGTTAGAGGACAAGTAGTGATATTAGAATTTTTGATAATTAAGACCCCTTGCATTTTTAGCAAGGCATTGCACAGGTTGGGCAGGGAGTCAGCAAGCAGGAGTGTGTGCCTGAGCCACTTTCTCTTTTTCCTGTCTACACAAAGAAAAAAGAGAAAAACAGATTTACCAGTCACTTTTTTTCTGTCTCTGAATGATCACATTCCAAATGTGTTTTTATTTATTTTTTTTAGACTGAATATGCAAGGTTTGAGAACGGCCGGTTTGTGTACAGGATAAACCGCTCTCCCATGTGTGAATACATGATCAACTTCATCCACAAGCTGAAGCATTTACCAGAGAAGTACATGATGAACAGCGTCTTGGAAAACTTCACAATTTTATTGGTATGGGCTGGCTTTTTCATTTTTCCACTTCTAAGGTACTCTCAGGCTTTGTATGGCTTGCTCAGCTTGTAATGTTGGGAACCAGTTCCCAAATCCCTTAGTCACTGCTGCTTACCAAACAAACCATCCCACTGAACCCAGGCTCATTCTCCTGGAGCTGGGCGCTGTAGACGCTCAGGATGAAAAGCCTCAGCTGGCTGTGAGGGTGAGCAAACATCTTTGTTGTTTTCCACAAATTTCAGCTTACTTCTCCGTTTTATCCACTCGGGTCTGGGGTTTGTAGAGAGCCTGGGGCAGTAACTTTGAACCACTGCCTTCATCTCCTGTGTCCTCACCGGGGCTGGGTTACAGTGCTGCAGGTGTCAGTGGTGTTAATGGTTCTTGGGCAGGGAAGGCAGGCAGCAAACGCCCAGCAGGTGACAAAAAACCACAGAGAATGGGCTTTGTGGTGGCCTTAGAGACAGTTCCATCAGTGACCCAGCTTGCTTTCGCTGTTGCTCTGTGGTGGCACCTCAGCCTGATGCCCAGAGAGGCTCCCTGGGACAGGGACTGGGCAGAGTTAAAGGAATAAAGTGGGGATTTAATCAAAACCCTTCAAAGGATGCAGCTTGGGCAGGGCAAGAGCCTGGCTGAGGATCCAGCCAAGATGGAGCCAAGATGGGCCCTGGGGCAGGAGTTTCACACTTTGATAGGTTCTGGTCCATTTCCACATTGGGGTTAATTGCCCAATTGCAGCTGCAGGTGATGCAGTCCCATCCTCCCAGATTGCTCTCCTCAATTCCCTGCTGCTTGTGCTTTTTGGGCCCGGAGCTGCCACGGTGTCCTTGGTTGTGGGGCTGGAGAAGGATTGTTGTGTGTGCCTGAGCTGTGAGGAGAACTTGAACACTTTGTGTGGAGTTCAGCTCACACAGCAATGCAGTGCAGGGGCTGGAAATGGGAAAGCTGAAACTGAAGGCATCAGGCCAAGCTGTCAGAGCAGGCAGGACCGAGGTGACACGGGTGACTTCCTGTTTCAGCCCTGCTGTTTCCAGCTGTGTAATGTTCTGTCTGCCTCTTCCTTCCCCCACACAGGTGGTAACAAACAGGGATACACAAGAAACCCTGCTCTGCATGGCTTGTGTATTCGAAGTGTCGAACAGCGAACATGGAGCACAGCATCACATCTACAGGCTTGTAAAGGACTGAGCAGTTATTTATATATACACTTCATTTCACTTCTTTATCAAAACACAGACTGTAAACCTCAACACTAAGTGGCAGTGCCTCTGGCCCAACTTTCACCCACATTTTTCTAAATCCTGTTTTAGTGAAGTCATTTTTAATGTGTTCATATATAATTGTAGCTGTGAAATTCTGGTACAGTTGTAAAAATTATTTCTAAAACTAAGTGTTCTTCAAAATTTGTAAACCACAGTTCTTTGGGAAGACTGTATTTAAGAACCTAATTGCCTCTGTCTGTGGAGGCCTATTTTTAATTCTGATAGAAAAATGTATGACAGAGCATTTGCCATGGGGAAAAACTGACAGCATTTATAAGAATTTATTTTGGGTTTTTTTCCAACATGAAATACTTGTTTTACAATGCAAGTGGAATTGAAATGAATCTTTAGCTATAACTGTAAATGAGTACACAAAGTTAATAATCTCTATAGAATTATCTTTGTAACTAATTAGGGTGGAAGATACGGACGAATGTAATTCACTAAATTATTTTTTAAAATGAAACATTTTTCTGTTTGAAACCAAATGAAAAATATAGCCTTAAGAAATGCCTGATAGAAACAGACAGGTCCTAAAATTAGGCAAATTTTGTATTTTTTTCTCAACGCTAAAACTAATCTTCTAATCCATTAAACTTTCAAACAGGTATTGCAGAGAAAGAAAGCATCACCCCTTACCCCTAACATATCTAGTGTATTTTAAAAGAGTATAAAGTTGTATTGTACTAATATGAAAATTTGATTATTTAATGAAAAAGATGGCTCATTTTGCAATAAGTAGGTAAATACTGAAGATTTAGACTTGCATTATATGTAGTCTCGTGTGTGCAGTTATATTTTATATGGACAACTGTGTTTTCTAATAAGTTGAGCTAAAAACTTGCGACTCTGAAATCCAGAGATGAACGGAAACAGCTGAGATTGCGACAGCATCGAGTCATTCGCAAACAGAGAGCAAAAACACTGATGTGTCTGAAAGAAAAGTGTGTACACCTCTGAAAGGATCAGCAGCTTTAATATCCGCGAGGCGCTAGGAAATCACAACCAACATCGGGCAGAGGAGATGGGAAAGTGGAGAATTTGATTTTGTTTTTGTTCTCCTTTTCCTGTTAACCACGGTGCTCTTACACCTCTCCCAGTTGTGTCCCCAGGTCTGGCAAAGACCTTATCCTCACACCTACCTACCAGGTGGGGTTCTGCTGTGCTCTTGGATGTGGTGGTGTTGACCCTTCTGAGAAATTCAGGGAAGAATGCAGGAAGGGAAGCACAGCTGGAGATGTTTTAATCCTGTCAGGCCTGGCGCTGCAGGTGTGAGTGAGAGCAGCAGTCTCACCCCTCCTGGTCAGGACAGAGGCTGTTGCTCAGCTCCTCTCCTCCTGCTGCCCCTGGTTCCCCGAGCAGAAGTTGTTTGGGCAGGTGCTGGGCCAGCAGAGGCTTCTTGGGCAAAGCGTTTGTCTGAAAGGTGAGGGCTGCCCGGCCGAGCACCAGCCACCTTAGGGATCAGTGATGAGTTACCAGCAGAGAGGGTTTTCAGGAGAGTCTTTTGCAGTCCATGTTTAGCAGGCCCCTCCTCTGTGCCCCATTTGATCCATGCCTGTACCTTCTCCTCGTTACCAAAAGTTGATGTGATGCAAAACCAGCACAGTTCCCATGCACAATTTAAGCGTACAATTTGCTCCTGGGCCCGGTGCTGCAGTCTTCAAACAAGCAAGTCTAACTTTTCTCTTTAGATTCTAGTCCTGCATAGTGCTTTGTGTTGGAATTGCCCACTGTGGGACTGTCTGGACTAGACTGGAGCCCAGGTGAGCTCGTGGGTCAGACCAGGGTTATCCCCAACGCTGGTGAGGTCTCGGCTTCGAGAGGGTGCAGACACCACCAAGGGGAAGGGAGATTGCTTTAATCCCTTAGCCTGACCCCACTCCATGAGGTTTGGAAGGTTTGGATGGTTGCTGTGATGTCTAGCTGCTACCTGCTCGTGGATATTAGGGCTGATGACCTTTCAGTGGATGCTCTGCGAAGTGAACAGAGAAACGCGTCCATGGCAAGGTCTCTTTTAGCGCTCATTTTTAACACTAACGATCACATCAGGAAAAGCACTGCATTGTAACAGCCTAACGGTAGCCCTTTATTCTAAGCACTTGGTGTTACAAGTCAAAAACTACTTTTTGGTTTTTGTTCTAAAGTTGTCTTTTATTTAGGGTTTGAATTGTGGGTTTGGTGATTTATTTTTTATTTTATTTTATTTTTGTTTTTTAAGTAACAAGCAAACTCTTTAAGGCATATAAAGTACGTAAGTCAATTTGCAAAACCAGGTACAGTTTTTTTTTTTGTAGTAGGATCTGGCACACTACACATGCCATAACTATAGGGTATAAACAGTCACAATGTTTATTGGTGTTCACATATGTAATGTTAGGGAAATTACTTCCATCGTCTTTTCTTTACACTTCTGTAAATGATCCGTACCCTGTATATGTTAATTCTTAAAAGCCTTAATCCTTCAACTGTTGAGTGTGGGGTGTGTAGTCCAACAGGCTGCCTGTAAACTGTGAGCTCTTTTGTAAGCTGGAAGTACTTATCTTGTTACTGTTACTTTTTTGTAGGAACCTTTTAATTGAGAGCTGCCAAAGCATTACAATATGCAGTGCCTTAGCATTATATTAGAAGTACCTTTTAGCCTCTTAACGTTAAATTTTATACATTGTTTTATGAATTGGTTCCATTTTTAGAATCCCCCTATTTTTCCCTGCAGAAACGCTCTTTGACTGCCTGGTGTAAGGCAGCTGTGTGTACAAGTCAGTCCCATTGCAGTGAGATGCCTATACCAAAAGGAAAGGTTTTACAGATCCCTAGCTCTCCGTGAAAAGTGAATTGTATTAACGAATGCTGCCTTTTTAAATTTCATGACCAAATAATTAATTGTGACTCTTCTGCACTCTAGCATGAAAGTGCCTTTGGTTTGAAATTCCAGCTTAGAAAAGTGCTGCCATAATAATGACAATTTGTAGAGAGACCAAAAATATTTAGTTATCACCGTAATGCCTTTGGTTTATTGGAATAAGTTGAATCTACAGGCCTCCATTCACAACAGAGCACCATTCATAGCAAATAGGATTTTGCTAATGATCAGCCTGCTGAAGAAAAAAAAATCTACTGTTTGCCATTTCTGACAGCATTGCAAACCAGCAACTGATTCGTCTGTGATATAAAAATGAAAATATTCCCATTAATATTCTCTTCAACCGGTCGCGCACCTGCATCGTGAGAGATCCGTATCCTACAGAGTTTCAGTGGACAAACGTTGCTTCATCGATCTCCTCTAACAGTATTTTGGTGTCTGTGAGGATTCTTTGCTTAGACAGAAGAAGTTTTGTTTACAAAGCTGTGCACGCTGAAGGTCAGATGCGAACAACCAGAGGAAGGTGGAGAGCTGAGCATAGCGAGGGTGAATGCAATCGTGTGGGTTTAAGCACGGAGATGTTTGTTGGGTGTGAGCCTTGTGGATGAAGGTGCTGCTGGGGAAACTCTGGCCAGCACGACTCAAAACACAGGGTGGCTTTGTTTTCCTCCCAGATGGTGTCTTGGAAAATAAAAAAGAAAAAGAAAAGAAAAAGGAAAAAAAAAAAAAGTTATCTCCTCTTAATAACGTGTCTGTATTTGATACCTTCTGTGAACGGGGGCCATACTCTCCACCACAACTGAAATCAATGGGAAGAGGAGCAACGTCCTAACAATTATAGAAAGAACAAATATCAGCAAAACCAAAAGCTGTCAGAGGGATTATATAGTTGTGAATACAATGTTAACTTGATTTTTAAAGTATTTGATGAAAACTAAGATTAACTTTTTATATAGAGAAATATTGTGACACTGTGTGGTAAATATTGTGATAATTCAAATTCCCTTTCTCTAAAATATTATTTTTGTTATTCCTTCAAGGTCTAAATCTCACTTACCTCTGTAAGACAAGTAATCCTGTTGAACTCAATGAGACTGAGGTGGGGAAAAGACACTTTTGGCCCACAAGCAGAACATACTTTTCCAGTTACTGCCAGACTTTTTGGCTGTAGTAGTCAGTGTTGGTGATAAACTACACCTCTGTCTCATTCAAACGAGCATAATGGTACCATTTGGGGCTGTTAAAAATCACTACTAACAAACGTAGTTTTACTTACTTGAATTCCAAACTGATTTTGTTTAGGTACTGCACCACTATTTTGAAGGAATCGCAGATCCAATGCCTGTTCCTCACTTTCCCTCTCCACCACAGCTACAGCTCAGCTCGGCAGTAGCTTGTCCCCCGGGATGGGCTCTGGGAATAATGAAGGGTGTACATTGATGTTGAATGTAAGTACCTGGCCGCTCCGAGGCGGATACCACATTTGACGCGCTAATCCGTATCTATTTATTTTTCCACTGCGAGTCCCGGGGCGTGCCTGCTGCCTGCAGCAGTGCCCCTGGGAGCTCCCTGGAGCCCTCAGCCAGTCACACTGAGAGCCCTGGGGTTGTCCCCCCTTTCCTTTTCCCACGAGGATACACGTGCCCGGGCACAGGCGGATGTGAGGAGTAGAGCCCGGCTTTGTCCTTTGCTCAGGATGATCTCCTTTCCCCCTCTTATCTTTCATAACCAGATGTTTAGCCCCCCCCCCCTTTCCCCCCCAAGAAAGATTGAGGCTGGAGAAGTCAAAGTACAAGAAACACTCTGGACATCTTCATCTTTTAACTTTTCAGGTCATTCTTACTGAGATCATGTAATTAGTTTTAGTGTGTAAATTAAATCTTAAATGCACTCGGTTGACTAAAAGGAGATGGATCCCTGTTACCTCCTTACAGAATATGTGTTTTTGTTTTTGTTTTGTTTTGTTTTATGGGCCTCTGATTCAGGCTCATGACTGCAGACAAAAAATACAATATGTGCCTGAAAAAAAAAAAAAAAAAAGACAAAAGAATTTTATAACATTGAAAACCTGAATAGCCTTTAATTCTTCAGTACATTTTATGTAAAACAGGTTGGGTTTTTTGTTTTGTTTTGGGGTTTTTTTGCCATGTGCATTTGTTCACATTTGTAAATGACTTAATGGAATTCTCACTTTATGTTTATTTGTGTAATGTGTATAAAATGGGTTTGTGACTTAAGCATATTCATATATGGTCAGTGGTTACTTTAATATTGTACTGCTGCTGGTAACTTTTGATGTAGAACTTGCCTTTTGATGATAAAGTACCTCTAGGTTAGACAGTGAGGGAAGGCTCTTGGAAAAAAAACTGAATGTTCTCCAATGTTTTCTTAACATATTTGCAGAAGCTTTCAAAAGGAGTTTCAGTCAAACCTCTTGGCAGTACAGTATTCTTGTATTTGTTATTGTCTGTGTGTAGGTACTGGTACCTTTTTTTTTTTTTTTTTTTTGTTTAAAATGTTTTAAGTGTTGGCTTTAAAGTGAATTTATCTTTAGTATGATAGTAAGATGAAAATTATAGGTTTTGTGTGCAGAGAATTTTTTTATAAAGTGCTTTGTAAAAAAAAAAAAAATGTATTCTAGCTTTCGCGGTACATATGTGTGATAACTTTAATATCCATGACAGTTAAGTGCAATTATTTCATCACTCTAAAAATGCTATTTTTGTGTCGGTTACTGCAGGTGTTTTCATGTCTTTGCAAAGTGACACATTTTGATGCCTTCTTGATAAAGTGGTAGAATTTTTGTAGCTTTCTAGAAACTTTGTATTCATACAGTATCAATTGAAAATAAAGAAAATGAAAGTGTTTTGTGCATTTGTCGTAATCTCTTCCATCAATCTCTTCTTAATCTTGGGTGTAGCTTTGGAAACCCTTTTCCAAAATGGCACAAGGCCAGACTTGCAGCAATGCCCGTGTGTCTTCCCAAAGGTGCCAGGGGCATCCAGCAGGATTTCCAGAAGCCTGGAGGGATGGCACATCCTCGAGGCTGGCACATCTGGAAGCTGTGTTCAATGAAGGGTCCGTCATCCTGGTCCTTGCCTGTGTGTCTTCCTTAAGGAAAAGGTGGTGGATTTTCCTGAACATCCTTTAAACCATTACAGTGGGAAAAGCCACCCATCTCTCTTGATTCCAGAAGCAGGAATGACCTGTTCAAAATATGACAGAATAAATGGCACAAATGCATCATTAACTGAGCAACTACAACTGACTGAGGAGCACAGGAGTTATCTGAGGTTGTTTCTTCCAGGACACTGAGCTCTGGCAGAACTGAGGTCCTAAAAATGTGCCGTGTTTTCCAGAGACTCAATTCTTGTTTTTCTTGAAGCACCTGTCCCTCAGCTGCCAGCTGTACCCGGTACCATGGATGAGAGGATGAAACAGGATCAGTTTGCCTCCTGCATTCACAGAGTGAAACCACCTACCTAGGGAAAAAATAAAGAGAATAAGAGGGATATCCTGGATCAAATGAAATCAATGGGGAAAAGACCAGGACTTGGTGGAGGGGAAAAAAAAGGTACATCTGGCTCATCTTCTGCTTCCATGGGGGAGCAGCAGCTTTTGAATAAACCACATGCCCCTCCCACACCCCCAATTCTCCTTTGGGTGGCAGATGTTCCACTGCTATTTTTAAAATACCAGCAGAGCACCCCCCGTGTTCAAGATGAATGGGGTGAGAACAAGGCACAGATATGGTCTGTTCTGACCCTGTTTTCTCTTCTTTGTTCCCTCCAAGTATGTGGCTTCAGCCCTTTGAAGTGTGTTAGCCGTTCCAGAAGGAACCTGCTTCTTAATTAAGGTTCTGCTTCTTAATTAATTTAGGTTAAAGCCGTAAATCTTCCACCTTTGGGAAAATGTCAGGCAGCATTTGGGGCTGGCAGTTCCTGTGTAGTGTCACCCTCAGTTTGCTGAGGAGCTGGTTCCAGCAGGAGCCACAGCCCCTCCCTGGGATGGGGCTGCCTTGCACGGGCAGGGAACAAAGAAGCCAGACCAGTTACTCCATGCCATTTTCTGGAACACAGAATCCATATCGGGTCCATAGACTTGGCTGTGGATTTGAATTTTTATTTATATTTTTTTAAGTGGCAGCCTCCAAGGCCAGGAGACATTTGACACTCACAAACCCAGGAGCACGAGGAAGGCTCAGAGCTCAGCAATGTGTTAGCAGATGTCTGCAGTCCCCACACACAGCTCGAGCTGTCCATCCCAGCCCTGACCTTCTGCAGCCTCGCTATTGTTGTGTGAGGCCCCCTGAGCAGGAACAGCTGAACAATCTGTTACCCCAAACAGAGACAGCTTTGGGATGTCCCTAAATCATCTCCTGCCCTGGAGGGAGGGGTGACACTGAACTGGTGGGGGGCTGTGAGTTGTTGTGTGGTTGCTGATGTTCCCTCAGAGCTGGAGCTGTGCTGGGGACACCAGGAGGTGGCAAGGGACACTGTCCTGGCACTGGGAGGAAAAGGGAAATTGTAAAGAGTGCAAGGGACTGTAAGAAAATGAATAGCAGGGCATGGCTCTTCAAAGGAAATGCAAAACTGAGGACAGGACAAAACAGGAAAAGGGGAGGAAAAGGATCACTTAAGGACCACCACCATCAAAACACTGTCCATCAGAAGACAGGAGAATCAGAGTAAATAAAAGCTACAACAAAACAGACAAACATTCACCAAGAAAAATACAATTTGCTGCTTTTTGTTTTGGGGTTTTTTCCCCCCCTCCTGTTTAACTTTTCATTAGCCCTTTCTAGTTTGGGACATATCTTCTTTAAGCTTAAGGGAAAGGGCTGCTGGAGACTCCATTCTTGTGTGCTTCACTGGGGAGACTCAATAAAGCCCAGAGAAGCTGAGCAAGGCACCCTGCAGCCTCCCTGACAGATGAAGAGCTGTCAGCTCCACTCTGGGGGGAGAGAGAAAGAGCAAAATGAGCAATGAAGAGTACCTGGAACAGCCAGGTGAGCAAAGGCACTCGAGGGCAAGTGACTGCTCCCAATTTACCCATCACTGGGGATTTCTCAAGCCACCTTCTTTCCATGGATGTCCATGGGTTTGGGTGCCTGCATGGACTCCAATATAGGTTTAGGTTGATGAATTTCAAAAATACTGATTTCCATGCCCTTCACTATCCTAGAGCTAAGAGCATAAATGTGTAACCTTGGTGTTACCAAATGAGAACAGAAAGCCAAAAAACAAATTTAATTCTTCTTTTCATAAATCTGCTTTTAAACCTCTTTATCAGCTTTAAGAGATATCCACACACACAGTTTTGGAGCCCTTGGCATCACAGCTGTCTCCTGTTCAAAGCACTGTCCCACTATGGATGGTGGCCATCAGAGAAAAAGGTGCAGGAGCTGTGATTAATATTTCCAAGTCCTTTTTCATTCCTTTTCCTTGTACAGGTCACTGAGGGGATCAGTCCTTGCCTTGCAGGGCACCTCAGTGCTCTGCCTTCTGGACCTGCAGCAGCCAGGTATGGCAGCAGCTTGCTGACTGATACCCTGCCCCTGATTTCCTGAGCAGGTAAGTTTATTAGCCACATTTAAAGGTACTTCTCTAATTTTTTTCTGTTGGCAGAGAGCAAATAATAAGGTTTTTTGGTGTTTTTTTTTTTTACCTAGACTTCTAAATATTCCTTTCAGCTTAAATCACATGTTCTCTGCAGTATTATCAGAGATTTAATTCTTTTTTTCCAAGATACTTGTCTTTTCTTATCCTTTCACCTGTGATGTTGAACTTCTTAGTGAGCAAATCTTCCTGCTTGGCAAAATGGACAAGAACAGCACCCAGGTTATAACCACTTCCTTTTTGACACATCTTGGAGGAGGTGAAGGGGGGAATGGGGACTTCCATTTGAAGGTATTTTCCATTCCATGGGAATTTGGCCCTTCCATTAGGTTCAACATGAACCCATAGGAAAAACCCAGGGCTAGATTCAACCCCACTGCACTCACATCACAGCATGCCCCAGCACAGAGAATCTGATGGCTTCTTTGTGAAAGATCTCTACTGGTTTTACTATGCTTCTATGATATTTTTCATTAGTAGCAGGAGGGTTTAAGCCAAGCTTTATCGCTGGAACACCATGAGGATGGGAACTTGGTGGTGCAGTTCACCCCCAGAGCTAAGGAGACAGAGCACCAGCCTGAGCAGGGCTCTCTCTGCCTATCTCCTGCAGAGATCTCCTCTGGGGAGGGAGCAGGTGGTGAGTAACAGCAGGGAGGTGCTCAACTCGCCAGGGACAGGCTCTGGAGATGTGGGGCAGGAGCCAGAAAACTCCAGACTCCTCCAAACTCCTGTTTTCCTGGCCTGCTTTCACACATTTCCCACATGACAGAGGGCACAGTCTCCTGTGAGCAGAAATTACATTAAAAGGGTGTCCTGAGACCTCACACAGCCCCCACTCGTTTTTTACAAAGAATCTTTCTCTGCATCTTCTCTGAAAGGCCCTTCCTTGGCCACCAGGCTCCACAATTCCTCTTCACTGCAGTGCAGGCAGAGCACTCAGACAGAGCTATGGCATCAGCTTAACATTCATTTTTTTATCACATGCCAACAAAACCTCCTCCCATTAAGAACACCAGTGCTGGAAATGATAGAGAGGCAACAGGAACTGCAAGAGAGCAAGGCTGAGGGCTCCAGAGCCACTGGGAGCACTCACAGCGCTGGTCAGGGAGGTTCTCCACATGTCCTGCTCCAGGCCAGGGTGGTTTCTCAGCTGGGGAGGAGGTGGGAGGAGAACCCTCTGCCCCTGCAGCACCCAGGGAATAAGTACAAGCACAACGGAGGAAATGAGCCTGAAGGTACTGGGATAGGGAAAGGAAGAATTAGCCATAGGGGTTAGCCATGATCTGAAGACGAAGCTGATGGAGATGAGAGCTGCAGAGGGGAAGGATTTTCCACCAGTTCTGGTCAGGTGCATGGAAAGGCAGAGCCAAAGTCAGCGCTGGTCAGCTGGAGGCAGCTGGAAATGTATCTGAGGAAGAGGGAAGAACCCAGAGGACCTGGCTGAGGAAAGGGTGCAGGGTGCTCACTGTTATTAATTAATATGTATATGGCCAATAAGCTGCTAGGGAAGCCCTGAGTGCTGGAAGGGGAGAAGAACATCAGATAATATCTGAAATACAGAGAACAGGTGCAGAGCTCTCTGTGTTTGAGTAGATGGATCGCTGCAAGTGACCACTGCCAAGCTCAGAAGTTCCTGCACAAATCAGGCTTTCTGGGTGTGTCTGTGCATGGGAAAGCTGTGGATGCAGCAGCAGACAGATTTACAGATAAGAAAGGTCTGGGAAGGGGTGGAGAATTCAGGGCTGGGGCTGCTCACAGGTTTCCTGTGAAGGGAGATGGATGGGAGGTCAGAGGGGAGCAAGGGGATAAAAGCCACACAGATACTCTGCCCAGCTCGGAGCTGTGAAGGGTCTGTCAGCTCCAGCAAGCCCCTCCTGACTGGGACAGCGTGGGGTGGCTGCTCCTGCTGCAGAACAGGGGACTGCTGAGGCTGACAGCCCTCCAGACACACACTCAGGCCTGAGGAAACATCCCAGAGCTCGTGTTCTGCTCGTCAGCAGGACGGACGAGTATTTCTGCCGAAGAGATGGTTCCCATTGCAGAGGGCAGCTCTGGCTTTTGTCACCCTCAGAGCACCCAAGTAACAAGCAGTGGGGGTGCCCAGTTTCTTTAACAAATGGAAATAGAAGAATTCTGTATAAAATTAAAGTTTTTTTTGTTCAAAGGTGAAATATGAAGATGCTGTTCAGCCTCTAGAAAAGTGCCCAAGGAGAAGCTGGAACTCCAGACTCAGAGCATGTGCTGCTCATCTCTGCTGGAAAGGAGGGAACAGCCCTGGTGTTGGGAGAGTGCACAGCCCCACACAAGGGGAAATATAGGAAATATGTAGGAAAATGTGGTACAGGAAACACTAGTGTAGTGAGAGAGCTCTGATTGCACTCTTTAAAGAGGTGTTTACAAGTTTAATTCACTTTTTAATGGTCAGAACTGCTGTCGATTCTTAAAAATAACTGATAACTCCCATCAGCCACCAGCAGCTTCAACTTCCCCTCTCTCCAAACCATCTTAAAGGTGAAGCTACCCCATGACAACTAGGCATAGAGAGGCCTTGGCAAGAGCCAAAGGAGTAGAAACTTCTCTGCCAGCAAGTGAATGAAAAAAGCTTGAAAGTGAGAAACAAGCCAAAATATCTTTAAAGAAACATCCACTCTTCTATCCCTCCATTTGGAGATTGTATCAATCCCTGTAACAAGGGGATTTATCTCTCCCTGTGATAAGCAGCTCAAGCTCTGTGCTTATATGAAGCACCAGCTTGTGACCTGAACCTCTGAGAAAAGTCCCTCTGAGCCAGGAGCCCAGAGGGCTCCACATTTCCCCCTCATCCTCCCACCAAGAGGCCTGGATGTGTGGGGATGGCCAAGGGCAGGATGCTGGCCAGGAGCATCTGGGTTGGTGGATTTTCAGCCATTCCCTGAAGGATTTTGCTGTGTGCTGTGGCTCTGCAGGCTCGGCTCGGGCTGGCTCTCCATGCCCTGCTGTGCTCATTTCACGGCTCAATCCGTTTACCTGCGAGCCTTCCCAGGTATAACCAGGTTAGATCAGGGCATTAGCACCGTGTCTAACCTTTGGACTTTGGCTTGAGGCTTCTGCTTTCCCTTCTGGAGAGAACACGTCGTTTCTCACTGTCTGCTTTATTTCTTTCTCCTTTATTGCAGCCGTGCTCAGTGCCCCACACAGATTGATTTTCCTGGAGGCACAAACAAGCAGATAGAATCCAGAGGAGGTTGAAATAAAGGGAATCATTGTAAATGGTCTTTGAATTAATAAATATATATAAAGATAAATAAGAAGCATAGAGATATATAGGGCATAGAGGTGGTACAAACAAATCGTGACCCATCTGTTCAGCGTGCCCTCAGTGCTAGGATGTCCTGGAAAGCAATAGGCTTTTCTGGACACACTTGTGATCCCAGCTGGGACACAGGAAATTTGCCACGACATCAAGTCATTGAAGGATGGATCCCAAGATAATAAAGCATGCCCAATAGGAAGATTTTACCCTAAAAAGAATACCTAAAAGGCTCAGTCTGCCTTCTCAGCTAACTAAATTCAGGCTGACAGAATATGCACTTCCACTGTAGCCACTACTAATTAGCAGAAGAGAAATGAACTACCAATTTAGAGATGCTCGTGACCCGTAGGCAGAGGCCGTCACTGATTTTAAAGAGATTCTTAAGTTCTCACCTTCCTTCCCCCCATCCCATATTCCTACCAGCCACTGACCTTCCTCTGATCTGCTGTAAACCTGGAGGTTTGTCTCCTTTCTCCTCTCTGGATCTGTGTTCAGCAAGAAGAGCTGCAGCATTCATCATGAAATAACAATGCACAGCAACTCCTTCTGAGTCTCCTTTGGACAGGGACCTACCCCTTCCTGCCTACTTAAGGGAATATCAAGTAGGACTCTCAACAAAAGGGATTTGGTAAGATTTTTCATAATATTTTTATGCTTCTCAGTCTTCTTTGGTGCACAGCCTGAATACTTAAAGTAGAAATTCATCCATCAACATAAACTGGGCCCCAAGATTGGAGTGATTTGATTCACCTCAACAAAAAACACAAAAATGCTCCCCTTTCTTGCTGTCATCTGGCTCAGAAACACAGTTTGGCCCTTGGGAACAGCTTGTATCTGCTATCCCAGTCCATATGTATTTTTAGGAAGCTACCAATACAAGTAAATGCAAGACATTGTCTTTCCCATTCTCTTGCAAAGCTCTCCTCTGCACCATCAGCATCCTCCCTGTCCCTTTCAGTTGCTAAATCAATTAAACACTCAGCTCTGCTGAAAAGAGGGAAAACTGTAGCAGCTCCCATAACATCTTGACTTCTTGACTTCTGCTAATTCTATTCCAGGCCAATTGCTCATTTCTCTGTATTTCTTCACTGCCAGTGCAGCAAGCTGTGTTCTCTGCTGGCTTTGAAGTGAATTCTCTGCCACCTGGGCTGTGTGACACCCTGTGCACATGAAATGACAGAGGCTCTGCCTCCCCTGGAGACCTCCATGAATAAAAAGATGTTTCAAGTGGCAGTTTACCTCCAGCTTTACTCCCAGCTCCTGGTGAAGGTTGGTCACTGGGGGAAAGGAGCAGTCAGACCACCCTTGTACCCCTGTGAGGTCAAAGCCAAATGCCCCAAAGTCTTGCCCCAAAGTCTTGTCCCAGAGTTTTGCCCCAGAGTTTTGCCCCAGAGTCTTGCCCCTTCTTGCCCTGCAAGAGGTGCTCAGTGGCTTTGCCAGCCTGGGAGTTCAGCTGTGGATGGGATGGTTTAAAAGCTGAGCCAGGCACCTCAATTGAATGACACAGTTCAAGGGAAACTGGGACTATGAAACCTGTAAAAACCATCTGGCACTCCAGAGAAAAGTTATTACTCAAAAGGTTTTTGTGCTTACCAAATAATCTGATCTCTGCCTGGTGCAGGAGGGTTTTCCTTCCTCTTTGAACTGAATTTCAGTGTGTCCTTGCACGAGGAGCATAATGAATTACATGCCTACAGCAAGGGCTGTTTGAAGCACTGTCCTTTATTCCTAGAGCCATTTCCAGGGAAGGTAAAACTGCAGTGTGGAGCACCTCTGGTTTCACCACACATCCCCTCTGCTGCCTCACATTTTGCTCAGGGGGTGGCACTTGTGTGGGCAGGATTTAGCACAGACAGCAGCAGGGACATGTCCCCTGGAGCTGTGCCTCGCTGGAGGACAGGCGTGACAGAGCCTGGCACCTGCAGGCAGAGCACAGAGTTTTTGTGTCTCTGGATCTGTGCTGGGAGACACAAATGCAGACATCAATCCTTTCACCCCTCAAAGGTGTGCAAAGATAGACACCAAAGAGACAGACCCCACTCTTGGTGTCAATGCTGCAGAAACAAAACTGTCCAGGTTAAACCACAGGAGCTGGTTGGGACCTGTGGAAACAACCCCAGGGAAATGGGCATTTGATCATCAGGCATGCAGCTCCTGTTCATGGCCATGCCTTGTGCAGCCCCAAGATGGCCTCACAAGCAGAATGTAAAGTGTCTTTTGGGCTGTTTTAGGGGTGCCATCCCAGCAGGGCTCCCCATGTGCACACCTTCCCAATTCCTGGCTGATGGATGCAGGATTTCCAGCCCCAGGGCTGCCAGGCTGCTCCCAGGAGAGGATCCTGTGCAAGGCTCAGCATCCCTCAGCCAGCCCTGGGACATCTCTGCCACTCCACCCTGAGGCCCAGGGAAGCATCACTGGAAATGTCTCCAGCTCTGCCTTTCCTGAATAACTCAGCTACCAGCATCAGATGGAGCACTGATTTTCTGATGTATGGCCAAGCTGTTAACATTGTCATTCTAGCACAATTTAGCAGGCACAGGCAGGTCTGGGCATTGCTCATATTTCTACAAACACAGTGGTGGTTTTTCTTTCCTCTTTTTCTTTTCTAACTTAGCTGTTCTACTGGGCTTCAAAGCCATCACTGGAAACAGATGTGTGAATGCTATAAAATTACACTGCTACATCAGGGGTTTTTTATGGCTTTGTACAAGCTGTATGTCAAAAGACACTTCAGGCCAGAGGCCCAAGTGCTTTGCATTGAGAGAAGGTAGCATAAGGAATTACATTCTGTGAAAGCAGCACCCAGTCTTACCTAGACCAAAAAAAATTTTAAAAATTTAAAAAATTATATATACTAGAATCAAACAATCTGCCATGACTTCATTTCAGTTCCACATATCCACACACTATTCTACAGTCTCCAAATGGATGCTAGTGGGGTTGGTGGTACAGCTAAACTTCAGTGCTTTACCACATCCTCACTGCTCAACAGGTGGCCCTGGTACCATTCCCTGTATCCTGGAGAAGGCTCCTGTGGGGTGGGAATCCTTCAGGAGTGAGTGTTTATTTTCCTGGGGCTCCTCTGAGCAGCAGCTCAGCCTGCAATCCCCAGCAAGGCTCACTCCAAGGCTTGCTGGAGAGAGGTTCACAGTGCAGACACTTTTTATGGCTCCTAGGCTTGACCTGAAGGGTTTCTGAAGGAAGCCTTGCAGTGAGCTCTGCTTTTGGGCAGAATATTGCACCACTACTTCACCTCACCTATAGCAATGGCTTGTGTAGGATGTGCTTCATGTAACTTAAGGAAATATCATGGTTTTTCCCGTTGTGCTGCTGCCTTGAGAGGCTCCCTGGGACAGGGACTGGGCAGAGTTAAAGGAATAAAGTGGGGATTTATTATAAAGGGTTTCAAAGGATGCAGCTTGGGCAGGGCAAGAGCCTGGCTGAGGATCCACCCAAGATGGAGCCAAGATGGGCCCTGGGGCAGGAGTTTCACACTTTGATAGG
>NC_031774.1:9391497-9392373 GCF_001522545.3 Parus major
TATATTATATTATATTATATTATATTATATTATATTATATTATATTATATTATCTTCATATGTATGTGTATATATACATATAAATATATATGTATATATATGTTAATATGTATATATTTTAAAAAATTGAAAAATTGTACATATAAATTATATATATTGAAAATATATATATTATATCTAAATAATATATAAAAATATATCTATGTAAAAGTATATAATATTATATATTAAACTTATCGGAACTATATATATGATACATATAATATATAAATTTATAAATAATTCTGTATATATTCACATATATAAAATAATATATATAATAAAATAATATATATGATATATGTATAATAATATATAAATATTTATATGGAATACAAATAACTATAGGTCCTATATTTTCTATTTATAAGTATTAAATATATTATACATGTGTAAGGATACATAAATAATTAATAGATATAATTATATATACACATATGTATATATAAAATTATATATATGTGTATGTATGTAATTATGTATATTATATATATAATTATTATAATATATATATATTTCTATATAATATATAAATATATAATACCACAACCTGAAACTGCTCCTAAAACTGTTTGCTTTTCCATTGAAAGCTTTGTTTCCAGTAGTTTCTCACTATTGATGATATAAACAGAAAACTAGGTAGTGACAAATAATATATTGTTTTTTCAAGCCTTTTAAGCAGAAGTTTAAGCTGAGGCTGGAAGGGGCAGAACAGAATGATGATTGCCTGGCTGAGGGACTGGGAGCAAGGGGCAGAGGTTGTGTGAGCCTGCTGGTGCAGGAGAACCTCCAGGACAGGTTTGCAGGTTTGCAGGTTTTCCTGCAGCCAGGTTTGAT
>NC_031774.1:9392719-9394411 GCF_001522545.3 Parus major
CCTGCAGCCAGCTGTGCTCCAGGACAGGTTTTGCAGGTTTGCAGGTTTTCCATGCAGCCAGGTGTGCTCCAGGTCAGGTTTGCAGTGTGGCTCACAGCTGTGTTCACCTGTGCAGAGCCATGAGATGAGCACACCTGGGAGCTGCAGCACAGGGCAGAGCTCCAGAGCTGTGCTCCTGTGTGTGTGAGCACACAAACCCCTTCAGCCCGGCAGGAATGGACAGGATCCTCCTCTGGTGCACTGTTTGCAATCTCCTGCTGCCTGTGGAATCACAGCCTTAAATCACTGAATTTATTCATGGGGGCTGCAGGAGCCTCATCATCACCAACAGCATCCTCCATGCCGAGGACAAAATATCTGCATCTTATTGCTGGCCCTATCAGCCTTTGCTCACTTGTCATTTTATGTTTCCATGGTGAGGAGGAACCAAGTCCACCTAGATTTAAAACCCTTTGCATACAGACACACGGCCAGGGGCCAAACAACCAACACCAGAGGATAAACAAGAGTTGCTGTGGGCTGGGAACTGATACAGACTCTTGTCCTGCACAGATTTCTGCCTGAGCAGAGCCCAGGATGCAGAACTGGGATGTGGAGCTGGCAGCCAGCAGCAGCCCTGAGAGCTCCCAGCTCAGAGCACCTCTCTCTGCCTTCTGCTCCTTTTGCTTTTCAGGGGCTTGTGAAGCGAACACATTGCTGCGAGCTGGGGCTGTGGAGGAGCCAGGCTCTGTCATGGGACACAAAGCAAGCTGCTGCCATCACTTTGTGGAAGGAAGAAGCAAAGGGGAAAGCATGAGGGCCGAGCAGTGCTGACTGTGGGGTCCCCAAGCTGGGTGGCCCTCGGTGGCCCCGCGAGTCGCTGCAGATGTTGCAGCACATGCAGCAGGTGTGAGCAGCTCTGAGTGCATCCTCCGAGCTGGGCAAGCTCCAGCCATCCGTGCAGCATCTGTCCAGCTCAGCCGAGGCTGCTCCAGAGCCTCTGGACCTGCACTGGGTGCTGCTGGCCACATCTGCAGTGCCCAGCCGGTACTGGCTCATCGCTCAAAGCTGCTGGTCCACCCCCTCCTTTGTAGCAAAACCCCAGAAAACAGCTTCAGTCCTCAAAATCGGCCTGGAAAACAGTCCTGTGGGGAGAAAGACAAGAGGTATTCGGGAAAAAATAGATTTTCAGTACTCCTGTCTCTGTGACAGGAGCAACCTGTCAGGGCAAGGGCGTTGGGAGGAAGAGCTTTACCTGGAGACTGGCTCCCTCTGCAGCCGATCGCCAGCATCCCGAGCTGTCTTTTTAGACATCCCATGTCTTTCTAGAGATTTGTTTCACTGCTACTCCCAGCCGGAAAACCTGCTGGGAATGAATGGGCTAAACACGGGAGGTCTGTGCTCCCCATCGGGAGCTCCTCTTACTCCTTACAGCATCCCAGGGATAAACTATCCCAGTGAAAAAGCAGACAGACCTCCAAGGTAAAATCACCGGAAAAATTGTCACACCCGAACCTCCTGAGCGGGTGGTAAAAAAGCGGCAATTTCTGAGTTTCCTGGAGTAGCGGGGAGCGGAGAATGGCTCTGACAGACGGACCGTGCAAACCCTCTGCAGCGCTTCCCAGTTGTTCAAAAACTTCTCCACAGTGGGAACGGCGGAGCGGGAGCGGCAGAAAATTGCATCCCCTGTATCCCCAGCATACCCACATCCCC
>NC_031774.1:9394786-9396889 GCF_001522545.3 Parus major
GCATCCCCGCAGCTCCCGCAATTCCCTCATCTCCCCCATCTCCTCATCTCCGGCCTCTCCCGTCTCTCTCTGTCCCCGCAGTGTCCCCTCGGGGGACTGTCCCCGCACCCCTGCACCATCTGCCACCGCTGAGGTTCCCGGGGGAGCCGCCAGCGCTGGCAGTGTGGGAGCTGCCAGTAGCAGCATCTCCAGCAGTTCCCACTGGCGTCAAGGGAGAGCACGAGGCTGCAGTGAAAGCAGGGAAATTCCAGTTCGTGTCACACGGAAATCCGGTTACATTGTGGCTGAGGATGCTGCGGGGCTTAAAGCCGTGAATTGGTGGGCAGGTTGATAGCTCCTGCATCTCCCTCAGGAGACTGAAACCTTCCTGTGTGGCTGACAGAAAATTTTTCTGGTGCCTTTTGGTGCTTCCAAACCACTGTACCCCAGAAAGGAAACCATCCCATTTTACATTTATAACCACATCACCTCTACACGTCCCACACAACATCCCAGGCCTGGCTCCTAGGCCGGTGCTAAATATTAAGCCATATCATAAAGCTGTGGGAATTGTCAGCACCGAACAGAGCGAGCATTTCTGGAGACAAATAACCCCATGCAGGCAGACACAAATAACCCCTTTCTCTGCTGGGCAGCAGCCAGCTCATGCTGAGTGCCCCTCAGAAGCCATCAGCCCACAGAACAGCGTGTCAGTGCAAGCAGCAGCACTTAGAAGGAGATGCCACATTTTCTTGGCTGTGTGAAGAGTTCAGGGCTCATCTGTTCATGAAATAAAAAGTGTGTTTCTCTCTGTTTACTCTCTTCAGGATCTGTGTCTGGATATTTCAACAGCCACTCGTGGCAGCTGGATGCAGGGATAGTTATTAGGCATAGAAAACTTTAGTTAGCTAAGAGTCAGAAGAAAACCCTGAGTAATGGTTCTGGATGTTCAAAACACTGCCCACGAAGTGAAAAGGCTGCATCATGTCCACACAAAAGGGAAAAAAACCCCAAAAACCTGCCTGGTGGCGTAAATTGCTTGTTTGCTGTAGAAAAATAAAATCCAGACTGGTATAATACAAAGCCTAGTGCTGAATGATGCCTTGGCAGCACAGAATATGAAAAATATTGAAAAGATAAAAAATATATGAAAATATAAATATATATATATAAAATATATAAAAAAATGTATTAAAATATAAAACTTAAGGCATCATGAGCACATCACCTTTTTATCTGCTGCCAACTATCAACACTGTAAATTGCTTATTGCAAATTGGTTTTAGCCATCACACCTCTCACCTGTGTTTCATCTGTAGACACACTTATTAAAGGCAGGTGAAAAAAGCCAGGCCCTTTTGTGGAGTAAAAGCCCACACTGTGACAAGAGCAGCTTGCACAGAACACCTTTTCCAGGTACAGAGCAAGGCTAAAGAACAAGCTGAGTTCTGACACCAAGCTGAAAATTGGCCCCAGCACACCCAAAGCATCCTGAGTGATCTCAGCAGCCAAAAACTGCAAATGGGCACGTGGAAGATTCCAGTGTCAACTCCTGATCCCATTCTCCTACAGCCCACCTTCAAAGGACAGCTGGAAGGAGGTCTGACCATCTGGAGAAACTGCTCATAATGTTCTATTTAGAGAAATAAAGCAAACAGCCTGGCAAAACACAAACGAGATAATTCCCAGGAGTTTTCCCTTTTGTGGAGCCGCACGTGAGCCTCCAAAAAACATTGGGATAAAGCAGCAGGTTTGGCTCCTCCAGCCAGGCCATCCCTAGCTACAGGTGGCCAGCTGGGAATTGTCAGCCACCAGGGCTGGCTTTGCTCTGGGGACAATCCCATCTGCTGGCTTTGGTGGCAGCCCTGCCACGGTGGGCTGGTCCCCAGCGCTCCCAGCACACTCACCTGGGCCAGCAGCTCCTTTTCACCTCCAGACAGCTCCCCCCAGCAACAGGAGAGTTCTGCATCCCAGAGCCAGGTGTGCTGTGCTCCACACAGAGGCAGAAGCTTAGACATGAATGTTTGTTTGCAGGGAATTTAAATTGTAACGCTGTGGAAAATGGATTTACTGCTTTAACGCTTCTGCAGGATGTTATAGATACATTTTATGTTATTGGCTTTT
>NC_031774.1:9400241-9405821 GCF_001522545.3 Parus major
TCAGGTGTGTCTGTCCTGTGCAGGGATGCAGTACAGAGTGTCAAGTATATCTGTCCTGCACTTTTGGCTGCCCTGCACACCTGACCTGCTCATGAGCCCTGAGACTGCAGAGATGTCGAACCCAGAGCTCCCAAATCTTTACAGCCAGCATTCCCCAGGTGTTAGAGAGAGGAATTTGGCTCATAGTTAAATCTAACTCAACATTAGGTGTTGGAACATGGTTGTACCACCCAGGAGTTTTGCTGGTTAAGTGTTACAAATTGTGCATTTCATCTCAAGAAGCAGTGAAATTGAAAATCTCTTGGGCTGTGATGGGTAATCAGATAAATAGAGGCTGTCACATATTTTTTCCACGCTAGGAACATATTGCAGTTTCCTTAAGAAAGTATAAACCTTTGGAAAAGCATGCCAGCATTTATGACTTGACCTTGTTACAAATGATAAATTAAAAATAGGTCACATTTTCTAATTGAGATGCTGTTAAAAAAAAAACAAAAACACAAACAAAAAACCCACCAAAAACTGGGCTCTGATGATGCATTTAAATCTCCTGGTGGTCCCACTCTCCTCCCTATCCTGCCCTACCCAGGTGTCCAGGACCTGCTGCCACCTCACAGGCATCCCTAGCTATGACATGGTGCTCTACAAACACATAGGAAATATTCTTTACTTTAGGATAATTAGGTCTTTTACAACAGATTTAATTTTTTATTAAGAAAGGAGATGTTATTTTTACACAAGCTTAATTCAGCAATGCCCAATTTTTACTTTAAAAGCCCCCCCCAAAAATTCATTTTTATTTATTTTTTTATTTAAAAACAAAAGAGAAAAGGAGTTTTATATGAATGTGCAGCAGGAAGAGCCACAACAAAATAGTGTCTGCCTTAAGGTACAATTTTCTCCCATGGGAATTACAGGCCAGCCCTCAAAGACTGTGTTTATTAAACTTCTCTCTGGTGACACCAAACCAAACAACTTACACTCACTTTTGTCACCTCTGTGCCTTGAATACCAGGAAAAGGGTGGGTGGTTTTTTTGGCAGGTTTTTTTATTTGTTAACCTCTCATGCAAATATTTTGACTGCTTAGTCACTTCAGCTCCTATTCTAGTGAAGTGTCTAGAAACTGATCCCCATGTCTTGGTGGGTGGAGAGAAGAAGGGGTTGGAAACAGAAAAAGATTGGATTGGTTACCAGCAATAGGAATTAATAGGAATTAATAGGAATNGAGACACCCGGCCACATTTGTATACTTTATTTTATTTTTCTCTCCTAATTGTTTTTTTTATTAAACTTTTAAATTCTATAAAAATTATGTGAACCTCGTTTTTCACAAGGAGTTCTGTGGAACGGTGGCATCGTCTCAGGAAAGGTCTGACCATGTGGATGGCAGAATTCAGCTTGTACTGAAAGGAAGTGTTCTGTTCACTGAGTTGTAGATTTATGTCCCTCCCTGCTCACAGGATTACATTCCTGTTAACAAGGATCTGACCCTGTCGATACTCTGAAGTGCATCTGGGAAAGAGAATTACACCCCAAAGCTGCAGTGACCAAAGTTTTCAGGTTCCTTGCTCTTTTTTCATTTTTTTCCTTCTTCTTTATCATTCCGGCCTCATTCTTTGAAGTTTATCTATCCTCTGTCGCTTGTGAATCTTCTGTAGGGATCTTCCTGTTCTGCAAACAATTTATTTTCATGCAGAGACAGCAGCAGACCACTGTCAGCAGAGAATGCACACTTACTCTTCCAAACATGTCAGTAACTGGTTTTCTATCCTAATACAGAAAGGGATTCAAACAAAATCAATAGGCTTGGGCTTCAACTGTGCATCACAGCTGTTGTCAAGAGTGGGCTAAAGCCACACATGGACACTGATATCCAAATAATCTCACTTTTGAGTCTGAAGTTTGCTGTTTTAATTTCAGGTATTTTGCTTTGAATTTTCAGAATAAAACGAACTGCTGACTGGAAAACACCCTGAGCCAAAAGAGAAGACTAAACAATCCCCTGAATGAAGTTCATGAGTGAATCCTAAGTGTATTTTTAGGAGCTGTTCCACTGCTTGTAGCCATGCCCTTCAGTGTACCACAGACTGGTAAGTAAGACTGGTCACTAGGATGTTTTTTCCCCCATAAGAACGTGCTGAAAAATAGGGAAAAGATTCAGCAAGTATGCCTTCAGCCTGAGACACGAGATGCAAATTTGTATTTCCAAATCACTTTCCTGCCAGGACCTACTGAATCAAACCAGAGCTAAAGGAGAGGAGCTGTGGTTGATGGAAAGGACACCCAGCACTTGAATGAAAAACACAGAGAAAGCTCCAAAAGGAAAAGGAGGGAACAGTAGGGCATCAATCTCTTGCCTTTCCCCAAGGTTTCTTTGCATGTCCTGATTTTACTGGCACTGCCATCCCCTCCTGTATTCCTGGGGCTCAGCTGTGCTGTGGGACAGGCTCTGCAGCAATGCCAACCCAAACCAAACCAAGCCCTTCTTGCAGGATTGGCCTGGGGCCACCCATTTCAATGGGAGCTGCTGGATGCCCAGCATGACTGACAGCTAGGCTCTTTGTGGATCAAAAATCAGAATAATTTTGTTCCATCTGGCAGTTTTCATCATCCCTGCTGTGCCCAATATTGCAGTCACAACACCTCGCTTTTTTAAAATCACCACTCAGCCAAAATGCAACAAGCACTTGAACAAGTGAAATAGTGGCAGCAACAAAATTCTTGCATGTTACCATTATACTAAAGGCACTTAGGAAGTGGTTGGAGACTCCTTAAACAAACCTGCTTTGTCAGGGAGGGAATGCTCCTGCCACTCTTTGAGGTGCTGAATTCTTCACCCCAAATCACATGCAGGTGGGTGTTAAGCTGATAAAATCTTTTCTAGGTCTTTTCTAAGTCTCACCATGAGGATTTACTGCAGGCCAAAAAAAAATAATCTCTGAAGAGGACCTAAAGGAAGTAGAAAATAGCAGAGAACACACTGGGATAGATGGAAAAACCAAAGAGTGACAGAAAAAGCAAAAGACAAGGGGAAAAGAAGCTGACTTGAAGGAAGTGAAGGTTTAGAGTAGAAGCATAAGAATTCTGGAATTTCCAGGAGGGTACAGCCCATTTCCCTGTCTCAGAGGGCTGAATGGCTGATGGAGAAGTAAGAAAACAAAAGTTTATATACTTTCTCACACTTTCTCCCTGACAAACTCTTTCCAAGATCCACAGGGTAACAATCTCAGGACCAGAGATGGTAACACAAGTGTGTTTAACAGCTGTTGGTGGGGTTTGCCTCTGTGAATGGGTCTGGTCTGAATCCAGGCAAACTTTTGGCATGGACAACACGCTCTGCTCACAGGTGTACCTGTCCTGCTTTTCAAAAAGTGTGTCTTCAGTTCTTTCAGGTCTGCCACGTGTTTCTTGAAACATGAGAAACAGTAAATGATGTTTTTCTAATCCCATTCTCTACGCCATTCATGATTTTTATACTGTTTTACCTCATGCCTGTTCAGTTGGGTTTTGTCTAAGGTAAAAACTTCATGTAATGGTCAACACAGAAAGGGGGCCACATCTTTTACTGCTCCATCTGCCTGTATCTTTTCTAGCTCTACAATCTTCCTTGGGAGGTGCAATCACATCAATAATGCAGCAGGAGAGGTAAAGGAACCTCGATTTCTTTCCTCACGTTCCTTTGAATGCTTCTGAAAAGCAATTCCTTTGAACCAAGTAGTAGAAGATTTAGTAAATCTATGTAAATTGTGTTTCTGGAAGTGTTTTCAGAAGCACAGTGACCTCCTCCCTACCCTGCATACAAAGTGGGAGCCCGGGATAAGCATCAGGTCCCAGAATGTGCAAACAAAAGTGTGGATGACAACCCAGAAATGATTTTATTATGGGCTGCCTTATGGCATACGAACACTGTACGACACAGGGAGCACCATGGAGTGCACTTTGCACAAACCCTGCTCTCTCAGAGGTGTGAAGTTTGAGTTTTTATTAGCTCTGAATTACCTGGGGCAAGCAGCAAGCCCTATCAAGGTTGTGGTGTGGCTTTAAAAAGAGCAAATTTGGAGGTATTTCCAAGCTGCAAGGAAAATACTGAAAATTCAGAACTAGACAAAAGTGGGAAGAGTCTGGAAAAAAGAAAAACACTCTCCAGATGGAGGACAGGGGAATGCCAAAAGTCTTGAAGACGTTTCATTTTAATCCCAATTCCCTAAGCATTGGATGTTGTTTATAACACAAAATTGCTTGTATTGTTCATATGTTGCTGCTTGATTTCTGAAGCGATGAAACAAGCTGTGGAAGCCACAGCAGGGCTCCCTTTTAAACATTAAATCAATGCACTACATCTGTTGAAATCCTGGAGAGCCCAAGGCAGCAGTGCCAAATTCCAGAGTCTGTCCTCAGCAGGAGCCGTGTGGTGAACGTCTGCTCTGGGCTCCACGCTTGGCCTTTTGCTGTCATCCTCTGAAAACCCCTTGGAGGCTCTTCAGTCCAAGTGCTGGGACTGGGAGTTCTCCCCTCCCACCTCCAGTGACTTTTCTGGTACAGCTGAGGCTGTGAAGAGCCCTGAGCCATGCAGGGAGGGCAGGGAGTGGGGCTGGACTCAGCCCTGGGCTCACTCCTTTGGTGAAGGAACCATCAAAGATGCTGTTTTAATGTTTCCAACCTTTCCCTCTGTGCTGACAGATGGGAAGCTCTCTGAGCTGACCAAAACATGGCAGCACAGCAGATTTCAGTGGGGTCAGGAAGGCAAGGAAAGCTCCCAACACCCACATACAGATATGCCTAATGTTCAAAAATTAAAAAAAAAAAACCCAACAAACCAACAAAAAACAACCCACAAATGAAGAATTTACTGTACTGAACTCTCCAAATGCCTGAGGTCTGTCTGTCCTCCCACTGTTTATGCACACAGGAATGGCTCAAGCTGGGAACAGAAATATAAAATACCATGGGAGCCCTGCAGGATGCTGTGGGTCTGAGGCTGCTCCCAGACCTGGCAGCAGCACACTTCAGCTGGCCACTCCATGTGTCTGCTCAGGTGCCAGGGAATCCTCTGCTGAAGCACCCTGTCCCTTCTGCAAGCTGTCAGGGTGAGCACACAGAAGGGTTAAAAGGCCATTCCTGGTTCCTAGCCCTGAGATGCTGCAGGTTTTCAGTGGGCAGCATCCCCTGACATGCTGCAGCCTGCCTCTCTCCCTCAGTGCCTCTGCTGCCAGGAGGGAAATCATTCCTGCTTGTCGAGTGTGGGTGTTGAAAGAATCTACAGCCAGTCATGGCTGGGTTCTGGGAATTAGGGAAAATCACGTCAGAAGGAGCCCTTGCTTAATGGCTGTGCTGCAGTGCAGCTTTCTCCTGAGGTGCTGGGGACAGGGATGCCTCAAGGTTCAGCTTTCAGATTTTTCAGATGCTGAGCTGCCCAGCTGTGGAGTTTTGAGCTTCATGTTCAGTGTCAGTGAGCTCTCTTCACACAGCAGGCAGACACAACAATTCCTTCTCCACCTTGGTACCAAGGACAATCACTACAAGTTTCAGGCCCAGAAGCAGAGACCACGCTGGGCTGGAGAGAGAAAACAAGGATGGGA